>NW_022589725.1:3592801-3626869 GCF_004348235.1 Phoca vitulina
GTGCAGGAGGCACAGGAGTGCAGGAGGCGTGGGTGTGCAGGAGGCACAGGAGTGCAGGAGGCACAGGTGTGCAGGTGTGCAGGAGGCACAGGAGTGTAGGAGGCACAGGAGTGCAGGAGGCGCAGGTGTGCAGGTGTGCAGGAGGCGCAGGTGTGCAGGAGTGCAGGAGGCACAGGAGTGTAGGAGGCGCAGGTGTGCAGGTGTGCAGGTGTGCAGGAGGCACAGGAGTGCAGGAGGCGCAGGTGTGCAGGTGTGCAGGAGGTGCAGGTGTGCAGGAGTTGCAGGTGTGCAGGAGGTGCAGGTGTGCAGGTGTGCCAGAGGTGCAGGTGTGTAGGAGGCACAGGTGTGCAGGAGGTGCAGGTGTGCAGGAGGCACAGGTGTGCAGGAGGTGCAGGTGTGCAGTTGTGTAGGAGGTGCAGGTGTGTAGGAGGTGCAGGTGTGCAGGAGGTGCAGGTGTGCAGGTGTGCCAGAGGTGCAGGTGTGTAGGAGGCACAGGAGTGCAGGAGACGCAGGTGTGCAGGTGTGCAGGAGGCACAGGAGTGCAGGAGGCACAGGTGTGCAGGTGTGCAGGAGGCACAGGAGTGCAGGAGGCCATCTGTTGGCCAGACACAAGGCAAAGCCCCAGCAGCTTGCTTTCATCAATTAATGTATGCCAGCCGCTTTTCTACGCACTTGACAAATATTAAGTCATTTGATTCTCAATTGTTACTTCCACTGGGCAGATGAGAAAAGCAAAGCACAGAAAGGGTAAGTGACTTGCTCAGAATCACATAGCTAGTAAGTGGCAGAGCAAGGTTTGAACCTGGGCTGTCTCTAGCAGCCTATTGGGAAGGGTGATTTTGGTCCTGACTCCATCCCTCTGTAATTGTGGGAGGACTTCCCTTCTACCAGGGGTGTGCATGAGGTCATGCGGTCAGTCTCAAGGATGGGTCAAAGCAATTTTTTAAAAGCCTAAAAGGTAATCGTTTGTTTTGTTGAGTCTAAACATTCTTAAGTCATGATATCTAAATGCCTTGTGCCCGTAGGGGGCACCTGGGTACCATGGGTCGCTCTGCTTTCTGCCCCAGCCTCAGAGACAGACCTGAGTGGCCTGGGGAACAGGGGGGTGAGGTCAGGAAGTGACACCCATCTTCTTCATTAGCTGGGGAGCAGGGCAGGTAGGGGGGGTTTCTCTAAGTCCTATCTCTATAAGTAGAGCCTTCATCCGAGAGAAACCATTTTTCTATTTTCATTTTTTTTTAATTTGGGAAAACATGCCAAAATCAGCTTTATAACAATCTCAGTGCTGGTTTTATGAAACGCAACATTTCCATTGAAGCCACCAGCAGAATCACTTCTGTCAGCCACCAGCCTTGTAAAAGGAATGAATGCATTTTCTGTGCCCATAATCATCCCTCTATGGGAATGAGGTCGATTTCAACGACTATCTAATAAAGGAATAACTTAGCATTTGGAAAAAAAAAAATCAGAATCCCAAGGAACCCTAGAGGCAAAAGGCAAAGGAAATTTGATCTGATGAAAACTGAGATCTTTTTTAAAGGAAAACTTTATTTTTTTTCCAAAGACAAAACTACATTTTAAAAACAGTAGGTTGGTTAATCAATAAATCTCTATTTAAGGAATTGAATACGGAACTGATTATACAGCTGGCAAAACCTCACTATTCCTACACATTCTGAGATGGTCTAATTTAGTGAAAGGTCTGAATCAGTTTGAAGCATGTGGTTTTGCAGCTCTGACGTGCTTAATTACCTTCAACTCAGACTAAACTGAGAAACTCATTCTTTCCGATTGTGGCCTCCAGAGCCTGGGGGAGCTTGCAGCAACAAGCTAATAAGGATGGTTTGTAATTAGCATATCAATTGAACACTATTAATCACCCACTTCCTGATATTTGCACTGTTTACTGTACAAGAGTTGCAATTCCATCTGTGGTCTGGTCCCTGTAGGTGTTTGCACACTTGAAGAAAGGGTCTTAACTCCCTCCCCCTCATCTCCAGGGTCTGCACCAGTAACATACAGACGAGGAAACTGAGGCTTAGGGAGAAGGGGTGCCTTGCTCAAGGTTTCAAAGCTGAACTGCCACTAGAACACATCTCCTTCTAGCTCCCAGTCCAGTGCTCTCTGTAACGCATGTCAAAGCACATGGTATATGGTTATTAATAAGAGAATGTTAAAAAAAGAGAAGAGAATGTTTTTTGTTTTGTTTTTTTTAGAGAAGGAGAGAGGGGCAGGGGGGAGGGGCAGAGGGAGAGAGAATCTCAAGGAGTCTCCATGCCCAATCTCACTATCCTGAGATCATGACCTGAGGTGAAATCAGGAGTCGGATGCTCAACTGGCTGAGCTACCCAGGTGCCCCAAAACAAGAGAATGTTAGAAATCTGATTTCTGCTGAGTTTTTGACATTTCCCCTATAATCTTGCCAACTACTGATACGGCCTTTCTGTGTAATAATAACATGTATACAGCAGTTATTACGTACCAGGTACTATCCTAAATACTGCATATATCCTCAATTAATCCTATCAACAACCTTATGATATATTAATGTGGTCCCCAATATATCCTTAGGGAAACTGAGATCCAGAGAGGTGAAGTAAAATGCCCAAAACAGAGATTCCCACAATTTCTCTGTTCCCAGTATCCATAGTATTTCAGAAATTTTTTCAAGTGCCCAGAGACCAAAAGAAATACCTAGTAGTCTTGTTTATTAAGTTGTTAGGTCCAAACAACTTTAAAAATAGTTATGTCATAACAGCTTAATAGCCATTTGAAAAAAATAACTCCCATAGATTGAAAGACAACAATTTTATTCCATCTGAAGTAACCGGCATCGCGGAGCAATGGGATATGTGTGCCTACCGGGCACTGCGCAACTTTTCAGAACTTAGAATCAGGTGGGATATCGCTGTCCTCATTTCTTGTTCTACACGGATTTTTCACACGGTGTTTGCTTTTTATCCCTGTGACCACTGAGAACCCAGCTTTGAAAAGATATGATGTCATTAGAGGGAATGTAGCACAAATTAATGTTGAAACTGTGACCACTGGGAGCTGCAGTTTGCGGGTGTCCGCCACACATCGCTGCATTTCTCTCTAATGTGTAAGATAAGCCATGTTACCCCCATGTGTTTGCCTAAGCGGGGAGGGCCAGTGGACTTGAACCCAAGCAGTCTAGCTCCTGAGCCCGTATGCTTGGTACTAGGCTGTTTTACCCAGTACAATCCATCCAGTAGTCCTTACTCTCTAGGGAATAGGCCCAGTCATTCAGCAGACGTTTGAAGAGCTGCCACCCTACTGCGGACCTTGTTCTGTGGCTAGGGATGCGGTGGGGAAGGGACAAAGATGAATTGGCACTAGGGTCTGTTTTTTAATCATCTTGTCATGTAGGAAAAGAATTGCAGTTCAGCTATAACAGAAGGATGTACAAAACACCCCTTATCTGCAGAGGGGATCCTGGAGGTGATGGGGGCAGAGTGGGACTGATGGGAGTGCCATGGAAGCTTATTTAGGCTTCATTGATAAGAGTTTGGTTTGGGGAATGAAAGAAGTGCTGCCTCTTCCCATTCTGTGCAAGTCCAATCACTCGAGAATCATGTAAAGGCTGGGGAAGAGACAAATGGGGGTTTGGGTAGGCATCTGGTCACCTCTGAAGGCTACTGTGGGCAGAGGCAGAGGCATGAGCCAATAATAAGCTTGTGATGAAGAACTTTGGGCAAGGTGCCAAGCACCCTGGCACTGAAGTCTGTAAAAAAGGGTGTGTGATGAGGACCTGCTTCAGAGGGGGCCGGGCCAGTTGGCCCTGGAGGTTCCATCCGATTCCAACAAGGGATGATCCTGTGCAGTTGTTTTCTCGTTGTCCACAACTGTCCCCCCTCGTCACTGGCTCTGAGACTCCAGCATGCCTGTCACCGGCCTGGACACAGCACCACTGTTGTCTCAGACATGGAAACTGGTTTCTGGAAACTGATTTCTCTTGGTTCATTGAAAATGTGTTTGTCTTGAGACCTCCTCAGCAGCTCCTGTCTGAGGTCGGGTGAGGGGAGGAGGGACGAGGGGCTGCTGCCTGACACCGGGTAAAGGCTGGGGGCACTGGCCCCTCCTGGAGGTGGAGGGTGGGCATCTGAATCCCCTCGTGGCTCCCAAAGTGACCTTTGCAAAATACACACCTCACCTTGGCCCTCTCTTGCTCAGATTCCTCCAGTGTCTTCCCACTGTTTTCTAGATAAAGTCCAAACTCCCACACTTGGCACTGAGGTCCCCTGTGGCAAGGGCTCTGCCTAACTCTCCAGCCCTGTCTGTCCAGAGACCCTGCAATTAGTTATCCTTGGTGACTCCTTTCTCTGAAAACAGAGTCCTCCATGCCCACATGCCTTTGCTTATGCTGTTCCCTCTGCCTGGTTTATCTTTCCTCATTTATCCGCTCATCCTGCTACGTCTGGCTTAGCCCTCTCCTTTGCTGTGGAGGGCTGAAAACAACAACCATCCATTGAACTCGAGGTCTGTAGTTTGGCAATTTGGGTCTTCCGGACTAGGCTGGGCTCACTAGTGGTCGGCAGTGCGCCGCGCGCGCGCGCGCGTGTGTGTGACCAGGGCTGGCTGGCTATTGACGGCCTCATCTGGGATGTCTGAGATGACGGGCAGGGCTCTTTCTCCACGCGGTTCTGGGCCGTCTCTCATTCTCTGGCATGCATTCTTCACATGGTAGCTTCCAAGAGCTGCCAAAGAGGACAAGCCCCACGGCTGGAGAGCTTTTCAAACCTTTGCTGGCATCACATTTGCCAACATCCTCTTGGCCAAAACAAGTCACCTGACTGAGCCCAGCGTCAGAGTGGGAAGGCATTCAAAGTAACATAGCAGGAAGGTGCAGGTGTGAGCTGTGAGGCAGAATTTGGTGCCATTTTTACAATCTTTCACAGCTGGACAGCCTTCATGCCAAGAGGGTCTGAGCTCACTAGGCTGTGAGCTACCAGAGGCCTTGATTTGATGTGCCTCAGTTTCCCCAGAGCTGGGCACAGAGCAGGTGCTCAGTAATGACTGACTTCGCTTTCCTACCTGTGGAGCCAACTTGAGGCTTGGGCTCAAGGAACCCAGAGAAGCCCAGGTGAAGCCAGTATAGATGGGGGAAGGAGAGACAGACAGTCCTTCACAGACTTGTGCTCAGTGGCTCAGGGGTGCAGTTTGTCCCAGAGAGCGATCAGATCTGATTCAGCCACAGTCTGGTCTCCACCTTTAAATGTTGGGAACTGCATAAATCAGCACATTTCCCCCAAAGCGGAGTCTATATACAGCACTACCAGGCTGCTCACCATAATTAGGCCTCCAGCAATGACTGTTTTTGCTCCCCATGTTTTATCGCCAGCCTCGCAGGGGAAGGGGAGGGGTAAGATCAGTGTTAGGATGTTTGTGTGCGAGCCCAGTATTTGAGAGGTCTGGGGCCAAGTACAAAGGGAGGCTTTGGTCTGGAGCCTCCTCTTCTCTTCCTATCACCTGCTTTGTTCTGCACCACGAGGGGTCTCCCTCTGCGTGGGCAATCACTCCACTCTCCATGTCCCAACCCTCCCCACCTCCTCATCCTCCTGCAAATGACCTCCTTTTGGCCCTTTGAGGCTAGGGGTGCTCACACTGGGGACAGTCCACCCCTAGGAGGAAGGACCCAAAGAAGGATTGTGGTAGATCCTGAAGCAGGCATTTGGGCAGGGAGTTCTGGGGTGCTGGGGACCTGCAGCCTGATCTAGGAAGGGGGGGCTACAGGAGGCACAATCTCTTGCTCCTTAAGATTTATTGCCCTGTGAGGGGGGCATTGGCCATTGGAAGGCCAGAGAATGTCTCTCTAGGGGCACCTGGGTGGCTCAGTCAGTTGGGTGTCTGCCTTTGGCTTGAGTCATGGTCCCAGGGTCCTGGGATCGAGTCCCGCATCTGGCTCTCTGCTCAGTGGGCAGCCTGCTTCTCCCTCTCCCTCTGCCTGCCGCTCTGCCTGCTTGTGCGCTCTCTCTCTCTCTCTCTGCCAAATGAATAAATAGAATATTTAAAAAAAATAAAATAGGGGCACAAGGGGCACCTGGGTGACTCAGTCAGTTAAGCATCTGACTCTTAATTTTGGCTCAGGTCATGATCTCAGGTTTGTGAGATGGAGCCCTGTGTTGGGCTCTGTGTTTAGGGCAGAGTCTGCTTGAAATTCTCTCCCTCTCCCCTGTTTTTCTTTCTCTCTCTCTCAATACATACATACATACATAAAATCTTAAAAAAGAAAGAGTAGGGGTACAAGGCAGGGAGGTGCTGGTTGCTAGAGTCTAAGGGTGATTCTCTCTCTGTGTATGTGCAAAGCTAGAGAGGCATGGAGGTCCTGAAATCTGACCCTGTCACACTGCTGGCAGGACAGGGCCTCCCCAAGTTCTAGGAATCACCTGAGTGGAGCCAGGCCTGTTCACTGTTCTGGATGTAGCAGCCACCCTCCCCCTGTGTTTACAAAGGCCTCTATTGACATGAAAATCTCTCACATCTGTTTCTGTTTGGCTCTCATGGCTGACCTGTGGACTCACTGGGAAAGGGAGCCTTTCCTCCTCTGAACAGATGAGGAAGCTGGGGCTCAGAGAGGTGATGTGACTTGCCACAGGTCACACACCTATCAGTGGTATAGGAGGGTTGAGTCCCAACAGTGGACTCCATGTGCAGTGCTCCTCATGGAATTTAGAGTAGATCTTAGATGTATCAGTCTATAACTCATACCTATAATTGTTTAAACGTTCCCTCAATGATAGCCATTTGGGTTGTGTCCAGTTTTTTGCTGTTGTAAACAATATGGCACTGAGCATCCTGGTACTGGCAATGCAGTGCTTGAGGTCTGGGCTAGAATCCTACCACTGTTGTGAACAAAGTTACTGAAGCTTGCTAAACCTCAGTGTCCCCTTCATATAACAGGTAATAATACCATCTTCATGAGATAGTGAATAAATGATGGTGATGGTGGAGGTGATGATGATGATGGTGATGATGGTGATGGTGATGGTGATGATGGTGATGGTGGTGATGATGATGATGGTGGTGATCATGATGGTGATGGTGGTAGTGGTGATGATGGTGATGGTGATGATGGTGATGACGATGATGATGATGATGGTGATGGTGATGATGGTGGTGATGGTGATGATGGTGATGGTGGTGATGATGATGATGATGTGGTGATGATGTGGTGATGATGATGGTGGTGATCATGATGGTGATGGTGGTGGTGGTGATGATGGTGATGGTGATGATGGTGATGACGATGATGATGGTGATGATGATGGTGGTGATGGTGATGATGGTGATGGTGGTGATGATGATGATGTGGTGATGATGATGGTGGTGATCATAATGGTGATGGTGGTGGTGGTGATGATGGTGATGGTGGTGATGATGATGATGGTGATGATGATGGTGATGGTGGTGATGGTGATGATGATGATGGTGATGATGATGATAATGACCACATCAAAAACATCTGGTCTACCTGACAATTACGTTCCTTATTGGGTATACTGGTTTACATGCCAGGCTCTGGTGACCTTTGCTGGTCTGAGGCAGCATCTCTGCACATAGCATATCCTGGGAATTCCAACAAAATTTAATCAGTTTAGGCTCAGAATTAAGGCTCAGGTGAACTCACTTAGGTCCTATGCTCTTCTCTATTTACGCTTAGTTCTCTGGCTATGGCTTTAAATATACTGATGGTTCCTGGGTTTATCTGTCCACTTAGGACTATCCCACTGAATTCCAGATTAATACATTCATCCTATTCACTCAGTCTTTGAAAAATATCCCAAATCTTCATCTCTGCTACTCTAGTCCAAGCTCTTATCATCTCTCTTGCGCTTTTTCCAACTTCCTTATTGAACATTTAGCTTGTTTGCTTTAAATCTTTCTGGTTTTATGATAAATACTTTTCTTTTTTCTCCTTTTTAAAAATTTTTATTTAAATTCTAGTTAACATACAGTGTAATTTAGTTTCAGGTGTACAATTTAGTGATTCAACACTTATATACAATACCTGGTGCTCATCACAAGTGTCCTCCTTAATCCCCATCACCTATTTTACCCATCTCCCACCCCCTCCCCTCTGTTAACCACCATGTGTTCTTTGTAGTTAAGAGTCTGTTTCTTGGTTTGCCTCTCTCTTTTTTCCCCTATGATTATTTGTTTTGCTTCTGATAAATACTTTTTAACCTATGAATTTTCCTCTAGATATTGTTTCGTCTATTCTCCCAAATTTTGACATGTGGTACTTGGTTGCTTAGTTCTTATAATTTTGTTATTAATCCATAGGTTACTGAGTAATATATTAGTTTCCAGATATAAGAGAATTTATCAGTTATCTTTGTTGATTTTATTGCATATTGTCAGAAAAAGAGACTAACTGATGTTGATCTTTTGAAATTTATTTTGGTTTATTTTAACGGTCAATTTTTATAAATATCCCGTGTGTGCTTGGAAAGAATGTTGGCTGATTGTAAGATTAAGAGTTCTGTATTCCTGTATCAGCTTGCTGATTATCTGCTTGTTTGGTTTCTGGGACAGATAAAGTAAATAAAAAAATAAATTATTTATTTATTTCTCTAATTCTGCAAGCTGACATTTCATGTATTTTGAAGTTACATTTTTTTTTTTAATGAAAATATATGCTCCTGGGTGGTTATTTGAAAATCTGTTATTCTTCCTTATGATACTATGGTTCGCATTGGATTCTGTTTGTCAGATCTTAGGACTGCTGCTATTAGGGTTACTGTAGCTTTCTTCTGGTTCATATTTTCTGATATATACTTTTTAATTCTTTTCTCTTTAATCTCTGTATCCCTTTAAGTGTTTGCTTGTAAATAGCATACTCCTGGATCTTGTTTTGCTTTTCCAATCTTAGATTCTCCATCTTTTTTTTTTTTTTTTTAAAGATTTTATTTATTTTTTGACAGAGAGAGAGACACCGAGAG
This sequence comes from Phoca vitulina, assembly GCF_004348235.1. Lineage (NCBI taxonomy): Eukaryota > Metazoa > Chordata > Mammalia > Carnivora > Phocidae > Phoca > Phoca vitulina. Next base: position 3,601,765 of record NW_022589725.1, read on the forward strand.
AGGGAACACAAGCAGGGGGAGTGGGAGAGAGAGAAGCAGACTTCCTGCAGGGCAGGGAGCCCGATGCGGGGCTCGATCCCAGGACCCTGGGATCATGACCTGAGCCGAAGGCAGACGCTTAATGACTGAGCCACCCAGGCGCCCCGATTCTCCATCTTTTGATTGATGACTTCTACCCATTTATCTTTATTATAAATAGTATTATATTAGGCCTCATTTTTGCTCTCTTATTTCATATTTTCCATTTAGTATGCTTTCTTTTTGTTTCTCTTTTTCTCCTTTATTGCTTTCTAATTTTCTTTTGTCCATCAGCTGGTGAATAAATAAACTGTGGCACATCCACACAGTGGGGTACTACTCAACCATAAAAAAGGAACAAACTACAGATAAATGCAATAACCAGGCAACTTTTAAAAGCCTTGCATTAAGTGGAAGAAGCCAGACTCATATGTTTCTATTTATATGACATTCTGGAAAAGACCAAATTATAGGGACAGAAAATAGATATGTAGTTGTTAAAGCTGGGGGGTAGGAGGAGAGGTTGACTTGAAAGTGCCAAGGGGAGTGTTTTTGGATGACGGAAATCTTCTGTGTCTTGATTTTGGTCATGGTTTCACGATTCTACGTATTTGTGAAAATTCATAGAAATGTGTACTTCAAAAAGGTGAGTTTTACCATGTGTAAATTGTATCTCACTTAAAAAAAAGAAAGATAAAACCCTACCAAAGTCTTTCCATGGGTTTAGCAAGATCTGTCCTCTCTCCTTCAAGGTCTGTCTGGACTTGTTCACCCATATGTCACTCTTTGCCTCTTTTGGTTTCCTGATCAAAAGTCTCCTTATCAGAAGGCTCCTCCTTAATCTCTCCCTGTCCCCAACACTTTTTCACCACCTGATGTACTTGAGATTTGCTGATTGTATGTCTCTTCCTTCTGGAATCCTAGCCCCATGAGGGCAGGGGCTTTGTCTGTTTTGTTCACTGCTGTATTTTCTGAGCACTGCCTGCCACATAGGAAGAACTCTAGGAAGAGTTAATGAATTCACTGAGACAACTAGATCCTAGACCAGCGCTGTCAACAGAAATAGAATGTGAGCCATAAATGTGAGCTGCGTATATAATTTAAAATTTTCTAGTAGCTGCATTCAGAAAGTAAAAAGGAACAGGTAAAATTAATTTTTTAATAATGTGTTTCATTGAACCCAATCTGTTCAAAATATTAGTGCAACATGCAAATCATATAAAAATTATGAATGAGATATTTAACATTACTTTTTCATACCAAGTCTGTGAAACTGGAAATATATTCTGCACGTACAGCCCATCTCAAATTTGGACTGGCCACCTTTCAAGTGTTCAGTAGTTCAGTTCGGTAGTGGCTACCTCCCTGGATAGCACAGTTCTAGAAAAGGGGGAAGCCTTGTCCCAGGGTCCAGGAGCAGATTTTCTCCCAAGGGGCCTGTTTTGTTGTGGGAAGTAATTCTGACTCAATAATGAATCTTGGATTTAAAAGTAAACAGTGAATGATGGAATTAGAGCATCAGAGTTCTGCAATCTCCAGTGAAATAACAGATCTAGGTGATGATCACGGGTGGTTGCTGACATCACGAGAAGAGAGGTCAGTGAATACCATCGCCTCCTGCTGGCCAACTGAACCAGAGATCAAGACAGATCTGAGTAAACCTCTGGATTCAACTCCAGCTGACAGAATTTACAACTCAGAAATCTGAGGAACATATTAAATGACACCACAGTGGTGAGGCCAACAAAATCCCAATAGTGGGGTAATGTCGGGACAAATGACTGAGTTCTTTCAACAAATGAGCTTCCCATAAAACACGCCAGCCAAAAAACCACCCCACACCCCCCCAAAAAAACCCAAATGGAGGAGAAACTTACAGATGAAAAAAACCTCCCACTCACTACGCTCCTAAAGAGAGAAGCCATATGGAGAGGCCCAAGCAAAGAGAAACCAGGTACCCAGCTGAATGTAGGGAGGTGTTCCAACCAACACCATATGGGGCAGAAGAGCCACCCAGTCAAAACCCAAAGCGATAATAACTGGCTGTTGTTCAAAAAAAAAAAAAAAAAAAGACTCAAAAGACATTGAACCAGTTACAACATGCAGACTTGATTAGGATTCTGTTGAATACACTGTAGAAAAACATTTATGAATTCATGAGACAATTGATATTGATAGTAAGGAATTATTTTTTGGTGAGATAATGGTATTGTGGTTACATTGTAAAAGTAGTTATTTTAGACAGACATAAGAACACACTTAGGGGTGAAATGATGTGTTACTTGGGATTTGCTTTGAAATAATATGGAAGGGGTAAGTGGAGGGAAGGGTAAAGAGGAAGTAAGATTAGCCATGCACTAACTGGCGAAGTAGAGTGATGGGTATCTGGGAGTTCATGACTACAATTCTCGCTACTTTTGGATATGTTCGAAATTTTCCATGATAACGTGCAGGAAAAGGAACAATAAACGGCTGATCTGCTTTTCTGGGCCCAGGCTTTCCTCAGCACCCCCAACCCCTGCTGCCTGGGGCCTGCGGCCGTCTGGGCGTGAGCTGCACTCCCCGGAGGTGCCAGGAGGTGGCGCCACCACCTCTCTGCTTCTTGGCTGCTGCTGGAGCCACTCGGAAGCCTCCCAATCTCCCCAGCCTCCCAGAGGCCGCAGAGGCTTCTGCGCTTCCCTACAAGGCGAGGTGTGGGGAGGGTGGAACCTGGGTCCAGGGCGGGATTTTCGTCTTTCACTGCATATTCCAGGCCAATCCTGACCTCCATTCTTCAGGGCTGTGGCCATCCCTGATCCACCTGCCTAGGCAGGGGGAGGGGTCTTGTCCTGGCCTCGGGTCCTGCCCCACCCTACCTAGTGGAGGCTCCTGAGCTCCACCTTGATCTCGGGTCCCTATCCCATCCCCTCTGGCCTTCCCCCACACCTGGAGGCCGCATTCCTACTCCCACTCTGGGTCAGGAGCATCAGCCCTGCTGCTCCACACGCCCACCGCTGCCTGTCCCCCATGTCCTCTTTCAGGGAGCAGACCCACATCTCTGGGTAGGCTTGGCTGTGGTATTGAGCTGAGTGAGCACTGGACCAGGAGTCAGTAAATCTAAGTTCCAGACCAGCCTCTCTGGAGTAAGTCATGCTCCCTCTAAAAAATGCAGCAGTTGGAACTGTAGAGTAATAGTTTTCCAACTTTTTAAAGAAGTGGAACTTCATTTCCAGAAGCCCGATATATAAGATCAACAGGAGTGGAGCATCCTGGTTCCATATGGGAGAGGTTTAGTCCTCTGGCCCCCTGGCCCACTCCAGGGTGGGAAACACTGGGCTTCCTGACCTCTGGATTCCTTACATTTCTCACTGGCTGTCAGCCCAAGTGTTCCTACAAGTTGGTCTCAGGCTCTAGTAAGTCCCAGCATTCATTTCATCCATCCATCCATCCATCCACCCACCCATCCATCCATCCGTTTAACATTTACCAAACTTGTACTCTGCTGAATCCCCAGTGAGACTAGTTGACCAGGATGGGGACTCTGTCCTCTATGGCCGCACAGTCTGGCAAGCAGACAACACCATCGGGGGCGTGCCACATAAGCAAGTGGTCCCAGGTTCAAGGAGCATAGAGGAGAGAATGCCTGCCAGCTTGAGGAAACCAGGGAAGGCTTCTCGGAGGAGGTGACACCTGAGTGATCTTGAGGAGAGACAGGTAGAGAATGAATTAGAAGGGAAAAGGAGGGTCTGGAAGACAATGGGAAACTTTCTTTCTTGATGCAGTCATTTAGAGGGGACCCCCCCAAAAATGACGGGGGAGAGCAGTTACTCCAGACTGTGGTTTGGGTGGAGACCAAGTTCTTCACTGTAGATACCCTGCCTGACACTTCGGATGAGCATTTATCTCGCGGGCCACCCACACAGATGAAGCAGTGATGAGTGCCACTACAGCATGTCTGGAAGGAAATTCACTTCCCTCACACAGCAAAATTGCCAATAATTGGTGTTGCTGAGAACATGAGTAGCTTCATGGGCCCCAAATGAAAGGCTGAATCCCAAGTGTTCATTCCAAGTGCTGGGGGTGCATTGGTAAGAAGATGCCAAGATTTTAAAGCCCCCCTTCTTGGGCAGAATGCCTCTCCATCCACAAATAGAAACTTGCTGAGATTTTAATTAAGAACAGTGTACATAAAACTCACTGTTCCTAAGTAAACAAATATTAAGCAAGATACTTTGCTTTCATGTTATGGGCTCTTAAGAGATGGGAAAAATAGGGACAGGAGGGGTGGGTGGAAGATATTGAGGGGGAAGAGGAAGAAAGACTCAGACTGAGAAGAAAATAGATTCCAGGTTGGGGAGGGAGAACAGATGAAAGGCAGACATATATGCTCCAAAGAAAAGAGAGGAGTAGAGGAGGCAGATGGAAGGTTCTAGCATCTCCTCTGCCCAGAGCTTGCTTTTGTCTCAGGGCCCCGCTTTTCTGGCTTAGTTTACATTAGATTCTGATACCTCTTAGTCAGTTGGAGACCCACGCTGCTGTTTTGCTCAGTTCTTCCCTTGGGCTTTGTAGCAGACTCTGTCGGTGACTCAGTCCCACCTATTTGGCACTCGCCATTACTGAGTACGCTGCGGGCTGTCCTCCTGGAGGCATGGGCTGCTCTCCACTCAAGGGCTAGCCCTCAGGCTGGTGCGTGGGTGGGCTGGAAATGCTGGGGAGTTCATGCCCCTGTGGGAGCAGGTTTGGCAGATGGGAATCGGAGAATAACTACCCAGCTCCATTTGCCCTTCAGAGGGTCTGTACTGTCTCCCAGAGCCCCCTGTAGGATCAAGCTGCAGTTGCCCACAGTGGTACTGGACCAATAACACACTATTAATTGGCTTCCATCCTTCTCTCTTTCCTGCCCCCTCCCCTGCTGGTGCCTCCTGGGGTTGCCTCCCAAATAAAACACTTTGCACTTGAACCCTTGTCTCAGGGTCCCCTTCTGGGGGAACTCAACTCTAAAAAGACTTTATATATTAAAATCTTATTTTGAGGATTTCATTAGCCCTCCACAGTTAGGCCAAGCCTGTTCGCGAAGTGGAGTGACTAATGTCCTTTTATTGTCAAGGTTTTGAATTGAGGCTTATTTTCTTACTGCACTTTGAAGGTCTCTTGTCTCAGAAGGATGGTTTTAGGTTTAAAAAGTTACTCTGAGACTGTTCAGTCAATTTGGGCTGCTATAATGAAGTACCATAGGCTGAGTGGCGTATAAACAACAGACATTATTTCTCACAGTTGTGGAGGCTGAGAAGTCCGGGATCACAGTACCAGCATGGTCAGGCTCTGGTGAGGGGCCTCTTCTGGATCGAAGACTGCCAACTTCTCGTTGTACCCTCCCGAGGTGGAGGAAGAACTAGCTAGCGATCTGCCCTCTTCTTATAAGGACACTAATTCTGTTCATGAGAGCTCCACCATCATGACCAAATCAGCTCCCAAAGGCCCCAGCTCCAGATGCCATCACATTGGGATTAGAATTTCAGCATATGAATTTGGGGGTCGGGGGCTACAGACATTCAGCCTGTAACAGGGACCTTAGCGTTAATGGTCAATTTACTAGAAAGTACCTGATGTTTCCGTGTCTAAATCTGGTTGCTTGGGAAGACATTCAATAGAATCAGTGTGTAAATGCTCAGCTGCACTCATCATTCATTCGTTCCTTTTCTTTCATCACGAGGTAAGTTTTTATGAGCAAGCACATGTCGTGTGCCAGGCATCCCTGCCCTAGGAACTTGCTCTCCTGACTAGCTTGAAATTGGATTTCTGATGAGGTTTTTCAGTCCATTTGGTTCTTCATTCAATATGTGCCTAGCACTGAGCTAGATCCTGGGCAAATAGAAATGGATACGGCAAGGACCATATTTCCCGGAAGGCGGAAGCTGGAACCTAGAAGGCTGAGATTGGCATCTACACAATGCTGGAAATGTTTCCCGTGATAGATGTACCTGCAGGGTCAATGGGGACATGCAGGATAGATGGGTTTACTTTACCTTGGGGGCTTGGAAGGGTTAGAATGTCTTCATGGTGGAGGGGACCCATGAGTAGAGCCTGGAGCATTTAGGGGAGATGTAATGGTGCGAGCAGAGGTATGGTGAGACCCGGAACTGCAAAGGGTGTGGTGAGGCTGCAGTCAGAGAGTCTTTGGTGTTAAGATCTGGGCTGTGCTGGGAAGCAGTGTGGCCTGGTGGTTAGGGCACAAGCTCTGTGTATGGACTAAAATTCTCATCTCAGTCCTGCCACCGGCTCACAATGTGGCTTGGGCCGGTTAACAGCCTCTCTGAGCCTCAGTTTACTCCTCAGTATTATACTGGGGAGAGACTACCTCCTGCATAGTCACTGTGAGCATTAAATTGAAGAACCCTGGCATAGCACCTAGGACATAGTGACTGGTGATAAAAGGAAATTATTTGTTAATGATCTGCACCAAGATGTCCTGGCTGGGTTTATGAGAGAATGTAGAATGTAGAGTCCTTTAGTATACATTTGTGTCAGCACATTGATTAATGGGGACTGAGGAACCTTTTGTAAAGGAGACCTGACAGTGCCCTGGGCAGTGAGCAGCAGGAAGTACCCAAAATGGGGCAGAGGGATACCACTACCCCAGGGGCTGTAGCATTGCACCATTTCCATCAACACCATCATTCCAATGGTTCCAGGAATGTATCCTTTGACACCCAGGCAGCGCAGGGCTCCCTCATCTCATGGAAGGACCCAGAACCCCCATGGGGAATTATCAGTGCTTTGCATTCAGGGGATGGTGCCTGTCTGGTGAGCGTGGGGACAGGCAGGACCGCGTGGCAGCACTCCAGACTTCTCACTTGCTACAAGGCCCACGTCTCACCCTTTACAGAAGCATCTGCAGAGATGTTCTGAGAGAAGTTGGAGACCTCCCAACTGCCCACCCATCTTGGTGTTGCTCTGTAAACAGGACTGGCAGATGGGCAGTGAGACCAGCTCTGCAGAGGGCCTGGAACATGGTTCTGCTTTAACAGTTTGGGGACACCCCAACCTCATGAAGATTCCTCAGATCTGGGAGATGGAAGGAACTAGAGAGAGGGAGAGCTAGGATGGCCCTATGTATTTATGTGGAATGAGGCTTGGTGAGATGTGGGGAGTGGGTCAGATTCATACAGCAGGTCAGGGGAAAGGCAGGCCTTTGTCTCCCTGATCAGTATTCTCTCTACACCATTCACAGTCACTTGTTCTACTCACCTAAGAGATCTATCAGCCTGAGGTATTGCCTCACCTCAGCTGGGTGCTCCTAATTCTGCCTCTAGAGGTCTTACGTGCTCTCATTCAGCATTTATCTATCAACCATCCATCCATCATCCATCCTTCCATCCATCATCCATCATCCATCCACCATCCATCCACCCATCCATCCATCCATCGTTCATTCATCCATCCATCCACCCACCATCCATCCCTTCATCCCACCATCTAGCAAAAAAAACCATTGATGCCATGTCTCTGCCACAGATACTTTTTGTTGTTGGCTATACAAAAGTGCATATCAGGTGTGTGTTGGGGGGGGTGAATTTGGGTTCCTCACTGAAGCAGGGAGGTCTGGAGTCATAGCTGTTGCAGTAAATATTTTGCCTCTGATTTCCCTATCACTCCTGCACCTCATGTATTGAACCAGCCTGCATCCTTTTGTAACTTGTAGTCCCTTTGACTCATATTTTCCCTTTCTCCTCCCTATGTGAAATTTTGCTGTCCGTCTGAGCTATCTTTGCTGGGCATGTTGGCAAGATCCAAGGATAAATTTTTGGGCCAAGGGGTCTGGCATGGCTGTGGTTTTTCAGGGAAGATCAGAACCATCCTCAGAAGCCAGAACATGGAGAAGATGGGAGGAAACTTTCCAGAACAAACCTCCCTGAGTTACAGGTGAGGGTTATAGTAATACGTTTCCCCCTTGTCTCCTGAATGTTATGAACAATGTTACCCTTCCCTGGGTTAGTCCTGGTGCTGAAAGGGACTTTCTCTTTTGTATTTAAGTCTTGCTTATTTGAGTTAGGTCTCTTTGGTGGTAAGTGAAAGATACTTCTGTACTGGTAATAGTAGTAGTAGTAGAACACAGGGAGTCTGATAGCTCCAGAACTTAAAATATCACTGTTTCAACCACCGGGGAGAGATATGTTCAATTCTCAGTTAGTGCCAAGTCCAGAATCCCAGGGAAGGGTTCCGCTTAGGTTAAGTGCCCAGCTGTGGCCGGGGGAGTGAAGTCACAGAAGCAATGCTTGCTTCTATAGTAGCCAGGGGAATGGTGGTGAAGGCTCCCACAAAAGATGGTGGGTGAGTTGGGTTGGTGAAATATTTTTTCAATAACAATTTGTTCAGAATGCTCACTTGGGAGAGAGTCTGGAGATACTGGTCAGTGCCTTTGCTCCCCAGGTGCTCAGTTTGACCTGAGAACATTGAGTCGGGTTTGATACGCACCTCCAGGCTCTGACACTTGTCTTCGTTGCCTCAGACCCCAAAGACCACAGTGACCACAAAGGGGCCTGGGGCTGGTGGCCTAGAGTTTGTGGTGCTCATAGTCTGAGAGACAGACTGTGTCCCCAATCCAGGTTTCCCTCATTCCCTGCTGCCTGTCTTTAAGGAGACGCGGTAGAGCAGAATCAGCAGTTCCCGATGTCATACTGAGTGAGGTTCAAGTCTCTCTCTAGTGTTACTAAGTCAGGACTAAATCAGAACTTGGACAAGCCACGGGAGCTCTTCAGCCTCAGTTTCCTTGTCTATGAAATAGGGACAACGTTTTCCCTTTATGAGGGTAAGGTATGACTGACACCACTGTCTCAAATTTGGGGGAGTTTCAGCGCCACCCAGAGGCCTTACTACTGGGACCTGCCCCCAGAGCTTCTCATTCAATGGGTCTAGAGTGGGGCCTCCCAAAATTTGTATTTTTAACAAGCTCCCAGTGATGCTGATGCTGCTCATTGGGGATCACACTTTGAGAACCACAGGTCTACATTTACAGTGGTTCTCAACTAAGGGCAATTCTGCTCCCCTTCTCCCCCCACCCTCACCCCAACCAGGGAACATCTGGCAATATCTGGAGATAATCTTGTTGTCATGATTGGGTGAGGGGCTGCTATTGACATCTCGTGGGTGGAGGCCAAGGATGCTAAACATCCTACAATGCACAGGACAGCTCCCCCACAACAAAGAATTATCCAGCCCAGTGCATCTGGGTGGCTCAGTCGGTTAAGTGTCCCACTTTTAATTTTGGCTCAGGTCATGATCTCAGGGTCCTGGAATTGAGCTCTGCATTGGGTTCTGCGTTCAGCAGGGAATCTGCTTGAGATTCTTTCCCTCTCCCTCTGCACCTCCTCTGTTTCTCAAATAAATAAATAAATAAATACACACATACATAAATAAATACATAAATAAATACATAAATAAGTCTTAAAAAAATAAAGAACTATCCACCCAAAATGTCAGCAGTGCTGAGGTTGAAAATCCCTGTTCTAGAATAAGACCCTGGTCCTAATTCTACTTCACAGCTGTGCTACCCTGAGAGTCACTTCATTTTTCTGAGCCTTGTGATCACACGGAATTACTTCCGAGACCCTTTGTAGCTCTGATGTTCAACAACTTTATTTAACAAGCATTTATGGTGTACCAACAGCATGGAAAACATGGTAGCATCTCAGGGAAGGTACGTCTCCTATAGGAGATCGCCATGGTGGCATCTCCAGGTAAGGTACTTCTCCCATATGAGATCACACAGTTGGCAAACACTTTGACAATGTGGTTGTGTTTCATGTCATAAGGTGTAACGCTTGCTTTTACAATCCTGCATAAATAGTACTATGTTTCCTTCCCTGTCCTTGGTGGAATTTAGAAAAACAATGCCACAGCACCATAGCTGTTTATTTCTGTTGATGGGTCATCACTGCATGCACTAATGAGCACTTTTGGGGTACAAGCCTGCTAATTGGTGATGGTAACTATGGGCATATGTGCAAACCACTGCAACTAACTTTTTCACACTTGGTTAATTGAAGGTAACCTTTTGTTTGAGAATTAATAAAATATTGATTGCAATTAGTTCTGGTCTACGATACATTGTTAATTAACAGTAGCTCTCAGTGACAAGCTGATTGAGGTAGAAAGTGCGGAGATACTGTAAGAGTGGAACAGGCAAGAGCCTTCCTTGGGTAAATGTTTGACTGTTGTCCTTGGATTCTAAGCAGCTGTTGTGGAAAAAAGGGCATCTCAGCTGGGGTGACCAACTGATCCCAGTTTGCTTGGGATCTCCCTGGTTTTAATGCTGAAAGTTTTGTGTCTCAGGAAACCCCCTGTGCCTGGCTACCCCTAGATGGTTGGTCACCCAGGGGAAACTGAAGGATTCACAGGTAAAGGGGGACGATGATGGAGAGGACACATAGTGAGAGGGATAGTTTGTGCAAAGGACCCAATGAAAGTTACAAAAATTCACAATATAGTCAATGTAGCCTGGTAATGCTTCTGGTGATGGCTGGCAAGCCTTGGTATTTCTTGGCTTACAGCTGCAGTCTGCCTCTGCCTTCACATGACTTTCTCCCCTTGTGTGTCTGTGTCTTTTTTTTTTAAAGATTTTATTTATTCATTAGAGAGAGAGGGAGAGAGCACACAAGCAGGGGGAGAGGCAGAGGGAGAGGGAGAAGCAGACTCCCCGCTGAGCTGGGAGCCTGACGTGGGGCTCGATCCCAGGACCTGGAGATCATGACCTGAGTTGAAGGCAGACGCTTAACCATCTGAGCCACCCAGGCGCCCCATGTGTGTCTGTGTCTTTGTGTCCTTTCTCTTATAAGGACACCAGTCCTATTGGATTAAGAACCCACCCTACTCCAGTATGACCTCATCTAACTAATCACATCTGCAATGACCCTATTTCCAAATAAAATCACATTCTTAAGTATTGGAGATTAGGACTTCAACATATCTTTTGTGTGTGAGGGGGGGACACAATTCAATCCATAACAACATAAGTTCCTTGCCATGTGGACCTGTTTGTAGGGTACCTTTCAACACAGCAATTGGCTTCTCTTAGAGACAGCAAGGGAGAAAATGAGAGAAAGCCAGCAAGTTGGAAGTCTCAGTCTTTTTATAACCTAATGTCAGAAGCGATGACCCATCACTTTTACTGTATTAGAATCAAGTCACTAGGTCTAGCCCACCCTCAAAGGGAGAAGATCACACAAGGGCCTGAATACCAAGAGGTGGGGTCATTGGGGGCCATCTTAGAGGCTGCCTATCATACCCACCAAGAAGCAAGTTTGCTGGTTATTCATCAGATCCTATTTTTACTGGTTGAAAGCTGCCCCAAGGAGGTTTTCCTGGGTTTAGTCCTGAAAGTTCTGCTTCCTGGGAAACACCTCAGTCCCAGGAAAACCAGGACAGTGGCTCACCCCAACACGAACAAAGTCTTCTGGCAGGTCACAGTTGAATCAAGAAATAATGACATGCTAATATCTGATGAGATGTTATAAGATTGTATACCTGGATCTAAAATACCAACAGCTGAAATGCATAGAGAGGATGTGGCTTACAATTACCCATGGAAAAGAAATCAGGGCTTTCTTTTATTCTGAGCTCAATTAGTGTCAACAGTTTGATGTGGCCCTCTAAAATCCAAATTCGACAGAGGCATTAATGAAAGCATTGCTAAAGGAACAAAATTCAGAACAGTAGGCAAAAGCTAGGACCATCAGCTGATCTGTTGTCAAAATCTAGGAGGACTCTGTACTGATTTGAGAGGATAAGGTGGGATTAGACAAAAATAAGTTCTCAGCATGCCAAAGGAAAAGGCAAAGAGATAGCACTAGTTGTCATAGGCAGGCAAAGGGACAAAGGGCACAGGAGTCTGATTTTGTATACAAATTCTTCAGTTTATTAAGAGAAGATGTTCTCAGTGGCGTCTACCTTCGGCTCAGGTCATGATCCCGGGGTCTCGGGGTCGAGCCCCCACTTCAGGCTCCCTGCTCAGTGGGGAGCCTGCTTCTCCCTCTCCCTCTGTTGCTCCCCCTGCTTGTGCTCTCTCTCTCTCAAATAAATAAATAAAATCTTAAAAAAAAAAAAAAGATGTTCTCATGGTGAATGTCTGAGACCCACCAGCAGCATCCATGTTGCTATGGTGATGCAATTGGTCTATCAGAGGGAGGGTAGGCTACTTTCTGTAGTTGTCTACCGAAGGGGGTCCTGGGACATAGGAGGACACAGGTCTTTTGGCATTTTGTTTTTTTCTGGTGTGACTTTTCCAGATGTCACTGCTTTGGAAAGTGGATCTCAAATTTGAGAATGATAATCATCTAGAAGACTTGTTAAAGCACAGGTGGCCGGGCTCTACCTCCAGTTTCTGACTCAGTAGGTCTGGGGTGGGGCCCAAGAATTGGCCTTCCTAGCAGGATAGCAGGTGATGCTTTGCTGCTGCCCCAGGAACCACTGACTCAGGGCAGTGTGGCCCAGAGCTAACTTGCAATTATACTGAAGGAAGTTGAATCTTATCTTTTCATCCTACGTTCATAATTATCTCCTAACTCTGTCCTCTCCACTGTGTGTGTGCATGTGTGTGAGTTTATCCCCATTTCTGGCATGTCCTAGTGAAGAGGCTCCCTATTATAGTCATCTAATTGTTAGACTTCTCCCGCCAACCTAGCATTCTCAATGCTAACATGATGTTAGAAGTTTTTGCCTCCTTGTGATATCTTATCCAGTCATCAAAACTCCCACCAGGAGAAGTAAGCATTATGGATCTTTACCTAAACCCTGGCTGCACATTAGAACTCCTTGGGATTTAAAAATTCCAGTGTGGACCTCAACTCAAATGAATTAAATCAAGACCTCTGCCTGAGGGGGGCGGGCAGGGAAGAGGGGCATTGCCAGTTTAAAAAAGCTTTCTTAGATGATTATCATGATGTGATAAAACCAGGACTGTGAACACGAATCTTATCCTTTTTCTCAGAGGTGGTAATAGGTCCTAAGCATAGATAATTTGGTCCTCAAACTTGGCTACATGTTAGAATTATCTGGGGAGTTTTTAAAACTCAAATTCTCAGCAGCACCTGGACCAGATAACTCAGAATTTCGGGGGTTAGGATCCATGCATCAGTACTCTTTAATATTCCCCAGGTGATTTCAGTGTGCCCCAAAGTTGGGAACCATGGTCTAGCAGTATCCTGCATAGGACCTGTCATGATTCCAGGCCTTGGCAGGGGTTGTCATATGCTTGGCTTAGGGCACAGGAAACATAAGGTCTGGTCCCAGCATCAGGGGCCCCATCTCTGAGCTCAGACATACCAGCATAGCTCAGCAGTGGCGGCTCCTCAGAGGGCTGATTTTCAGCTGTGCAGAGCCCTTCCTCCAAACTTCTAAGTTTTAATAACACCAACTTCTTCCCTTTGTTTCCCCAGCCCTCGGCATGGTAGTTGCTCCGTGGAGTTGCTAGGTCTATAATATTCTCTTTTTGCCTTTTCAAGTACCTAGTTAGTCCTTTTACACCAGTTAATAATTATTTATATTAAGTTACTTAAAACAATGGGCGTGGCTCTTTTTATTTATTTATTTATTTATTTATTTATTTATTTATTTATATTATGTTCAGTTAGCCACTGCATAGTACATCATTAGTTTTTGATGTAGTGTTCAATGATTCATTAGTTACGTATAACACCCAGTGCACATCACAACACGTGCCCTCCTTAATACCGATCACCTGTTACCCCATCCCCCACCCCCTTTCCCCTCTGAAACCCTCAGTTTGTTTCCCAGGGTCCATAGTCTCTCATGGTTCATCTCCCTCTCTAATTTCTCCCTCTTCAGATTCCCTCCCTTCTCCTATGGTCCTCCATGCTATTGCTTATGTTCCACATATGAGTGAAACCATATGATAATTGTCTTTCTCTGCTTGACTTACTTCACTTAGCATAATCCCCTCTAGTTCCATCCATGTTGATGCAAATGGTGGGTATTCATCCTTTCTGATGGCTGAATAATATTCCACTGTATATATGGACCACATCTTTTTTTTTTTAAGATTTATTTATTTATTTATTCATGAGAGACAGAGAGAGAGGCAGAGGAAGAAGCAGGCTCCCCAAGGAGCAGGGAGCCCGATGTGGAACTCGATCCCAGGACCCCGGGATCATGACCCAAGCCGAAGGCAGACACTTAACCATCTGAGCCACCCAGGTGCCCTGTACCACATCTTCTTTATCCATTCATCTGTTGAAGGGTATCTCAGCTCCTTCCACAGTTTGGCTATTGTGGACATTGCTGCTGTGAACATTGGGGTGCATGTGCCCCTTCTTTTCACTACATCTGTATCTTTGGGCTAAATACCTAGTAGTGCAATTGCTGGGTTGATCGAGTAGTTCTATTTTTAGCTTCTTTTTTTTCCTTAAGATTTTATTTATTTATTTGACAGAGAGAGACACAGCGAGAGAGGGAACACAAGCAGGGGGAGTGGGAGAGGGAGAAGCAGGCTTCCTGCCAAGCAGGGAGCCTGATGCAGGGCTTGATCCCAGGACCCTGGGATCATGACCTGAGCCGAAAGCAGACGCTTAACGACTGAGCCACCCAGGTGCCCCCATTTTTAGCTTCTTGAGGAACCTCCGTACTGTTTTCCAGAGTGGCTGCACCAGCTTGCATTCCCACCAACAGTGTAAGAGGGCTCCCCTTTCTCCACATCCTCGCCAACATTTGTTCTTTCCTGTTTTGTTAATTTTTGCCATTCTAACTGGTGTAAGGTGGTATCTCATTGTGGTTTTGATTTGTATTTCCCTGATGGGTAGTGATGTTGAGACTTTTTTCATGTGTCTGTTAGCCATTTGTATGTCTTCTTTGGAGAAGTGCCTGTTCATGTCTTCTGCCCATTATTTGATTGGGTTACTTGTTTTTTTGAGTGTTGAGTTTGAGAAGTTCTTTTTTTTCTTTAAGATTTTATCTATCTATTTATTTATTTATTTATTTGAGAGCTAGAGAGAGATAGCGAGAGAGAGCATGAGCAGGGGCAGGGGAGAGGGAGAAGCAGGCTCCCCGCTGAGCAGGGAGCCTGAAGCGGGGCTCGATCCCAGGACCCCAAGATCACGACCCGAGCAGAAGGCAGACGCTTACTCAACTGAGCCACCCGAGTTTGAGAAGTTCTTTATAGATCTTGGATGTCAGCCTTTTATCTGTAATGTCATTTGCAAATATCTTCTCCCATTCTGTGGGTTGCCTCTTAGTTTTGTTGACTGTTTCCTTTGCTGTGCAGAAGCTTTTTATCTTGATGAAGTCCCAAAAGTTAATTTTTGCTTTTGTTTCCCTTGCCTCTGGCGACGTGTCTTGAAAGAAGTTGCTGTGTCCGATGTCGAAGAGCTTACTGCCTATGTTCTCCTCTAGGATTTTGATGGATTCCTGTCTCACATTGAGGTCTTTCATCCATTTTGAGTTTATCTTTGTGTAATGGGCATGGTTCTTGTCTCCAGACCTGATCCCAACCCACACACTGAGATCTGGAGAAGGAAATCTACAGCTGACATAGGGACATTTGTGCTCGTGGACAGCAAGAAATAGAATAAGTGTCATAGAAACAATAATCAAAGAGGAAATAGAAGAAAACATTCCGAAAGCAAAGGTAGATAGGTATGTTCAGCTCAAAAAGGGTTGCCAAGTAAACTGAATGGGGATTAAAAAAAAAACTAATAGACACATGCTGGGATGAAACATTTGCATTTTGGGGATAAAGAAAAACTCCGATGAAGATTCATGTGGAAGAAGCAGGGAGTCTTCAAAGAAAATAAAAATCAGATGGCCTTAGCTCTTTAACTCTGATAGTGGGTTCCAGAATCTGGAAGAAGATGAAGCACTGAAAGCAACTGAAAGAAAAAAAGATGGCGCCGGAAATGCCCCATGGCAGTGGGTATTTACATGTGACTCAAATATGCAAGGGTTTAGGAAATATATCATCCCTATATCCTTGTTGGGGGTGGGAAGGGAGTGGGAAGCAAATACTTGAAAATGTGCTTCGGTCAACCAGGAGTTGAAACAAAGAACTTGAAAGAAAAGCATCTAGTATATTCCTGGAAAGGAAAGCTGTTGCACTGTATGGTGGCAATGCTCTGTAACTATTTCTATGTAAAATAAAATTAATTGACCATGGAACAATTATGAAATTTTTATAATTTTATAAAATATAATTTTATTTTATTTATTTTTATTTTTTAAAGATTTTATTTATTTGAGAAGGAGAGAGCACAAGCAGGGGGTCTGTAGGCAGAGGGAGAAGCAGGCTCCCCGCTGAGCAGGGAGCCCGATGTGAGACTCGATCCCAGGACCCTGGGATCATGACCTGAGCCGAAGGCAGATGCTTAACCGACTGAGTCACCCAGGCACCCCTATAAAATATAATTTTAAATATGTTTTTACAAGAATGTAGCTATTATAATTAAAAAAAATATACATAACAAAATAACCCCATAGTTGTACTAGAAGAGACCCAGAGCGTACCCCTGAAGACCAGAAGCAGGGGGTGAAGAGAGTGAGGACACACGAGGGAACGGATTTTCTAATCTCTCAGAAAGGGAGTCAATTGCTATATATTTTGTTTCTGAATTTAGTATCTTCAGACATGGAAGTTAAAGCGTGTTATTTAAAGATATAAAAATAATCGCCGGCAGAACTAAAAACATGTTTATCAAATTAGCAGGAGGTAGGAAAAATTAGAGAATGAGTCTTAGTCTGTTCAGGCTGCTACAACAAAATGCTGCAGACTGGTGGCTTGTAAACAACAGACCTTTATTTCTTACAGTTCTGAAGGTGGAAGTCAGAGATCAGGGTGCCAACAGGGTTGGGTTCTGGTGAGGGGCCTCTTCTGGGTTGCAGAGGGCAGACTTCTCGCTGTGTCCTCACACAGTGGCAGGGAGTCTCTTTTATCAGGGTCCCCAGGGCTCCACCCTCCTGACTTAAGCATCTCCCGAAGGCCCTGTCTCCTAAAGCCATCACATCGGGCATTAGGATTTCAATATATGAACTTCGAGGGGACACAAACATTCAGGCCACAGCAAACTAAAAAATATTCTGTTTACCAAATTAGCAGAAGGTAGGTAAAAGGAGGAAGAAAGAGATACAACAGAAGCATATGAAATATAAAATAAGAAAATGGAATTAAGACCAAAGATATCTATTACAAAAGTACATATAAATTAAAAAAAAAATTCTATCCGTTAAAAGAAAATGACTCTCAGATTGGGTAAATTCAACCCAAATCCGACCATACATGGTGTGAAAGCATATACCCAAAATTAAATAATTAAGGTACAATAATCACAGATACACCAGCCAAATGCAGACAAAAAGAAGGCAGGGGTCACAACACTGCTATCAGAAGAAGGGGAATTCGGGGTTCCTGGGGGCTCAGTCAGTGAAGTATCCGACTCTGGATTTTGGCTCAGGTTAAACCGATCTCAGGGTTGCAAGATGGAGCCCCACATTAGTGGGGTGCTGGGTGTGGAGCCTGTTTAAGATTCTCTCTCTCCCTCCCTCTGCCCCGGTTAACCCCCGCTTGCCCTCTCTCTCTCTCTCAAAAAAAAAATGGGGGTGGAATTCAAGGTAGACATTATTCAATGAGACTAACTAAGGTCACTTGACAAACTGATGGAGGGTTTAATCCACAACCAAGATATAACAGCTGTGGATGTAATGTAGCTTATAAATATATATGGAAACTAAGTTGCACATGCCAACCAGAAACTGACAGAAAAGTGATTATTGAGAAACTTGAAAGTGTTCTTTTCTTTTTTTTTTTTTTTTTTGATTTTATTTATTTATTTGACAGAGAGAGACACAGTGAGAGAGGGAACACAAGCAGGGGGAGTGGGAGAGGGAGAAGCAGGCCTCCCGCGGAGCAGGAGCCCGACGAGGGGCTTGATCCCAGGATCCCAGGATCATGACCTGAGCCGAAAGCAGACGCTTAATGACTGAGCCACCCAGGCGCCCCTGTTCTTTTAATTCTTTTTTTTTTTAAATTTTTTTACTGCTATGTTAATCCCCATACATTACATCATTAGTTTTAGATGTAGTGTTCCATGATTCCTTGTTTGTGCATAATACCCAGTGCTCCATGCAGAACATGCCCTTCTCAATACCCATCACCAGGCTAACCCATCCTCCCACCCCCATCCCCTCTAGAACCCTCAGTTTGTTTTTCAGAGTCCATTGTCTCTCATGGTTCGTCTACCCCTCTGATTTACCCCCCTTCATTCTTCCCCTCCTGCTATCTTCTTCTTCTTTTTTTTTTCTTAACATATATTGCATTATTTGTTTCATAGGTACAGATCTGAGATTCAACAGTCTTGCACAATTCACAGTGCTTACCAGAGCACATACCCTCCCCAGTGTCTATCATCCAGTCACCCCATCCCTCCCACCTGACCCCCCACTCCAGCAACCCTCAGTTTGTTTCCTGAGATTAAGAATTCCTCATATCAGTGAGGTCATATGATACATGTCTTTCTCTGACTGACTTATTTCGCTCAGCATAATACCCTCCAGTTCCATCCACGTTGTTGCAAATGGCAAGATCTCATTCCTTTTGATGGCTGCATAATAGTCCATTGTATATATATACCACATCTTCTTTATCCATTCATCTGTCGATGGACATCTTGGCTCTTTCCACAGTTTGGCTATTGTGGACATTGCTGCTATAAACATTGGGGTGCACGTACCCCTTCAGATCCCTACATTTGTATCTTTGGGGTAAATACCCAGTAGTGCAATTGCTGGGTCGTATGGTAGCTCTATTTTCAACTTTTTGAGGAACCTCCATACTGTTTTCCAGAGTGGCTGCACCAGCTTGCATTCCCACCAACAGTGTAGGAGGGTTCCCCTTTCTCCGCATCCCCGCCAACATCTGTCATTTCCTGACTTGTTAATTTTAGCCATTCTGACTGGTGTGAGGTGGTATCTCATTGAGGTTTTGATTTGGATTTCCCTGATGCCAAGTGATGTTGAGCACTTTTTCATGTGTCTGTTGGCCATTTGGATGTCGTCTTTGGAAAAATGTCTGTTCATGTCTTCTACCCATTTCTTGATTGGATTCTTTGTTCTTTGGGTGTTGAGTTTGATAAGTTCTTTATAGATTTTGGATATGAGCCCTTTATCTGATATGTCATTTGCAAATATCTTCTCCCATTCTGTCGGTTGTCTTTTGGTTTTGTTGACTGTTTCTTTTGCTGTGCAAAAGCTTTTTATCTCGATGAAGTCCCAATAGTTCATTTTTGCCCTTGCTTCCCTTGCCTTTGGCGATGTTTCTAGGAAGAAGTTGCTGCGGCTGAGGTCGAAGAGGTTGCTGCCTGTGTTCTCCTTTAGGATTTTGATGGACTCCTGTCTCACATTGAGGTCTTTCAACCATTTGGAGTCTATTTTTGTGTGTGGTGTAAGGAAATGGTCCAGTTTCATTCTTCTGCACGTGGCTATCCAGTTTTCTCAACACCATTTATTGAAGAGACTGTCTTTTTTCCATTGGACATTCTTTCCTGCTTTGTCAAAGATTAGTTGACCACAGAGTTGAGGGTCCATTCCTGGGCTCTCTATTCTGTTCCATTGGTCTATGTGTCTGTTTTTGTGCCAGTACCATACTGTCTTGATGATGACAGCTTTGTAATAGAGCTGGAAGTCCGGAATTGTGATGCCGCCAGCTTTGCTTTTCTTTTTCAACATTCCTCTGGCTATTCGGGGTCTTTTCTGGTTCCATACAAATTTTAGGATGATTTGTTCCATTTCTTTGAAAAAAGTTGGTGGTATTTTGATGGGGATTGCATTGAATGTGTAGATTGCTCTAGGTAGCATTGACATCTTCACAATATTTGTTCTTCCAATCCATGAGCATGGAACGTTTTTCCATTTCTTTGTGTCTTCCTCAATTTCTTTCATGAGTATTTTATAGTTTTCTGAGTACAGATCCTTTGCCTCTTTGGTTAGATTTATTCCTAGGTATCTTATGGTTTTGGGTGCAATTGTAAATGGGATCGACTCCTTAATTTCTCTTTCTTCTGTCTTGTTGTTGGTGTATAGGAATGCCACTGACTTCTGTGCATTGATTTTATATCCTGCCACTTGACTGAATTCTTGTATGAGTTCTAGCAGTTTTGGGGTGGAGTCTTTGGGGTTTTCCACATAAAGTATCATATCATCTGCAAAGAGTGAGAGTTTGACTTCTTCTTTGCCGATTTGGATGCCTTTGATTTCTTTTTGTTGTCTGATTGCTGTGGCTAGGACTTCTAATACTATGTTGAATAGCAGTCGTGATAGTGGACATCCCTGCCACGTTCCTGACCTTAGGCGGAAAGCTCTCAGTTTTTCCCCATTGAGAATGATATTCGCTGTAGGTTTTTCATAGATGGCTTTTATGATATTGAGGTATGTACCCTCTATGCCTATACTCTGAAGAGTTTTGATCAAGAAAGCATCCTGTACTTTGTCAAATGCTTTTTCTGCATCTATTGAGAGGATCATATGGTTCTTGTTCTTTCTTTTGTTAATGTATTGTATCACGTTGATTGATTTGCGGATGTTGAACCAACCTTGCAGCCCAGGGATAAATCCCACTTGGTCGTGGTGAAGAATCCTTCTAATGTACTGTTGGATCCTATTGGCTAGTATTTTGGTGAGAATTTTTGCATCCATGTTCATCAGGGATATTGGTCTATAATTCTCCTTTTTGATGGGGTCTTTGTCTGGTTTTGGGATCAAGGTAATGGTGGCCTCATAAAATGAGTTTGGAAGTTTTCCTTCCATTTCTATTTTTTGGAACAGTTTCAGAAGAATAGGTATTAATTCTTCTTGAAATGTTTGGTAGAATTCCCCTGGGAAGCCATCTGGCCCTGGGCTTTTGTGTTTTGGGAGATTTTTGATGACTGCTTCAATTTACTTAGTGGTTATAGGTCTGTTCAGGTTTTCTATTTCTGGTTCAGTTTTGGTAGTTGATACATCTCTAGGAATGCATCCATTTCTTCCAGGTTATCTAATTTGCTGGCATAGAGTTGCTCATAATATGTTTTTATAATTGTTTGTATTTCTTTGGTGTTGGTTGTGATCTCTCCTCTTTCATTCATGATTTTGTTGATTTGGGTCATTTCTCTTTTCTTTTTGATAAGTCTGGCCAAGGGTTTATCAATCTTGTTAATTCTTTCAAAGAACCAGCTCCTAGTTTCCTTGATCTGTTCTACTGTTCTTTTAGTTTCTATTTCATTGATTTCTGCTCTGATCTTTATTATTTCTCTTCTCCTGCTGGGTTTAGGCTTTATTTGCTGTTCTTTCTCCAGCTCCTTTAGGTGTAGAGTTAGGTTGTGTATTTGAGACCTTTCTTGTTTCTTGAGAAAGGCTTGTATTGCTATATACTTTCCTCTTAGGACTGCCTTTGCTGTATCCCAAAGATTTTGAACAGTTGTGTTTTCATTTTCATTGGTTTCCATGAATTTTTTTAATTCTTCTTTAATTTCCTGGTTGTCCCATTCATTCTTTAGTAGGATGCTCTTTAGCCTCCATGTATTTGAGTTCTTTCCGACTTTCCTCTTGTGATTGAGTTCTAGTTTCAAAGCATTGTGGTCTGAAAATAGGCAGGGAATGATCCCAATCTTTTGGTACCAGTTGAGACCTGATTTATGACCTAGGATGTGATCGATTCTGGAGAATGTTCCATGGGCACTAGAGAAGAATGTGTATTCCGTTGCTTTGGGATGGAATGTTCTGAATATGTCTGTGAAGTCCATTTGGTCCAGTGTGTCATTTAAAGTCTTTATTTCCTTGTTGATCTTTTGCTTAGACGATCTGTCCATTTCAGTGAGGGGGGTGTTAAAATCCCCCACTATTATTGTTTTGTTGTCGATGTGTTTCTTTGCTTTTGTTATTAATTGCCTTATATAATTGGCTGCTCCCATGTTAGGGGCATAGATATTTACAATTGTTAGATCTTCTTGTTGGATAGACCCTTTAAGTAGGATATAGTGTCCTTTCTCATCTCTTATTACAGTCTTTGGTTTAAAATCTAATTTGTCTGATATAAGGATTGCCACACCAGCTTTGTTTTGGTGTCCATTAGCCTGGTAAATGGTTTTCCACCCCCTCACTTTCAACCTGGGGGTGTCTTTGGGTCTAAAATGAGTCTCTTGCAGACAGCGTATCGATGGGTCTTGTCTTTTAATCCAATCTGATAGCCTGTGTCTTTTGATTGGGGCATTTAGCCCATTTACATTCAGGGTAACTATTGAAAGATAGGAATTTAGTGCCATTGTATTGCCTGTAAGGTGACTGTTACTGTATATTGTTTGTGTTCCTTTCTGGTCTATGTTACTTTTAGGCTCTCTCTTTGCTTAGAGGACCCCTTTCAAGATTTCTTGTAGGGCTGGTTTCGTGTTTGCAAATTCCTTTAGTTTTTGTTTGTCCTGGAAGCTTTTAATCTCTCCTTCTATTTTCAATGACAGCCTAGCTGGATATAGTATTCTTGGCTGCATATTTTTCTCATTTAGTGCTCTGAAGATATCCTGCCGGTCCTTTCTGGCCTGCCAGGTCTCTGTGGATAGGTCTGTTGCCAATCTAATGTTTCTACCATTGTAGGTTACATATCTCTTCTCCCGAGCTGCTTTCAGGATTTTCTCTTTGTCTCTGAGACTCGTAAGTTTTACTATTAGATGTCGGGGTGTTGACCTATTTTTATTGATTTTGAGAGGGGTTCTCTGTGCTTCCTGGATTTTGATGCCTGTTTCCTTCCCCAAATTAGGGAAGTTCTCTGCTATAATTTGCTCCATTATACCTTCTGCCCCTCTCTCTCTTTCTTCTTCTTCTGGGATCCCAATTATTCTAATGTGTTTCATCTTATGGTTTCACTTATCTCTCGAATTCTGCCCTCGTGATCCAGTAGTTGTTTATCTCTCTTTTTCTCAGCTTCTTTATTTTCCAGCATTTGGTCTTCTATCTCACTGATTCTCTCTTCTGCCTCATTTATCCTAGCAGTTAGCGCCCCCATATTTGATTGCACCTCATTAATAGCCTTTTTGATTTCGACTTGGTTAGATTTTAGTTCTTTTACTTCTCCGGAAAGGGTTTCTCTAATAACTTCCATGCTTTTTTCAAGCCCAGCTAGTATCTTTAAAGTGATGATTCTGAACTCTAGATCCGACATCGTACTAATGTCCGTATTGAGTAGGTCCCTGGCAGTCGGTACTACTTCTTGTTCTTTTTGTTGAGGTGATTTTTTCCGTCTTGTCATTTTGCCCAGAGGAGAATAGATTAATGAGAGAACAAAATGCTAACAGGGTAACAACGTCCCCAGAAAATATACTCTAAACAAATCAGAAAAGACCTGAAGCAGTGGGAAAAGAAAGGGAAAGAGAGAAAAAAGAAAAAGAAAAAAAAAAGAGAAAAAGATAAAGATAAAAACAAACAAAAACAGAACAAAACAAAAAAAAAACAGAATATGATCAAATATGATCAGGCTGGTATATAGATCAGTGCCACACACTAGATTTTGGGTGTATTTTGGTCTGTTAGAAAAAAGTGCCTCCCAAAATTTTAAAGAAAGAAAAACTTATATATGTACAAAAATAACGGTTCATGTGATGAAGGGATGGAATATGACTGTAAAGATGGAAATTATAAAAAATTTTATAAAAGGAATTGATAAGAAGTTGTTTGAAAAAAGAAAGAAGAGGATTAAGAAAAAAAAGAAAAAGGAGAGAATGTGATCAGGCAGGGGAGTAGAAAAAAACCGTACACTAGAGATTTAGGGTATATTTTGATCTGTTAGAAGAAACTATCTCAAAATTTTAAAGAGAGAACAACTTATATATATATGCCAAAAATATGGGTAACTACTATGAAGGGATAGAATATGACTCTAAAAATGAAAAATAAAAATGTTTTTTAAAAAAGGGATTGATAAGATGTTGGTTGAAAAAGGGAAAAAGAAAAATTCAAAAAAAAAAAAAGTTAAAAAAAAAATTAACTTGGAAAGACTAAAGAATCATGGTAAAAAAGCCATGGATTCTATGTGCAGTATTCCCCTAGCGCTGGAGTTCTGCCGTTCTCATTGATCGGTAAACTTGGCCTTGGCTGGCTGTTCTCGCTGATCTTCTGGGGGAGGGGCCTGTTGCCGTGGTTCCCAAATGTCTTTGCCGGAGGCAGAATTGCCCTGCCCTTGCCCGGTCCGGACTAAGTAATCTGCTCGGGTTTGCTCTCAGGAGCTTTTGTTCCCTGCAAGCTTTCCATACAGCTTTGGAGGCGGAGAGTGAAAATGGCGGCCTCCCAGTCTCCGCCTCGGAGGAGCCGAGAACTCGGGGCCCCGCTCCTCAGTGAGCCCCCAGAGAAAAGCCGCCAGTCACTCCCGTCTCCCCGGTCTCCGGCTGCACTCCGTGCTCACCCGGCCTGTGACCGAGTGTTTCTATCTCTGGCCCCCGACCCCGTGTGGAGTCTCCAAACCCTGCAGATCCCTGTGGTGCGCTCCCGCACCTCTCCTCCTGGGGGAAGAAGGTGAGTCTCCCTGGATCTGCCGCTTGTTGGGTCCCTGCTGGAGGAGCAGTGGCCCGACTGTGCCGCGGATCACGCTTTATGGCAACCCCGAGCTGAGAGCCCGCGCCTGGGCTCCGTCTCTGCAGCCGGCTTCCCTGCTCCGATACCTGGGAGCTCTGCCGCACTAAGGCACCCCCGGTCTTTCTGTGACCCCGAGGGTCCTGAGACCACACTGTCCCACGAGGGTTCCATGCCCGCATAGCCACCGGAGTGACGTCCCTCAGCGGAGCAGACTCTAAAAGTTCCGATTTTGTGCTCCGTGGCTCTATCACTTGCCAGAAGCGGCTGACGGAGGCCCCCTCCCCCGCCGTCTAGCCTCCCGAATATCGCCTCGGATTCACTTCTCCGCACGTCCTACCTTCCAGAAAGTGGTCGCTTTTCTGTTCAGAGAGTTGTTGCTCTTCTTTTCTTCGATCTCCTGTTGAGTTCGTAGGTGTTCAGAATGGTTTGATCCCTATCCAGCTGAATTCCTGAGACCAGACGAAATCCAGGTCTCCTACTCCTCCGCCATCTTGCTCCGCCCCCCCCCCCCCCCCCCCCC
>NW_022589725.1:3626969-3656992 GCF_004348235.1 Phoca vitulina
CCCCCCCCCCCCCCCCCGTTCTTTTAATTCTTGACAGATCATATTGATGAAAATATAAATTAGACTATTGAGAGGATTTAAATAACAGAATCACTTGAACAATGTGCATGAAGACTAAAGCCCTGTCTCCCTTAGGTTCTGGAAGGGGGGTTCAAGTGTCTTACTCTCAGGTCCCTCGTTGTCCTTTGTAAGCTGGATCCTGGGGTGAAAAAGGGAGTAAATCTGCAGCTGATGGGAAAGGATGGGTTTGGAATCCCTCAGGCCTGGACTTCTCACTCGGCATTAGGACTAACTGCTGTGCAACCTTGGGCAAGACACTTCACCTCTCTGAGCCTCAGTCTCTCCAGCTATGAAATTTGTAATATTCCCTCCTCTTACAGAGTTCTGGTAAAAAATTAAACGAGTCCCTCTCTAGGGAATGGGCAGTGCTTGACCACAAGCAATACGTGTGTTCTTGCAGGATGGCAAACAGCCGGCAGAGTGTGAACTCAATTATGTAATGATCACAGAGCTACACATCCATGTATGTATAGCAGGGTTTCTCTGTCTCGGCACTACTGACATTTGAGCTGGAAAATTCTTTGTGTGGGGTGGGGGGACTGTCCTGTGCATTGTAGGTTGTTTAGCAGCATCTCTGGCCTCTGCCTACTAAATGCCAGAACAATCCCTCCTAGCTGTGAAAACCAAATATGTCTCTAGATGTTGCCAAATGTCCCCTGGGGGACAAAATTGCCCTCAGTTGAGGACTGTTGGAGTAGAGATGCAGAAGAATGGTTTCCAAAAGAGGATGATTCTTATCTCTGGGTGGTGAGATTTGGGGGACCTTTTTTTTTTTTTATTCATTAGCCTGTCCTGCATCTTTGAATGCAAAATCTACAAAAGTCCATGCATTAAGATGGTGAATACAACACAAATGTTCAGTGTTTTATTTTATTATTTATTTTGTGAAACCAGAGGCCAAGCAGCACTTCCTCTCATCTCTACTCTGGCCCCTTTGAGGAGATACTTATTCAAACCCCTTTTGTGTGTGACTAGTTAGCGCATGGTGAGAGCACCATCGATGTGGGCTTGCTGTCCCTCCTTTGGCTTTTTACTGCAGGAGAGCACGGGGTGATTAGTACAAAGTCTTCCTCCCCAGGGCAAGCAGAATGGGCAAGTCTTTGTACAAAGATGTTAACAACTTCATGATTTTATTTCAAACGAACAGACATGCAATTTATTAACAAAAATCTACCGAAGAAGCATGCATTAGGCAGTAATCCACCTGAGCTGCTATGCTTGTGGCAAAAATCTCAAAGACCCCAAAAGCGTAGCATCATCATGTTTATATCACGGCTCTGAAGCGAACATGAAATGTGCCTTTGAGACTGATTTCTCCATTATCCTTTTGCATTCTGATTTTTAAAAGAGATCAAAATTCCATTTTTCCTGAAGAAAGGGAGCACAGATTCACAGATTTCATTACCAACTTAAAACAAATTGAGCGAAAAATTAGGGAGAATGTTTTTTTCAGACGCAGCAAAGGCCTCTTTTTAAAACCAGCAAACATCTGTGCACTTAAGTACCTTCTGTTAAGGTTTAAGGAAGTCAGTTTTTGGAATATGTGTGAGTTCATTGACTCTGCCTCACTTTCAAATTCTGAATAAGAAATGAAGAAATCATCCTTCAGTTTTTTAAAAAGTGTAAAAAAATGATACATCTGCCAAGAAAGTTTGGATGGGGCATTCAGATCTTATAATAAACAGATGCAGAACGCAGCATTAGGCTGGAACTGGGCCAGACACTCGGGCAGCATTTGGATTTTCTGTTCTGAGTTTTTATTTATTAACTTAGAAGTCACATCTAGTGCTCTTTTTCTAAGTATAAAAGATATTTGCTCACATTAAAGCTCTGCTCTCAAATACAGTAGCCACTAGGCATGTGAGGCTATGGAAAAGTTAATTTCAATTAATAAAATCAAATAGAAAATTCAGGCCCTCAGCCATATCATGCATGACACATTTCGAGTGCCAATAATTACTTCCTACCATATTGCACAGCGCTGCTCTATAGGGTTTGGAAAATAAAGACATACATAAAGGAGAAATGATAAAAGGATCTTATCCCTGCCGCCCACACCTCAGGACCACTGTTGTTGGAATATGGTGGATTTCCTCCTGATCTTTTTTGTTCAGTACTTGCCATATAAAAATTAAAAAGCTGTTCTAATTGGGCTATAGATTATGTACAGTAAGCAGCTTCTTTGTATATCTCATTTCCCACCTAAACTTTTATCATGAGATTTTTTTCCCATCTTAAAATACATTCTTTGAAAACACGATTTATCAAATTTTCTGCTGGGAAGATTAATTCTTTTTTTTTAAAAGGATAATTCTTATTGTAGGAAGTTGAAGTAAAAGGGAAAGCAAAATTCCCCCTGAAATCTCACCACTCAGAGATAAAAATCTTCAACCTTTTGGTGAGCATTCTTTCAGATATTTCTTTGGGTATAAATACACAGATGGGCATATAAAGAGTCAGCTTTATTAGGGATATTTCCATGTCAGTGAATCTAGAGATACATTATCCCTTTTATTAGCTACAGATTGTTTCAAGGCACAGATGTCACGTTTGACTCTTGTTGCTATGTCTGATCAATACCTCCCGCCTTCTGCAGTGTTCTCCCCTTTGGGATTTTTTTCCCCCTTTTCCTCCTTTCCACTCCTCCCTCCTTCCATAAATGTTTTCTGTACCTGTTCCTCTGCTGGTGTCAGGGACAGAACAGTGAAGAGAGTAGGGAGGTTCTTGCTTTCAAGAAATTTGTATCCCAGTGGAGGAGGAGGCAGAAAAGAGAATGGGCAAAGGGGAGAAATATTAACAAATCACAGTTCATGACAGATCGGGGGAAGTGCTAGGAAGGAGGCAGCCTTGCTGGAGTCGGTGTGGATGGTTCAGTTCTCACACTTGGCCCTGCTGCTGGGGCGGTTCTGGGCAGTGGGGAAGGCAGGTGACTGCCCCAGGAGAGGAACGAACTGGAGTGAAGTGCTGTTGCTTGGATTGGAGCGGTCGAAGGCACGGGACCTGGGGTCCAGACGCTGACGTTGCTCTAGACCAGTGGTTCTCACTTGGGGGTGATTTTGTCCCCCTGGAGGACATTGGACAATGTCTAGAGACATTTTTCGTTGTCATAACTGGGGAGGGGGAGAACATGCTACTGGCATCTAGTGGGTAGAGGCCAGGGATGCAGCTAAACTTCCTGCGGGACCATCTCCATAATAAAGAGTTATCTGGCTCCAAACGTCAGTAGTGCCAAGGTTGAGAAACCCTGCTCTAGAAGGTGCCAGGACTTAGGGTGGAGAGGGAGACTGAGTCGGGAGGTGGTGGTTGTGGGGGAGAGTCTTTAGGATGAGGGATGGTGTGATGAGGAGGATGAAGAGAGCTTGAGGAAACAGCTTTACCTGGGGCAGGAAAACCTAGCCAGGGGGTGGCAGTGAGGAGCAACGAGGATGCTTACCACAAATTTGGACCCCATGGGGGAGAGGAGAGGGCTGCAGGGCACGTGCGGTTCTGGGGGACAGAGAACTTCAGCTGAGACAAAAGGGGCAGTTGCTGAGCATTTGGTGAAGTGGTTGAGCATGAGGGTGAGTTTGTTTACTTCAAAGAGGGGTTCTTGAGGGCACAGGCAGAAGGTCTGGGAGGGAGGGGTGTGATGGAAGGTAGGTCCGGCTAGAGAAAGCCAGGAGCGGTGCCATGGTGACTACTGAGGCAGGGACAGGTGTGGTCAGTTAAATTCTTCGTGAGCCAGGAGGTCTGGGTTCAAATCCTGTCACTGCCATAAACCAGCAGGGTACGTTTGGACAGTTGATTTGACCTTTTTGAGCATGAGTTTTCTTCTTGGCAGGGTTGCTGGGGAGATTAAATATGATTAGGCATGGGACAGCTCTCTGTCCACTCTCAAGCGCCATTCCCACGGGAAGTGGAGTGAGTAAGAACCCTTGAAAAAGAGACAGAAATGCCCCATGGAGTTTTTGAGCAATGGAGGCTGACCAGACACAGCCTTCGAGGGGATGCAAGAGATACTGTGGATTTGAAATGTCACCAGAACAGGCTCTGCTGGTGATATTTCTGCACTCACTGCCCAAGGCTGAGTCACGAGAACAGCTGATAGGACTTGAGACCTTCACACTTCTCCTGGAAGCAGAAGGGCAGCAAAACCATGAGGATGGAAGCTGGAGGAAGAGCCCTGCTGAACAAGTGTTCTCACTCACGCCCAGCCCCTTCTGGGCCACCGAACCCCGTGGGGTGGAGGGGTTGGGAAACGGAGACCATAGACTGCCCACCTGGGAGTCGCTTTCTTCATATGATCTCATTAAATCTTCACCTTGATCTTGAGGGTGGCCGTTTTTATCCCCATTTCACAGATGTGGATGCTGAGACCCAATGGATGAATTGGCAGGCCTCGGGTCACATGGCTCACAGAGGGCTCTGGTAGAATTTAAACTCAGGCCGGTCTTTCCTATTCCAGGAAAGATTCTCTTCCCCTCATGTCTCTCCTGCTTCCTTCAGGACCTGGTTGCTGGAGAAGGTGTTAGTTTTTTTTAGATAGGAATAACAAGAGCTGTTTGGGACCCGGGCCTCAAAGAGCCAGTGATTGTGGCCCAGTGGCCAAGGGGGTGAGCTGAGTGGGGGCAGGTGGTAGCCAGCCTGTAGCTGAGCCCGAGGCTTCATTCCTCCATACACCCTCCATCCCAGAGAGAACCACTTTCTCATTTCTATAACCATGAATTTGTCTTCCAAGTGGGATTTTGTTAGGGTGACCAACACGTTCCGGTTTGCCTGAGATTTTTCTGGTTTTAGCACTGACAGTCCTTGGCAAACTGGGACAGTTGTCACCCCAGCCAAGCCATGTGCTCCAACCAGCTCCCTTCCTCTCTTCACAGAGCCCATGGCCTCTAACAAGGGGTGCTCTGGTTCCCCATTGGCCCTCTCCCTTGGGACTGAAGGCAGGCATGAGGTGTTTCTGGTTCTCCTGACCCGCGGTACCATCAGACACCATCAGTGCTCAAGCTTTTGTTTGTATAAGTAGGATGATGAAGCAGAAGGAGCAGGGTGGCAGTTGACATTGGGCAGTGAGGAGACTCGCTACTCCAAGTGTGGTCCGTGGGCCAGCCACACCAACAACATTGGGATCTTGATGGAAATGCAACATCCCAGCACTCCCCCCCAGGTCCCTGCCTTCCCTCCCCCAAGACCTACTGACTCAAGATCTAACGTGTAACGGGCTCCCCATGTGATCTATGTGCTCATTGGGGTTTTACCCCTCCCATCAAAGAGGATCGTGCTCCCCTTTTCCATCCTCAAGCTGAGATGAGCCCCCACTTCAAACTGACCAGATGGTGGTCTCACAGAACTGCTGCTGGACTCACAGCCCATGCCCATGAAGGGTTCTTCATTTCATCATGCTTAGGTTCTGATAAATTATTGAACCAGGTGAGAGTTTCCTTCCATCTCCCTAAAGTAGATTGGGAGAAGCATCCAGTACATCAAAACCTCTCTCCTTTCACTCAAGCCCAAGGTCATCTCTAGTCAGGATGGAGGGAGGGAGATTTTAGCCCACACTAAATGCATTCTTCCGTTCTCCCTAAGGATGGAGCCGTTCCGCACTCACGCCCTGCTTCAGGCCATGAATTATTGAAATCTGAGAAACTTGAATTTGGTCAGTCACATAGGCTGGGGGTGGGGGGCAGAGAGCAGTGCCTCAGAATAGTGTTTTATTTTTCTTTGAGAAGTTAGAACAAAATAAAAATACAAAAGTAATGAATTGGCATGCTCACTGCTGGGATAATAGCTGTAGACATCTTGTTATATTTACTTCAAGTATATTTTTAATACAAGATAAAACATTACAAAGTTGAAGCACCCTTTGATTGACATCCTCAAGTTTTATCCTTTACCCCTTTCCCAGAATCCACCCCTATCATGACTTTCATGAATAGCTGTGCTTCCTTCTGGGCAAGCCTTTTAAAAGACATTGTTTTGAAACCTTTGTATTTTTATATACATATATAATGTATCATAAATAATAGATACATGGTATTATTTTGTGGAAATGCATTTCAATATTTACATAATTTGCTCTGGGTCCCTTCACACCTGGCTTTTATCACATAAGGCCATTTTTGACCTCTATTCTTGTTGATAAATTTATCTCTAATCCATTCACTCTAACTGCTGCAAGGTATTCTATCACGTGGTTAGGCCATGTTTTGTTTCTCATTTTCACCTTGCTGCATATTTAGATTGTTTCCAATTTTTCACCTTAACAAAAAAATGCTACAATAAGCACCCGTGCCCTGGGTCTCATTCCCCACATGTGTCAGCGTTTCTTTGGGGCATGTCATGAGCCATGGAATCATTATGTTGTATAGTACGCGCACTTTCCATTTTATTAGGTATTGCCAGTTGCTCTCCAAAGTCGCCCTAACGATTTACATTCCCAGCAACAGTATAGGGGAGTACAATTTTCTCCACATCCTCTCCAATGCTTGATATTGTCAGAATTTTTTATTGTTGCTAGCTCCATGGGAGAAAAATGGTCTACCTGTGCGGTTTTCATTTGCCAGTGGTTCCCTTTTGGTTGGAGGGAGTCCTGGCAGGGTAGGACGAGGTCTGAGCTGAGATCAGGAGGCTTAGATTCTTATCTAGCTCTGCTGCCAACTTGGATTTGAGTTTAGATGAGTCCCTTTCTCTCTCTGGTCTTCCCTGAGGTGGCTGTCTTTAAGAGGGATATCACAAAGTGGGCAGGACTCATCTGATCCATGGTATTTGAGGTTTTGAAGTGACAAGACTTGCACAGGAAGACCCCTCTGCCCCCCAGAGGATTCTGATGCATGGTCAGGTTTGAGAACCAGGGAACAGAGGATTAGATTAGAAAGCTGACTTGAGATCCCAAAACCATGGCTTTGAGCTCCCCTTCTCTGGGGGTGGAGGGAAACTGGAAATGGCATTGGGATGAGAGTGTGGCAGGGGAGAGGTGACTGATGCCCTCGGGGGGGCGTGTCCAGCACAGAAGTGAAGGCCCTCTTTCTGGCTTCCTCACATGGCTGAGAGAGAAGGTGAGAGAGGGAGAGAGAGAGTGAGCAAGCACAAGTAAGCCAAGGGAACTTGGTGATTGTTGTTAAAGAATTGCATTTTTTAACAAAAGGATTTTTAAGCATCTATTTGGGTCAGGAGTTAAGGGAAAAACTCAGTTTCTGCTTTCAAGGACCTCATAGTCAAATGGAGGAGGCAGATATCTATAAAACAGGCTGGAATGCAGACAGGCAGTTTTCTGTGCTGAGAACAAAGGCTGGACCACGTGGAAGAAGGAGGATTCATTTTGACTTGGGGGAGATGGGTTGTGGTGGGTGACATGCTGCTTCAGCAAGGACATTCTTGGAAAGACCTTCCCAGCCACAGATGTGGCTTGCATATGGAGGCAGGGGGCAGCATGGGGCACTTGGGCAATAGTTTGCCTTTTCTCACCATCTGAGGTGTCCATGGGCTGTCTTGAGCAGCAGTGAGTGCCCTGTCCTCGGAGACATGCAAGCAGAGGCTTCAGCACCACTCTAGCGCTGGATGGAAAGATGGTCTGTGGGACCTTCCAGGATGAGTGTCCCCCGCCCCCAGGATTGTCTAGCTGCTCCCAGGGTCAGCTGTGGGTAGCCCGGAGCCTCTAGCTCTGGTCCTCACTGTGGCTGCCTCTCTCTGCACCCCAGTCCTGCTAGGTAACTGCCTTCTACACAGTACTCACTAGTGGGCAGAAAAGAGGGGCTGTAGGGGCCAGGCATTAAATGAATGAAAGCCAAGAAGGGACAAGATGGAAGAATCCAGGCCCCACCCTATGTGTGCACAGAATGTGCTTTTGTAAAGAACAGCTTTATTCTGTTCCTCTGCCTCTATTGAGAGGTTCATGGATTTTCTAGATCACCTTGTACTTAGCCCGAGGGTTGTGTTTGGCATCTCTATGGATGGCTTTGCGGTTGCTTGCTGCTCACCGTTCCCTCCTCTGGCTACGCCACAGAGCCAACAATCCCTGTGCAACCTGCTGTGGGGTGTGGACTTTCGGGGGCCTGGGGAACACTGAGGCCATTTCTCTGCAGCTTCACAGTTGCCCTGATTGTGAGCTGAACTGCTTCTCTGGCAGCTGGCTGCTTGGCATCGGGAAACATGGCCCCACTGTTTGCTGTCTTCACAGGCTCCCTTTTGGTAACAGAATGTTGGCACTGTTCAATCTGGCTGTGGAATTTTGTCCAGGTTGTTAACAGCCTCATAAACATCTACCTTCCTTTTTCTCCCTGATATTTCTGGTCCACTGTCATGACCAAATGCGTGAAATCTTCACTATTATGACTGCCAACCCTAGTCATATTTGTACAGCACTTACAGCATACAAAGCACTTCCACGTGCCATATCTCAGCGTCTGAGCGCATCAGTGTTGTCATCTGTAAAATGGGAGTAATGACAGTTTATAGTTAGTGAGTTGATACATGTCAAGCTCTTAGAACAATGGCAAACACTCCATAAATGTGATCTATTTTCACTTTTTGAAGTAGGAAATCCCCCAAAGAATGGAAGGGGCTCTAGTCACCAACAGTGGATGAGGAGGTTTGTGCTGCCCTGGATACAGGGAGTAACAGGGAGCATTCTCTGTAGTGAATGTAACAACTATAATGGATTCTAAGCCATGTTGATGGTGAAACTCTCCTTCACCTTGGAATATTCAGTTGATCTACTCTCTCAATGGCTCTGCTCCCAGTTGGATTTTAATAATGTACATGTAAATTTCAAATTAGCATATTTCAATCACCCTTTCCTAAACATTGTGTTTCACAGGGATGCCAATTCAAACAAGTCCCTGTTATAGTCATCCCTCTACTTACATGGGCTGAGCTCCATGTGTCCATTTTGAAGGTAAGTTCCAATGACCCAGAATCATCCAAGTTTGCTTTGGGCTCAGTTCGGGTCTCTGATGCTTGCGGTATGCATATTCCTGCATTTAAACAGTTGGCTTAATATCTGTAGTGATAGCCCAGTAATTAAATGATGAAGGGTTCTTCAGTGACTTTGATTCTATCATTCTGTAGGACCACCAGGAGCTTTTATTCATGTTTAAGATTTAGAATGATGAAATGGGGTGTGCCCTGTGAGCAGGAAAATTTTTGCTTGGCAAGTGCAAATTTTAATTCCTACAGTAAATATTTTATTGAATTTTATAAATTCAA
Source organism: Phoca vitulina (assembly GCF_004348235.1). NCBI lineage: Eukaryota > Metazoa > Chordata > Mammalia > Carnivora > Phocidae > Phoca > Phoca vitulina. The sequence goes on from NW_022589725.1 coordinate 3,636,213, forward strand.
TAAATTGAAATTTATTGAATTTATATTGTATTGAATTGTATTGACATATACAATTTGATGAATTGTAACATCAAAATTTTTCCTTTATATGTAAGTTGACAATTGTTAGTGATTTTAAAACTAAAGGATGAGTCATGGAAGTAAAGATGATTAGTGGTTATTCCATGATTATTACTAGAAATATTTTTGCCATAGAGTGGAGGGAGTGTATTAGAAAATGATCCTCTCCTATGTACTTATACTGACTGTATAATAGGCTCTGGGCGGGGGGTCCCTTGTACACAGTATCTCATTTAATACACAGATTGGCCTGGGGAGGGAGGGCTTATATTTCCTGGTTTGTGTTTTGAGTTGGTCTAGTTCTGCTAATGATACAAAAGTTGAAAACATTCCTTATTCTTACATTCAAAGTCACTCTCAGTTTGTTTCTTCCCCATGAGATGGTTTATCACAAATGTAACCGGAAAGCCTCTCTCCAGTGCTGTGAAAATTGCCCCTCCCGCGGACAATGAAATCATTCTGGTGTCAGCCCCTTCTGGCCTCAGGCTGGTAATAAAGCCCCTCTAAAGTGTCCCTCCATTTTTTCAGAAGGCTCCTCTTCTCATCTGCTGCCATCTTGCATGTGTGGGGAGGGATATGGCAGGACCCCCGTCACTGTGGCCACACTGCTGCCAGGGACCCTCATGAGAAGCCTGCTCTGGGGGCACGGATGTGCTTGTGGCTGATGACCGCTAATCCCCCTCCTTCCCTCCTGGGGCCCCCTCCCCCTCACTCCCTTGGCTGAGGACATGGGGCTGAGGTTACCTTGAGAAGCAGGTGGTCCTGCAGCCCACAGACCCAAGTGCCACCTTAGAGACAGCTAGGAGCTTGTGGCTGGCCCCTGCAGGGCAGGGTCAGCTCAGCCCCCAGCAGCTGGCCCCTCTAGGTGTCCTTATGGCTTGGAATCCCAGCCAGATTGCCTCCTTGGCCTTAGCAGGAGAGAACTGCCTTTGGTGGCCTAGTCTAAGACCCCCTCATTTCCTGCTCTGGGATCATGCTGGAGATGCCTCTGCCCTTCAGGGAACCCCCGCCCCTGGGGTTTGGCCTGGCCCCCAGCTCTGATGACAATCACAACAGCACTCAGCGTGTTCCCCAAAGTCTGCCTTGTTCTGTTTTAGATACCACATCACATGTGGGATGCCCAGCACTCTAGGCTCCTAGGGTGCCTGCCTGGTCTTACCCCTAACCTTCTTTTCCTAGGCTCCTGCTGCTTCCCTGGGGTGCAGGACCCTTTTCCTGCTGGATCTGACCGGTCCTCCCTCTCTCAGTCCCAGGGGAAGTTATCTTCATGGCTGGTGGGGAGGAGAAGGACATTTGGGCCAGGCCCCTCTCAAACATGTTGTTTCTGTCCCCAAGGGCCCGGCTTGTGGAGACCCAGATGAGGCGGGGGTCTCTGTCCCTGCGCACCCGGCAGGATGTCCTGTGTCCTCTCTCAGGCAATGGGCTCAGAGGCTGGTGGCTTGACTCGGGGTGGGAGAAGGAAGCAGAGAAAGCAAAGGAGTGAACCACGAGGAGCAACAGTTTTGTTTCACTCAACTGAAAACCTATCGATTGACCAAGCATTTAACCATTTGACAAGTATTTTTAAATAACTAGTCTGTCCAGAACACTGTTAGGCATGATGAAGTGTACAGAGCAATGCAACACAATTCCATCAAACGAGGCAAACGATGACGGCGTCCCACTGTGCACCGAGGACTCTGCTAGATGCTGAGACACAGTGGCGAGCAGCATCTCAGAAAGGGTGTCCTGCCGAGTCCGGGGGAGCCTCTGATAATAGCTCCAGCCTGTGCCTCACAGCCCGGGGGCTCATCTCAAGGTTTCTTTACATCTGTAAAATGTATTAGTGTCCTGTGCTGTGTAAATTACCATAAATTCAGTGGCTTAAAACAATGCAAATTTATGACCTTGCACGTTTGGAGGCCAGAAGTCTGAAATGGGTCTCACTGGGCTAAAACCAAGTTGTGAGGAGGTCGTAGGGGAGACCTTTACCTCTGGCCTTTTCCAGCTGCTAGGCGCTGCCTGCAGGCTTGGCTCCAGCCCCTTCCTGTACCTTCAAAGCCAGCAAGATACCGTCTTCATTTCTCTTTCTGATTCTGACCCCCTGACCCACCTGCCTCCCTCTTTCCCTTGTAAGGACCCTGTGATTGCACTGGGCCCGCCTGGACAATCCAGGACAGTCTTCCTTCTCATGACCCTCAATATAGTCACATCTGCAAAGTCCCTCTTGCCATGTGAGGTCACATACTCATGGGGATTCTGGGGATTAGGACCAGACATCTTTGGGGGCCATTATTCTGCCCTCCATATGTCACAGGGGCATTGGAAGGGTGTGTGTGAGGGGATGTGTATGTGTGCACAGTTGGCACATCCTAATGTGAGTTTCTTTTCCCACCCGTGGGTCTGATTCTAAGGAGGAGCATGCTTCCTGATGGGGGTCCCCTTGGAGAACAGAGTTAGGTGGACCAGAAGGTGGCCCTGATCCAAATCTAGCCACCGTGTGCGGGGGCTGTCAGTGCCCCCCTTCCCTTCCCCCAACCCCTCTGTACCGGAGAAGGTGCCCTCCCTCCCTTCCCCCAACCCCTCTGTACCGGAGAAGTCACCTGCCATTTCAGTGGGCAATTCCTGCTAGCAGGATGGCCTCCCACTGCAAGCACAGGGGTCTCTCTGCCCAAGGGCTTTCTCTGGCTGCAGGAGGCACTCAGCTCCTGATGGTGCAGACTGGAAATGCTGGGGAGTTGACCCCAGGAGTAACACTTAACCAAGAAGGTTGGTAGATATATCAGTGTCCTGTGGTAGCTGTAACAAATGATCACACTGGGTAGCTTAAAATACAAAAATTTCTTCTTTCATAGTTCTCGAGGCCAGAAGTCTGAAATCGAGGTCCCACAGGGCCCTGCTGCCTCTGAAGGTTCCAGGGGAGAATCCTTCCTTGACTCTCCCAGCTTCTGGTGGCTGTCGGTGTTCCTTGGCCCATGGCTGCATGCTTCCGACTTTTGCCTCTGACTCCACATGGCCTTTTCCTTTCTTCTCTGTGTGTCTCTTAAAAGGACACTTGTCATTGGATTTAGGTCCCCCTGGGGTAATCCAGGATAATCTCATCTCAAGATGTATAAATATATTGAGAAAGATCCCTTTTTTCCAGTTAAGTTCACACTCCCAGCTTCCAGGGGTTACAAAATCACATCTCAGCTGGCCCCCAGATGTGGTTTGCCCTGGGCCACCTTGTGCTGCACACTCCTGGCTGATCTTCATCTCAGGTGCTCACTGATCAGTGCTCCGCCTCCCTGGCTGGTCCCCTCCCCCATCACATGGCCCTTGTGATTCCACAGCCTCATCTCTATCTCACAGAGACTCCCGGCCGGTGGCTGGCATGCAGCCGCTGCAGAGGGGAAGTAATTGTAAAGGTACCTGCTGCCTTAGATAGTGGAGAAAGTATCACAGTCAGCATGTGGCTTAATTGGATTAAAGAAAAAAGCCCTGCTCCCATCTCCACAGTAACTTACCGCCCTTGATGGGATGCAGATAGAGCTCATCACAGAAGCAAGAGTCTCTGCCAAGACACTTGCTGGCCTGCAGGCCTGGCTTTAGGTAGGAAGCTCCTGGACGGGGAAGGAGCTGAGTGCTTGGGCCCTTACCCAGAGCTCAGAGACATAAGCAGGCACTGGGCCTAGAGGTGAAGAAAGGAGGGTGTTTGGGGATGAAGAGACAAGGGCTTTGGCCCTGGGGTGGAGAGCATGACCCAGGAAGAAGGTCTGACCAAGACAATCCTGTGCTCAGGGTCAGGAGGATGAGAGAGCTGGAAAAGAAGGATCAGAGGTGATGGAGAGATGCTCTCATTAACCCCAGGGAGGAGGAGGAGTTGACCATCTGATAGGTGACAGTTCACGACAGTGACTGGATCACTGGGCCCTGTGCAGGAGGTCACATGGGTTGTGCATGTAAGTCACTCCTCCCTTCCTGAGGAGGTGCTTCCAGGCCAGTCTGCCCTCCCGGTCAGCCCGCTGCTCCTGGAGCTTTTTAAGGGAGGCAGAGTTGCCACCAGTCGGGAACCTGAGCTCTGGGCTCCAGCCTCACGTCCTTGGAGTTCTGTGCTGTGTGGACTGGGCACGGGCCCAGCTCATCACAGCAGAACATGGTGTGTCCTGTTTGGTGACTTCTCTGAGGAGGGCTCCCGAGGAGTCCTGCGGAGAGGCAGAAGTCAGGCGTTCGTGGGTGTCCAAATGCAATAGCATCAAGACCCTAGCTGTATCCCAAGGGAAAGGAAACCTTTATGTTCCTTCCCAATCAGAAGAGCGGGAGGAGCAGTGGGAGCTGGGAGGAGGGAAGGGGCTGCGGGGCTAGTGAAGTCGAGGGCACAGCCAGGCACGTCTATTGCCCCAGAAATACGCTCAGCAGTGACTGATCTTGTGTTTCCTGATGCTTAAGGTCCTATGTCACAGAATAAGGTGAAATCACTGGAGTTTTGGTCCACGAGGAAAGAACAGTTTTTCCTCCCATTGGTATTTCAGTTGTGTGAATTAACCTCAATCACGTCACTGCTGTGCATTCACACTTCCTGGGTAGTCTTCAGGGTGCGTCCGCAAGAAGCTCCCTCTGTCACCTCCGAGAAGCTTGTGTTTCTCCGACACACTTTCTGTCCATGTGGTTGGAGGGGTAACAGGACACAGGGCAAACCCAGTCTGGCCCTAAGGCTGGGGAAGTGAAGAGCTATGGGCTTTCTTCAGGTGGTACTGGGGATTCGTGGAGCCCACGGTCAGAGCTGTGCTTTGGTAAGCTAAAGAAGACACACTTGTGCAAATACAACAGCACTCGATGGGGACAGGGACTCCATATATCTGCAGCTGAACTGTTTAATCTAAAGGCCTTGATGTGTACTAGCCCCTCTGCCTAGAACATGTGTCCTGGCTTAAATATCACTTCTCGGAGAATTCTTCCTTGATTCCCCTTCTTAGCTGAATTCGTTTCCCTTGTTACAACCTCTCATGGCTCCCTCTGGTTTTCTTTCTTAGAATTTACCACAATTTTGAAAGTTTTGACTTCTTTTCCTAATCAGACCTTAAATTCTTTGGGGGCAGGATCCATGTTTTATTCATTTCTTTGTGATGCCAAAGAAACATTGCACTGGATGGAGTTAAAGAGATAAGGAAGACCTTATTTAAGACTATTGCAGTAGGGGAGGGAGACTGACCTCAAGTCTACCGAAACAAAAGGCAGGAGGGTTTTTAAGCTAATGGAAAAGTAGTGGAGGGCAATGGTTTATTTGTGTTTGCTCATTGGTGCTTGTCAAGGTTAGGCTCCCTCCCACAGAGACTGGGAGACAGGGCTGTTATCTTTCTTAATGATTCCATTTCTGAGGATGGCACCCAGGTCCTTGAGAAAGACATAGCAGGTTTGTAAAACTGGCAAGAGGCTGGGAGAAAATTTATATCCCAAAGGGGCAGAGAAAGAACTTATAATTGCAAATTTTCTAAAGTAAACACTTTAAGAAAAGAGAGGTCAGGGGCCTATAGTCAGGAAGAGACTGTCTAGAGTATAGTCAAGCTGAGGGGAACAATGAGGTATCTTGGTCAATAACCTTCCACCCCCTGCTACCTTCCTCCCCTACAGGGCCTGACAAAGAACCCAGCAAATAATGGACGTGTTTAATTTAAATCTAACTTGAACATTTGTGTGTCTATTTGGTTAATTTCCATTTCCTTCTCTGGATTGTGAGCTCCATGAAGGCTGGGGCCAGGCCTGTCTTGTTCGTTACTGTAAACCCAGCACTAATAGGTTTCATCTATTAGGAGCAACAGGTGCTCGTGGGACGAGTGGATGATGGATGGGTAGGTGAAGAGAGACAAGCATCGAGGCTGACTTCCAGCTTTTTGGCGTGCCTGGCATGTGGAAGTGATAGTGATGCGCTGAGGGCAGAGCAGTCATTTGATCAGGGCTGGCCTGCTGACTTCTCAGAGGGGAGGGGGTTCACGGCATTCGGAATCTGAGATGGAGGTGATGGAGAGGTGCACGGCTGGGGCCTGGGGAGATGGTTGCATTGCAGATTGCACCTCTTACTTGCCCTCTGTTTGATTTCTTTTTTTTTTTTTTTTTAAGATTTTATTTATTTATTTGACAGAGAGAGCAGGAACACAAGCAGAGGGAGTGGGAGAGGGAGAAGCAGGCTTCCCAACGAGCAGGGAGCCTGATGCGGGGCTCGATCCCAGGACCCTGGGACCATGACCTGAGCCGAAGGCAGACGCTTAACGACTGAGCCACCCAGGCGCCCCCCTCTGTTTGATTTCTAACAAGTGACAGTGATCCTGGGGAAGGACAATGTGTGGTCTTTTGAGTTTATTTAGAAGACAGAGCTGCGTGGAGGTGAGGACCCCCTTGCAGGCCACCCCACTGGCAGATGGATGCTGGTGCATGTAATTACTTTCAGGGTCAAAGCAGCGCAATCAGCTCCTTTGTCAGCCACCTTCATTGAATAGTTTTATTGAGCGCCTGAGGGTGATTTGTTCTAGCACTGGAGTAATTGTCCAATCAACCGCAGGTCCCCGGGGGAGGGGGTGGTGGTTTGAAGGAAGCATCCCATGTATTTGTGATTGAGACTGGAGGGCTTCGTTAATTGACTCAACAAACATTCATTGAGTATCTACTGTGTCTTGGGTTGTGCACGAGGCCTTGCAGGAGGTGGGGGAGAGTTCTTATTCTAAAGAACCTATGGATTGCTAAAAAGGATAAACAGAACTGTCCTTAATCTCATAGTCATCATTGCAGGTGTCCCAGTGAAGCCTGGAGGAGGAAAGACTTCCTCCTGATGGAGAAGGCTTTGGACTAGGGCCTGGGAAGATGATGGGTGGGAGTTGGGGTGGGCGTGGACAGTTGGCGTGGGGATGGGGAACTGGCACAGATGGACATTCAATGTCACTGACAAAGATTCTCTCCTCTCCTTGACCAAGGTCCAACCAAACTCCTCTGAATCCTTTTCTTGACTAGGCCTCAACCTTGGCCTGTAAAGATTTGAATAAACATTGACATAATTTCTTTTTTTTTTTTTATTTCTTTTTTTAATTTTTTTATTGTTATGTTAATCCCCATACATTACATCATTAGTTTTAGATATAGTGTTCCATGATTCATTGTTTGTGCATAACACCCAGTGCTCCATGCAGAACATTAACATAATTTCTAACAACTGAAGGCCACATCGCTAGGGTGACTCTAGACCCCTTCAAGTGGCTGCCTGAGAAGAGTCAAGGCTGCCAAATGAATTTGCTGTTTGTTCCAGCCAACCCCTGAAGATAGGGCCCCCGTCTCCCAGCCTGTGTGGGAGGGCAGGAGCCCGACTTTGGTAGGCACCAGTTAGCAAACGCAGGTCGGTTTCACGTGGACCAACATTCCTTTCCCACTTTTTGTAAGTTTTCACCACCATTCCCTCTCCTTCTTTTCTCATTCTCCCTTTATAATGCCCAGTCACCTCTGCACAAATCAGAATACAACTTAGCACTTTCCTCTCCTGTCTCTGGGTACTGAATAAAATCTGTTTTCACTGCTTTAATGAATTGTTGGCTGTGTTTATACCTGTTCTTCATGGAAAAATAAAAGCAGAAAACTGACCCCAAAATTGTTCAAAAATTATTGGTCAAGAAGAGACCTTTTGGGATTCGATCTGTCAGGGGAAATAGTGAGAGAAGGAACAGTGGAGCAAAGGGGGAGCCAGATCATACAGGGCCCTGAAGGGCTCAAGCAAGGAGTTGGGAGCTTTCTCCTAAGTCCCATAGGAAGTGCTCAAAGTCATCCATATGCCAGAGTGGCATATTTTGGGGTGGCATGCCTTAAACTCCTTCAGAGTTCTCCTAGACTGTAAGACAAGATTCAAGTGATCCTAGACTGTAAGACAGGATTCAAGTGAAGAAACATTCCTTGGGAAGTGGAGGTCACACAGGTGGGGAAGTGAAACAGGGAAGGAAAGTCAATACAGTGTTATTGAGCCAGCAATTGTGATGGTTGATGTGGGGAAACACGTACCTCACAGTGAGGTGAGGGACCTGGGGTATTTATACACCTCCTGTAGTCATTAGCTCAGGGCAGCTCCTGGGCGTGTCCATTCTCTAGCACATCTGGCCTCCACATGCTGGAACCAGAGCCCTCGGGCACAGAGATACAGACACTGACAGGTGTAAGTCACTGGGGCACAATGAAACATCCGAGGGGTATGGACAGGACAGGGACAGCATTGCTACAAATCCAAGAATGCAATTTGTATAAATATTCCAAGCTATCTAGAAACTAGTCCTCTACTTAGTTTTATAACACGTTGGTGGAATTAACCGTAACCTTCAAATAGTTCAGATTGGAGCAATTATGTTTGTAGCACAGGGGTGGGCTACAACTGTAAGTTACCCACTTGTGAACTATTCCATATCTTACCCACTTGGGGTTCATTAGTTTGTTAGAAATGAGCATTTATTGAACATCTGCTATGTGCCAGGCCTCATGCAGGGTACTTGATGCATATGATCTCATTTAGTCTTTATAATAAAAAACCCTATGAGACAGGGATGGTTGGACCCATTTTACAGATGAGGAGGTACTTAGTGATTTGCTCTTGCTGAAATAGCTTGCAATTAACAGAGTCAAGCCACAACCCATTTTCTTTCCTCAACCTTTGCTGTTGCCTGGTAGGTAGAAATTACAAGAACAATCTCAGCTCAAGCATTTGGCTTACATTTGCATTCAATATTTATTGAAGTTCCTAGGCCCATCCAGTACTTACTGTCGGGGCTTAATAAGTTCTAAATAATAATGATTTTCCCCTGGATTAGTATAGATGCTTCTGTCAGCTGAGGCTGATTTCCACTTAATTTGCAGGGAATTTGTGCAGCACAATGATGAGCTAAATATTTATGCAGAAAGGATGTATGTACAAATCACATTTCCATAAGAAACACAAGGCAAATGAGAGTTTCCCACAAAAAAGTTTATTGATGGGAAAAGATGCTTTAGAGAATCAAACATTAGCCAGGATTAACCAGCATTATCCAAGAGTTAGCCATATTTAGGCAATTTTAGCATTTATGCCAGAGAAGTGTTTTTATTAAGTGTTGCCAAGGATTACTAGAGGAGAAATTAGTTTTGCTCCCCATAGTTGAGGGAAAAAACTGGGGAATATGGAATAGCTCTTTCTCCAATTGACCAAGCTATCTTGGTGACTACCACGGGCAAGTTGTCGCCTCTCTCTGAGTCTCAGTTTCTTAAGCTGTCATCTGCTGGATAGGATTGGATGTTCCCCAAGGCCCTGCCCACCATGTCTTGTAATTTCTGGGTGCTACAACTGTGCCTCTGTCTTTTTGTTTATACTGAGGGCAGGCTGTTGACCTCAGACCACTAACCTTCCTATGGAGGAAAAGGGGTCAACATTTAGGCTACCTACTATGTGCCAAGCACCTATTAGGTGCTTTATGTCAGTCAACTCATTACTCCTTATAGTAGCTCAATGGCATGGGTTTTATTTCCACTTTATAGCTAAGAACAGAGAAGTTGCAGGTTGAAAAGCAACTGCTACATTTGGGGCCATATTACAGTCCTTTCTAAGTCTTTCTAACTAAGTTCCATCTAAGTTCAACAAAATTTTTTAAGTTGTTTACCAAATAGGTACCAAGGGGCAAAGAGCATAGGACTTGGAGTCATATAGGCCTGGGTTTGAATTCTGCCCCCCGCACCCCCAAGGCACTAGGTGTATGCCTTGGTGAGTCATGTCATTCCTCATCTGCACACACTTAATGATCACCCCAGAGCAGGACTATTGTGTGCATTCTGTGGGAAACTGCCTGGTTCTTTGGCCCCAATCTGAATGTTTGGCCATTCTAGGCTTCCCGCCAAGGGTCATCTCAGATGGCCATGCTCACTCCCTCACTGGTGGAGGAAGCAGCTCTGGATGTGGCCCTGACTTTTTCCCCCATCTTTGCTTCCTTGAATTCCTTAGGCTGATCCCACACAAGCCCTGCCTGACTTCTGCCTGTGCACATGGCGTATGGCTGGAGATGTGGGTTCTAACCCCAGCAATACCAGGTTCTACTTGAGTGACCTGGAGTCATTCATTTGATTTCTCTAAGATTCTATTTCTCTTCTATGAAATGGGGATGATTTTACAGACTCATAGTTGGTTAAACATCATGATGTTGAAATTAATTACATGCTGAACTGTGTTCTGCCCTCACCCTAGGGAATGACCTTGGTCCTTCTGAATGAATTATCTTGTGACCTTAGGAATCCCTGCCTGGGTTAAAGAGTCCCTCCAGCTCTGTTACAGAGGGACATCTGAGCCAGCTGGTCCCCCGTGGTCAAGGTTCAGATGCCTTGAATGAGCAAATGGGTAAGCAACCTTCCTCCCACAAATGTTGCTTTAGGAAGACTCATTTCTGCCTGGCTGAGACGTAGTTTCATATAGAGGTATCTCATTTAATGTTTTGAAACCCTGTATCAGGCACCACCTGCTGAGGTCTCAGAAGCAGCAGGTGTCTGCCCTTTGTCCTTTCTGCTGTGCCCGCTGATGCTCATAGGTCCAGCCTCTGCTTGGAACTTAGCTTTGCCAACCCCAAGACTCACAGTCAGACTTAGTTTCGTGTTCTTTTGAGGTTGTAACATGGTTTTGAAAAGATATTTCAGGAGAATTAGAAAGTTGTAAAAAATGTAGAAGTCCTGGTTCCCCGGGGACTTCAGAAGCACACACATACACACACACACACACACACACACACACTCCATCTTAAATAAATAATCACTCTATTAATTATAATTCACATAAAATGAAAATTCACCTTGTAAAACAATTCAGTGGTTTCTGGCATTTTCAGAGTTGTTGTGCAACCATCACTACTGTCTAATTTTAGAACATTTTCATCATCTCTCAAAGAAACACCGTACCTGTTAGCAGTTGCTTCTCATACTTCCTTGGTAACCACTAATTTACTTTCTGTCTCGGTGAGTCTGCTTATTCTGGACATTTCATATAAATGGAATCAGAGGATATGTGGCCTTTTGTGACTGGCTGCTTTCACTTAGCATCATGTTTTCAAGGTTTAGCCACGTTATAACATGAATCAGTACTTCACTCCTTTTTGGATGACTAGCATTCATCCCATCATATGGATAGACCATATGTTTTCCGTTCATCACCTCAGTTGACAGGTGTTTGGGTTGTTTCTACTTTTTGGCTATTGTGAATATTGGTGCCATCAACATTTGTGTAGAAGTTTTATATGGACACATCTTTTCCATTCTCTTGGGTATAGACCTTGGGCTGGAACTGCTGGCTCATATGGTAACTTTGTTTAACCTTTGCGGGACCTGCCAGACTGTTTTCCTAAGTGAATGCACCACTTTACAAGCCCATCTCCAGATACTCTGTTTTGGACTTTGTTGGTTGAAATGGGTTTGCAGGTGCTGACAATTTATTTGAGCTTCAAGCACCATTTGGTCCAAAGTCTCAGAGGAACACAGATTGAATTACAGGATTGAATTCAGCACGGCCAGAAAAGACCTGCTGTGGTCTATGATGTTGCACCTTAAATATCCTGTAATAAAATTCAAAACAGAGTGCAGTCTTGGATTTGAGTTATTGATGAAGAGCGGTGATCTAGCACAGGAAGAACAGTTTAGGGTGGTGCCCATCTTGCTTTGTGTTCCTTTTGGCGAGAGGCTGAGACAAAGATTTGAGGGCAAGTCATCTCCTTGGGAGGTGAGCCCAGGAAACCCTTGGTAAAGAACGAAGGCAGTGAGACAGGGAAGGGAAGGAAGTCACTAAGGGCTGTGTCCTCAAGCAGGTTACCACTGTGAGCCACTAGAGCTCATTTCAGTTGGGGAACTCTGGGATCCAGTGTAGAAAACACCTTGGAGTTATCCCAATAGAGAAACAGAAAAGATGGAGCATTTATCCACCAATCCCTGGTCTGCCAATTGGTTGAGGGCTGCTTCTGGGGATATGAACTCCTTGGGACTTCTGGTTTGCCCTGCCCACTGGCCTTGCCTGTACCTGCAGCCATAGGAAGGGAGTGGCTGGGCTTGCCCTAAGCAGCCTTTGGTGTGTGGAGGTCCACGGTCAGGGAACCGCCAGGGTCAGCCATGGGGCCAATCCAAATTGGTAGCTGAGTAACTCACCAGTGGCCATCTCTAACTACATTAAAATGGTTCAATCAATGTGATGGAAGGCTGTCTCTGTTGACTTAAAGGAATCAAAAGGAGGAGAAATAAAATCTTTTCCTAAACCCTTCCCCGAGGTAGGAAGCACAAAGCTTCCAGAACATGGGAAATAGCTGATATATATTCTTTTTTTTTTTTTTTAAATTGAAGTCAGAGGCTGTTCTTTACGAAAGAAAAGAATGGGGCAATTGAAAGGCTCTTGCTGAAGTAATCAGAGCTGAGAGGCAGGAATAGAAATGGAAATCAGAATCCGTCTTGAGACAATTTAGTGGGATAATCAAGGGCTAGGAATTGTGCCAGTCCCCCACAGATCAAAACCGCTGGGTTCCACAGAGCCCTGAGTACATGTTTATCTTCAGGCTCAGTGGAAGAAGGGGCCAGCTTTCACATCTATTAGAGACCTGAGTCCCCTGGGGCACATGATAAAAATGCAGGCCTGGGGTCCTGCCACAGAATCGCCAAAAGCAGGGCCAGGCAATCTATATTTTAACAAGTCCCCTGGGTGACTGCGGCTCAGATTTGGGGACCTCTGAGAGGAGACAATCAGACTTGTAGATAAACAAGACATTTTTGGAAACTGACAGGAAAATGGACAATCTTCTGTGCTTCTTTAGCCTTCCCCACTTAGGTTTCACTGGCCCATGCTTTGTAGCTAGCCCCCAGCCTGTAAGCAGAAGGAGTTGGGGTCCCTGGAAAGAGAAAGAAGAGACAAACCTTTCAAGACGTTAAAAAAAAAGTCATTGTAGCTCCCTGCCCATCTTGTCATCTATGCCTGATGGGCACAACTTGCCCAAAGCACATTTCTTGCAGAAATTCCTGGGATATAATGGAATCGCAGAGGAATAGACCCCAGTAGATAATGATCTTAGGGGAACAAAAGAATGTTTAAGAGCAAACAGCCACTATCAGGCCAGGAGAGAGCCTAATCATATCCTGGCAATAAGTCAGTGGTAGAACTCCCTGTGCTTGCTCGAAAGTCAAGACTGACCTACTGCACATTCTCTAGTTATCTTTGCAGGATCTAAGCCCCTTTGAGCATTCTGATACCGACCAGCTAAAGCCAGAGAATTGATGATACTGACCTGGACTCTGTCCCCTTTAGATGACTTTTGCCCCAATTCCATGCTGAATTCCCCACTGGGTGAGCCCCTTCATGAATATGGACACACCCCACCGTAAAACTCCAGTTTTGTTGTTCAAGGAGACACAGCTTTGGGAAATATCCCTGGTGTTCTCCTTTACTTGTTGCAAGTAAAACCCTTCCTTTTCCTGATCTTTGGCTTGGTCATTGTCTTTTGGTTTGATACGCACCAAAAGGCGAACTGGGTTTTAAGGAACAAACCTTTAGCTACTCCCTTGACTGAGATGTCAGGCAGGAATGTCTGTGGGGTTGGATTGTCATCACTGGGAACTGGGAATCTCAGATCACGTGGTCCTCTCTCTATAAAGCATGGCCTCAGATGAGCAAACAATCAGACCAAGTCTAAACAGTTGAAAGGAGTAGGAGAGGAGTTGCCTTAACCTGAGTCTCTCTAAAAACACAAAAGGCCATGAAAACTTCTCCTCACTCCCTACCAGACTGTTCTTGGTTAGGGTTATGGGCTGAATGGACTTACTGAAATTCATGTTGAAGTCCTGCCCCCCAGTACCTCAGAATGTGACCTTATTTGGGATAGGGTCTTGAGAGAAGTAATCTGATTCAAAAAGAAAAACAAGCTCAAAATGGAGTCATTGGCCCCCCCAGGACAGAAAACCGAGACTTAATCACAATTTCAGCCAATCCTAGCAATGTGACCTTTTAGCTGTCAATCTGAAATTTCCTGATGGGCACCAGTGAGGTCATCTGCAAGACAAAAGCCCTGGTTCCCTTCTCCAAGGAAAGATGGTATCCTGGCCTGCAACACTTCTTTTCTTTTGCTAATAACCTCCTTGCCCCACTCTCCTTCCTTGAAAAACCTTCCATTTTGTACAACCTGGAGCATCTCTTTGCTTGCTAGGTGGGATGTTGCCTGGTTCTTGAGGCACTTAATAAAGCCAATTAGATCTTCAAATGGAATTGTTTGAATTTTGTTTTTTAACACAGTTAAAAGGAGATCGTTAGGATGGATCTTAATCCAGTATGCCCAATGTCCCTATCAAAAGGGGACATTTGGAGACAGGTCATGTGAACTTAGGACGGCCATCCACAGGCCCGGGAGAGTGATCTGGAACAGGTGCGTTCCTCACAGCCTCAGAAGACACCACGCCAGCCTGATTTCTGGCTTCCAGGCTCCAGAGCTGAGACAGTGAATTTCTGTGGTTTGAACTACCTGGTCTGTGGTACTTTTTCACAGCAGACCCAGCAGTGAATATAGTCAGCTTTCTCTCTGCTGGACCCTACCTCCCCAACTTCTTTCAGTCCATCCTCTCTACCTTCACAGCCTTCCCTGTAACCCAAACCTCCCCCATCTCCCTGGCTGCCTGCAGTAGCCCCTACCTTGCCTCTCTGCTTTCACTCTGAGCCCCCTGCCCAGCTGCCGGCGTCATGTTTTATAAACAAACATCTGATCATGCTCCAAATTCTCCTGTGGCTCCCTATGGCCCTCAGGGTAGACTCAGATCCCTAGTCACAAGGCCCTCTGTAGTAGCTGAGGCTTGCCATCCTTCAGCTTTATTGTGTGCTCCTTCTCTCCCTCATGCTGGTCTTTCTTCGGTTGTGAATTAGCCTTTGTTGTATTTATGCAATCCCTGCGGAGAATGCTCCTCCTCACCCTCACCCTTCTAGCTGATGCCCTTTGTCGATGAGGCCTCAGTTAATGTGGTTCCTAAGGGGGTCACCACGTTAGACTTTTTTTTTCTTTTTGAGCGAGAGAACGCGCAGGCGCGTGCGTGCACACACGTGCACACGTGTGAGCAGGAAGGGGCAGGGGGAGGGGCCGAGGGAGCGAGAGAATCTCAAGCAGGCTCCATGCTCAGCCTGAGGCCCTGCTGGATCCCAGGACCCCGAGATCATGACCTGGGCCGAAACCAAGAGTCGGTTGCTTAACCGACTGAGCCACCCAGGCGCCCCACCAGGTTAGATTTTTGTCGATATGCTTTCTTAACATCCTGAACTCTCCCCTGTAGCAGCTACGCACTTGTAATTAGTAATTTGTGTAAAGACTTACTTGGTGACTTACTTAGAATGCAAATTCCACGGGGGCAGGGGTTTTTGTTCTGTTCACGTCTGAATCCCCCACACCTGAACGGTGCCTGGTACATAGTGGGTGTTCTATCGATATTTGGTGACTGAACGAATGAATAGACTGGAATCGCCCGAAGGGCCTGGACCGGGTCTGTCTTGTTCATTCCCGTTTCTCCAGCACCTAGAGCGGTGCCTGGCCTAGAATAAACCCTGTGAGTGTGTGTGTGGTGGGGTGGGGAGGTGAAGCGGGGGAGAGGGAAGGGGAGGAGGACGTCAGGCACAGCTTGGCCTGGGTTGGGAGCCCAGGGAGCTCCCGGTTCCCTGGGGACACCCTGCTAACAGACCCATGTGACGCAGTCTGCCGTCACTGTGATGGGCTCACCCAGGGGGCTGCTGGAGTCAAGTCCAAGAGAGGAGGATGCCTGGTGGGATGGAAGAGAGGCCAATGTTGAAATGCATGGTGGGCAGAGCTTAGGGGCAAAGCTGGAGCCGGAGAGAGGGCTGTGACCTGTGTTGTGTTGGGGTTCCCCTGGTGTCCCCAAACTGGGCTTTTCCCATGAGCTAGAAGATCACATGTGGGTGAGGTTTCCCCTTGAGAAAACAAGTTCCTTCTCTTCCAAGGCGTCCAGCTCTTCTAGTTTCTGGAAAGCTAGAATGTATTCCAGAGGTTCTCGAGCAGGCAGTCCCCATTATTTAGAGAGCCCCCCACTCCCCGGGGCCTCTCCCTGCGGCCTAGCCTTGCTTAAGGAATCCTTCCTCTGCCTTGTCTCCGTGGGGTCGCTCCCTGCGTTTCAGGGCAATTCGGCACCTTGTCAGGCTGCTTGCGTTTGCATCACAAAACAATCAAGTATGTTTTCAAGGAAGAGGAGGGGGAAACATCCACGGGCATGGCTGGGGCCCCAGCCTGGAGCTGGAGCCGAGAAGCAGCTCGGATGACCGTCCAGTGAGGGACCACCGCGTCTCAGGGCCCCGCGGTTGTGGTTCCTCCAACAAAGATTCCTTGGGTGTCGTGGAATATCTGCTCGCTTCTAGGGACATCTTCAGCACCGTCTCTCAATAGGGCTTGATCCAGGTATCTTTGATTGAATTAGTAACTCTGGAAGCACAGCGTAAATAGGATACAACAGGAGTGACAGTGTAAATGAGAAAATGGATAATTTATTAGGGTTGCCCCGGGCTTTGTTGATGCTGCTACATGGGGTCAGAAAGTGCAATCTGCTTTGGCTTTCGGTGATTTCTTCCTGTCCAAGGAGGTGTCTTCTTGGCCTCCAGTGGAGTGAACTGGACTCTATCTCAGGGAAGTCCGCAAGGAAGTGACAAATGCCTCCCTCACCTTTGCTCCCAGGCTCCATCAGCTCTTTGTGGCAAGCTCACAGCGACCCAACCTCTCTGGGCTTTAGTGTCTTCATCTGTAAAATGGGGACAGTAGTACCTACTCTCATGGGCACTGTGAGGATTTAATGAGCTAACACTTAATCCTTACATTCAGATACATATTTATATACCTAAATGTATTTCAAGGAATTGGCTCACGTGATTGTGGGGGCTGGCGTGTCTGAGACCTGGGTTGCAGGCCAGTAGGCTGGGGACTCAGGCAGGAGCTCATGCCACAGTCTTGAGGCAGAATGTCTTTTTCCCCAGAGAAACCTCAGTTTTGCTCTGAAGGCCTTTCAGTTGATTAGATGAGGGCCACTCACATCAGGACAATCTCCTTTACTGAAAGTCACCTGGTTGTAGGTGTTAACCACATCTACAAAACACCTCCACAGCAACATCTAGATTAGTGATAGACTGAATAAACTGGGTACTCTGGCCAAGCCAAGTTGAAATATAAAGCTAGCTGTCAAGCATGACATCCCTAATCCAGCTCACTTGTCCCCATGCATGCAGGTACACTGACCGGCTGGGTCTGACCTCTGGGAACCTTCCTGCTCACACCTCTGTTTCTCCTCTCCATTCCCAACCTCCCTATATGGCTCTCCTCTTTCTTAGTTCTTTCGTGGGTAGGGAATTTGGAGGGGGGATGTCTTTGGGGTTCTGGAGGTGGCAGAGGGGAAGAAGATGGAAGAAAAAGTCTGGTTGCATGATGGCAGCTTGCTTCTCCTTTCTTCCTATGGACCCTGTTATTAAAGAGAAGGAGAAGCCAGACATTACCCACTGCCCAGTACATCTTTTGCCAGTCCTCACATGGCTTCCCTAAACTCATTAAGCTGAAAGTGTGTCCGTCTCCTTCGCAGTGTTGAATTACATTAAGCAGCCCCCTTTCCTTGCCCCTAGCTCTACCCAATTTATTTCCCTTGATCACGGTAGATGGGGGAAAGAGGGGCTGCCCTATCCTCATGGCTGGTGACTGTCACCCAGCCAGAGTTTGGTTGGAAGATGAGGTAGTGACATGCATTTCTCAATCAATTAGAAAGTGTGTCTCCCACCTCCCTCCCCCACAGGCTTATGACTCCTTAGCAAACTCCTTATTACATGCAGCTTGTCACAGTCTCCCCGGTTATAAAATTTTATTTTAAAACAGTGTATGCTACATAATATTTACAGATGAAATTATATACTGTTTGGGATTTGCTTCAAAATAATGCAAGAGGGAGAGGTGGGTGCGATACAGTGGAAACCAGATCAGCCATAAATCGATAATTGTTGATCTGGGTGGTGGGCACTTGGGGGCTCATTATATTTTCTGTGTACTGTTAAATAAGTTTACAATTTTCCATAGCGAAAAAATTAAAGAGGAAAAGATTTTATTTATTTTTTTTTTTAAAGATTTTATTTATTTATTTGACAGATAGAGAGACAGCGAGAGAGGGAACACAAGCAGGGGGAGTGGGAGAGGGAGAAGCAGGCCTCCCGCCGAGCAGGGAGCCCGATGCGGGGCTCGATCCCAGGACCCTGGGATCATGACCTGAGCCGAAGGCAGACGCTTAACCAACTGAGCCACCCAGGCGCCCCAAGAGGAAAAGATTTTAAAAAGCCCACATTACTGTATGAAATCCTTAAGTATGTTTTCAAATAGTGTTCCTTAAGAATATACTCAAGGTTCCACAGATGTTTGATTAAAATTTCATTTTCTAATATAATCTTAACTCTTTAATTCTTGAAACAGCAGGATGTGGGAATCTCGAGCCGGGGTTGACACTCTGTGAAGCACTGTTTGGCTTCACAGGCCATGTAGACTTCTGTGGGAGTGCAAAAATAGCCATAGGCATTATGCAAGTAAATGTGCATGGATGTGTTCCAATAAAACTATTTGTGAACATCGAAATTTGAATTTTAGATAATTTTCACCTGTTACTAGTCTTCTTTTGACTTAAAAACGTCATTAAAAAATATAAAAAGTGGTGGGACACCTGCGTGGCTCAGTTGGTTGAGTGTCCAACTCAATCTTGGCGCAGGTCTTGATCTCAGGGTCATGAGTTCAAGCCCTGTGTTGGGCTCCACACTGAGTGTGGAGCCTACTTATAAATAGATAGATAGATGGAGAGATAGATAGATGGATGGATAGATAGATGCATGCATGCGTTCTAAGCCTGTGGGCTTAACAAAAACAAATGGTAGGCTGGATTCTGCTTGTGTGCCATAGTTTGCAGGCCATGAAATAGATGACAGTTTAACACACTAGAAATGACCAACAGGTAATTTGGCCTTCCAGGGTCGGTTTGTTTTCTTGAACAACCAGGGGAATAAAACTGTCATCCCTGGGTATGCTAAAAAACAAAAGAAAACAAAACGCCCAAGCCAGCTACAACATATGTTGATTGAAACAGAATCAAATAATTAAGATATGACAAAAGGATAGAAGTAAAAGTCCCTTTCCTTATTGCCCAGCCCTAGCGCACTACCTAGAGGTAACAGCTGGGGTCCCTGTCCTTGGTGATCCCAAGGCACATCTTCCTATCCTTCTTCCTCCCCCGAAGGCCAGACATACATCAGTGCTGCTTTGAGGATCAAGCAAGAGACAAAGATAAGCTGACCACTTTCCCAAACATAAAGACTTACACACTTTACATTTTGAGGATCAGACCCTCCCCACTGGCAGGTGAACTCTTGCCCTTAAGTAAGAAGGGAATGGTTGTATGTCTGAACTGAACTGACGGGTGTCAATGTTGCTTTAAAAAATATGTGATTCATGATACCTGTGAGCAGGATCCCAATAGTGAAACTTGGGCAAACCTTTCTTCCTGCCTCAACTTCCCCAGTCACTCTGGCCCTATTTGGGTCCCCTCTCCAGCTGCTGGGAGCTAAGTTATCTGGTCGATCTGTGGGTCTGATGTCTCCTACATTTTGTTTTGTTTTGTTCCCTCTCTACTTTTTGTTTTGATTTTCTGAGAGTGGACATTAATTTGGCTCTCAGCTTCCTATTTTTTTCCTTAGGGAATCAAACCAGGTTATTTTTGTTCATGAGATGGTGAAATACATTGAATGTAGCGAAGGGAAAAAAGCGTGAAAGAGAGAGAATGCCTGCTGCTTCTGCTGGGATCCTCGCTGGCTGTTCTGGAGTGTTCCGTGGAAAGCACTTCGATATTCAGAACAAAGGGTAAGTGGTGTGTGTGCTGCATTTTTCTTTTAGCACCAGGAGGGAGGAACCTCGGGGACTAGCTGGTCCAGACCCATCCCTTTATAGATGGGGAAGCCAAGGCTTGAAGGGGTAGAAGGCAGGAAATAGGGGAGGGGTGCATGAATGGGGGAGAGATACAGTTTGGGGAGAATGAACAGGTGAGGAGCCTGAGAAAGGCAGGAGCAGGTGCTGCAGGGCATGTGCTGGATGAGAGATGAGGGGGATAGGGCCAGGCCAAAATGGTCCTTGAACGCCCAGCTTAAGATGTGGCCTCCTCTTGGGGATTAAAGGCTACTGGAAGGTTTAGGTGAAGGGTGTTGAGTTCTGTTATGCTTCAGAAAGATCTTTCTGTGGAGGAGGGTTGCACGACCAGAGACTGGAGGCTGGGGTTCCTAGAGGAGGACAGGAAGGCTGAGCAGCAGATGTGGACCATTGGCGGTAGGGGAAGGGGCGAGAGGACATGGTGGCTTGGAGAAAGGCAGAGCCAAGGCAGGGGGCTTCTTTCTGGATGGGGAGATGAGAACGTCTGAATGGTGGCATGAAGAAATCTGTGGAGGGGGAGAGACTGAAGATAAGAGAGGGCTGCCCTGGTGGGATGAGACCATGGGGTTGGTGACCCAGGGCTAGGGGAGGAGAGAGAGAGGACTGAGGTGGCAGGTGCTGGCCTTGACAGCTGGGGACCCAGCTTACAAAAGCTGGCCTGTGACACCCCTGTTCGTGGTTGAGGTTCTGGTGTCGGATGCCCCTGATCATGGAGGCACTGGCCGCTGGGAGGATAAGCCAGGTGGATGAGCTCTGGACCCTAGGGATTCCACTCTGTCCCCCCCCCCC
>NW_022589725.1:3657092-3694722 GCF_004348235.1 Phoca vitulina
CCCCCGGGCCCCCCCCCCCCCCCCCCCCCCCCCCCCCCCCCCCCCGCTCTTGGAAGGAGGTAGAATCAAACTTGTGCTGGTTACTGTTCAGTGCTGGTGGATGTGAGAAAGTGGAAAACCTAATGACCAAAGTGAAAAAAAACAAAACAAAACACACTCACTGGATGTCTGTGGAAGCATCCTCTCAGCATCCCTGCGTGTAATCTGATGTCTTTGGCCAGGTTCCCTACATGACATGAAGTGCCATTTTTATTTCAGAGCCTTTCCAATTTCTGACAATTAGTTTCTTGGCCATTAAGCTGGGCTGGAGCAGGAATACTTTAATGTGCTAATATATCTCATTGGTTACATAAGTTCCCTCATAAGTAAGCTCTGTGATCCCCAAAAGTGTCAGTGTGAAAGCTTAAATGGACTCATCAGTTTCTCAGCCTGTCTTCCTGGAAGGTCAGCCTTGAGGCAAATTGTAGCTTTGTCACCACTGATCTCACGGCCCTTCCACCACATTTGCCTCATTTTTGAGCACGAGGACCTTAGAATCATGGAGTTACAGTATTCGAATCAATTTGAGAAGGAAGTGGGGGCAGCGGAGGGAGGGCCTTCCTGGTGGAGAGGGAGCCCAGATGGACACGTGGAGGGTGACAAGAGCCTGGCCCTTCAGAGAGCTGAAGCCTGCAGCCAAGGGGCTGAGACACAGCTGGGCTGGGGGTGGATGAGTCCCAGTCACGGGAGGATTTTACACAAGGAGAGGCATGGTCAGGCTGCCCCCAAGAGAGATATTTCAGCTGCATGGCAGAGGGTGCAGGGAGGGAGGGGAGGTGGGCAGCAGTCCCGTTGAGCATGGCCAGCTCCCACACCCCAATCAGAGTCAGTTAAGACCAGCTTCATAATTTTGGAGCCCACTCCAAAGTGAAAAAGAGAAGCTCTTATTCAAAATTTAAGTACGATGGAATATTATTCAGCCATATAAAGGAATGGAATGCTGATGTGTGCCCCAACACGGATGGACCTCAAAAACATTCCCCTAACTAGAAAAAACCAGACACAAAAGGTCACACATTGCATGATTTCACTCCTGTGAAACATCCAGAAGAGGTAAATCCATAGAGACAGAAAGTAGATCAGTGCTTGCGTGGGGCTGGGGGCTGTGGGGAATGAGGAGTGCTTCGATGGGAATGGGGTTTGCATTTGGATGATGAAATGGTTTTGGAGCTAGATAGAGGTGGTGGGCACACAAGATCATGAATGCACTCTATGCCACTGAATGGTATACTGTAAAACGGTTAATTTTATGTTCTGTGAATTCTACCTCAATAGAAAATATATATTCACCGAGGCTGGGGATTAGGATGTAGACATCATTTGGGGGACGGGGAGGGGAGAGCATTATGCTGCCTGCCCCACGCTTCTCGAGTGATGTCGTATTTCTGACCCAGTAGACCTAGAGCCAGATTCTTCCAAAAGACTTAATTTCTTGATAGGGCTCAGAAGTTCTTTTATACTTTTTAGATAAACTGTCCTGCTATCGTGTGTGTGTATGTGTGTGCATGTGTGTATGTGTGTGCATGTGTGTATGTGCATGTGTATGAACATCTGTTGATTACAGTAATAGCTACTATGAATATATAATAGGTAGCTTGGACATTTTGGATGGATGTCATGAATTCCATGCCAGAATTATGTGTCATTAGCTACTCTAAATTCACCTAGTGTGGAAAGAGAGGCTGGTGTTATAGAAGCCTGAAGGACCACAAGGGCAGGGTGCGAGCTCAATTATGTAGTCTAAGTCTCTTATTTGATACATCACAGGAGTTGAGAATTGCAGGAAAACTTCTCTAAGTGCCCTGATGATCTTCCAGCCCAAATGGAATACTTTGAGTGAGGGGAGGTCGCTACCTGTGCTCACAGATTACTCCAAGACTCCAGTGCCTACAATGTTTTTATTTTCCTGCACCTGAAAGATGCCTCTCTCTGCTTTATACCCACAGGTCTAGTGTTTCCTCTGGGGCACACTGGTTACTCTTCTGCAGGGAGGTGATGACAGAGATCCTGTCCCTTCTTCTTAAAGCTAAATATCCCCTGTTATCTTGCAAGCTTCTTCATAGCCTGTCCATCCTTCCTGGGCACACTGCCAAGGAAATGTATTCACATCCATGTTAAGACCTGGTGACCCCCATCCCAATGCCCCCTCCTCTTCTCCTCTACCCAGTCTCCTTCTCGGGGTGCTTCCCCTCCTTCTCTAGGCCATTTTATACAGAGGCCTTTCTTCTGATTCTTTACTCCACAATGGGGCTTGTTGGTCTCCTAGGAAAATGAAACCCTGCCCTATATGAGGCACACTGACCTTGCTGACTCTGAAAGGGAATGGGTCAGTTATGGGCTGAATTATACCCCCTGCACCCAATTTATATGCTGAATTCTTTTTTTTTTTTTTTTAAAGATTTTATTTATTTATTTGAGAGAGAGAGAATGAGAGAGAGAGCACATGAGAGGGGGGAGGGTCAGAGGGAGGAGCAGACTCCCTGCAGAGCAGGGAGCCCGATGCGGGACTCGATCCCAGGACTCCAGGATCATGACCTGAGCCGAAGGCAGTCGCTTAACCAACTGAGCCACCCAGGCACCCTATATGCTGAGTTCTAAACCCAGGACCTCAGAATGTGACTGTATTTGGAAATAGGACCTTTAGAGTGGTAATTAAGGTAAAAATGAGGTCATAGGGGTGGGCCTTAATCCCCTAGGACTGGTCCTTATGAGATTAGGACACAGATATGCACCAGAGAAGGAGGCTGTCTGCAAGCAAAGGAGAGAGGCCTCAGCAGAAATCAACCCTACTGACACCTTGATCTTGGACTCCTAGTCTCCAAAATGGGAGGAAATCAATTTCTGTTGTTTGGGCCACCCAGTCTCTGGCGGCCCTTACTCTGGAGGCCCCCCCAGCTGGCCTCTCCTCCTTCTCAGAGGGGTCACTTTCTGCACCGCCCCCACCTCCTACCTGCCCAGCAAAGAGAAGGTGACTTCTGACTGAGGCAGAAAAAGCCCAAAACCCAGAGACAAAAGCATGGTTTAAGTTCCCAGCAGGCTGCCTGCCCACTGGATAAGTCATGGCAAAGCTTTGGCAGTATCCTTTGCTTCTCTAGGAACTTGAATCCTAATTTTAGTGTCTTGTTTATAGATTCTCTCATCCCCCTCTGGACTGTGGGGTTATTGTCCCCAGGTGCCCAGAGTAGCGGCTCTGACTTAACTGCTAGTTTCTGATGGAAATTGGATTTAATAAGGCTACCAGCAGGGGCCTTGTGGTAAACAACATGGGTTTGGTCATACTCTAGCAATGCTTCCGGGTGCTTGGGGTTCAGGGGTGAGATGATGTCTCCCAGACATCACTCCCCATCAGCACTGGACAGTGGCCCAAGGGCTCGGGTGGGGCCTGCCATCCAGAATGCTGCTAGGAGGAGGGAGGGTGGGGTGGGTTTCAAGCACCAGCAGCTTGGAGTTCCCACCCAAGCAGAGTCGTCGCCACATAGGGTCTCGCATGTGCCCTCCGGGGGATCATTGCTTTGTGGTGCAGTGCTCTGAGCTCATTATCAGCTGGATGCCTGAGCTACATTAAGAGCAGAACAAAGTTCATCTCTGTGGCTTCACTCTAGCTGGTGTCTCAAGCCAGGCATTGATTATAGAAGTTGGGAAAGGCCAGTGCAGAAAGCAAATACGGCCCTCTGATTGGCTGAGTGAGGTCACTGGGAGCAAACAAGACGGAAGGATGGGAGGTGGGGGTCTGGAAATGAGCGTCCCAGGTCGAACCCTTATTACTGGCAGCCAGCTTCCTTCCATGTTCACTGCTGTAGGGCAAAACTAATTGTCTTGGTTACAGAGTCTGTTTTCTTCCAGGACCAAAGGGCAGATGTATTAATGTCTGTTTGTGTCAAATGCAGGGGATAGGAAGGAGAGTGAGGGATTCAAATAGAGGGTCAAATATTGACCTGGCTGGGGCTGGGTGATTTAAGGGGTAGGGGGAGGGTCAGCAATGTGCACATAACTGGGTGTCTCCATCACTCACCCCTCAGGCTGAATGAAGCACAGCTCCGAGCTGTGGACAGCACTGAGTATTAATGAGCAGTGTTCTGAGATTCAGACCAGAGCTACTGCTCCTTAACTGGATGAGTTTTGCGGCTACTGCCATCGTCATCCCTGGGGTACATTCTGTGGTAGAAGGTCGAAAATTAAGGCACAGTGCAGTGTGCTGTCTTTACATCTGGTGAATCTGGGAGGCTTTGCCTGGCCTGATGGCAAATTCCCATTTCCACTCTGCTTCCACAGGTAAGGTTGCCTTGCTGAACAGCCCTCCTCATCAAGGGGACCAGGTGCAGTCCCTGCTTATCCCTGAGTAGCGGATTTCAGTTCCCTGCCAGATCGTGGAATTATTCAAAGAAGCCAATCACATCCTCACTCTGTTGATAATACAGGCCTGCCTCCCACAGCCCTCGGTGGTTCACTCTGCTCCAGAGTACAATGCCCATGTAGCGGGTGTGACAGGCACCTGGGCTGTGAGTATATGTGATCAGCAAACTACCGTCCATCATATCCATCCAGGGTCGAGTATTGTGTATTTGGCCGTCCATCCCCATAACCCTGGGGCAGGAATATCTCCCCTACCAACAGGGTGGTTAAAGCATACTCTCCCCAGCCATGCCTGACAGCTGTCATGTTAGGCTCTCTGGAGAATGGAATGTGTCTCGGTTTAATTCAATCAAGCCTTTGAGTTGCTCCGACCAGGTTCCCCTTAGGCTGGGTCGGAGAGCACCATTTGGGGACAAGCCTTCCTGCTCTCACCTCTGAGGTCGTTTTCTGCTCCTTCCCTGATTCAGGGTACATGAGCTCTATTAGCAATCCATAGGCCCTCCTCCTCTCTTCTCTTCAGAGGCACTGATAAAATCAGACCTCGGTGGGGAGGGGGCTGGCTTGGTGTGCCAGCATCCCCGTAGTTCAGATGCTTCTTTTCTCTATGAATGAATGAGCAAGAGGGAGTCATAAATGTGTGATAGGGAACTTGGCTTGTTGCTCCCTAGGGGTGTATATTAGTTATGATGAAAGGCACTGCACAGCAGGGGTTGCTGGTCCTCTGCCCGCATCCCCTACGCTGGAGACTCTTGAGCATGCTGATGGCTTCCTATGGCAAGTTCCTGCAACTCCACCTGAGGGTTTTTGCTGCCTACAGAAGCTTGTTGGTGCATGGGGCAGGTTGTAATGCTGGGAAAATTACACCCCTGGGAGCAGCACTCAACCAATGATGCATGGAAATTGGTGGGTAGAATTTTAGCTCCCTCACCCCTTGGGTGGAATAACTTTAAGGTATGTTCCACGTCAGCATTGAACAATAGAAATACAATATGAACCATAAATGTGAGCCACATATGTTCTTTTAAGGCAAGCAGAAACAGGAAAGATCAATTTTAGTACTATATTTTAACCCGGTATATCCAAAATATTGTCATCTCGATCCATAAGTGATATAAAAATCATTAACGAGGTATTTTACTTTTTTTAATACTAGGTCTTCAAACTCTGGTGTGTATTTTATAACTACTCTACATCTCACTTTGGACCAGCCACATTTCAAGTCCTCAGTAGCTCCACGTGGCGAGTGTATTGACCAACACCATCTCTAGATCTCTACTATCTCCTAGAGGTTCCCTGGAGGGATTAAGCAAAAATTCCCCACAGTGATAACCTGTTGATTAATGTCCCATATTAGCTTCCTTCCTTTCCCTATCTCAATTCCCCACTCTCCAACTAGAGGTTCCTAATAGCACCTCCAAAATCAGGGTCTGCTTTCGGGGATCCCTTCCTAAGACAGGCAGTCATGAGACCATGGATGTTCCAGAGAGTAGCACCAGGACTCCTGGGTGAAAGTATCAGGAGAGTTATTAGAGCAGCACCAGAGCTCTTCATTCATTCATTCATTCATTCATTCATTCATTCATTCATCCATCCATCCATCCATCCATCCATCCATCCATTCACTCACTCACTCACTCACTCATTCAGAATTATGTATTGAGCTCTTGCTATGTGCATTGCACTATGCTGGCCACTGTCCAAAAGGGGAGTGAGTATGAAACTCCCCATTACAAGGGGTGGTCCAGGAAGATTCAGACTGGCTTCTTGGTGGAACAGCTCCACAAGGACTTTATGAATCAGACTAGGATTTTGATCACATGCTGTCTGGCATCCTTTGTAGCCTATAGACATTGCCTTCCATGATTCATCTGTGCCTCTGAGAAGCTTCTCACGTTGTTAATTGCCTGTCTCCCATGGCACGCTGCTCCCTAAAACTGCAAATCAAGGTTTTTGTGACATTTCTTCTCTAGCAGTGACTTGTGATTAGGTTGTTGTTCCTAAAAAAGGTTCATCCCTCATCATCTTTGCAATTTCCCTTTGATTTTCTTGTTTGGCAAATTGCGGTTCTCCAGATAAAGACTGGTTTGGAGCCTATTCACTTTCCCCCTTCATTACTCAGCTGGAAAACACACCTAAGCCTCCTGTTGCTGGAAGGGACCTCAGAGACCATCTGGCTCAATGTTTTCATTTCAGAGATCAGGGACTGAGGGCTGGAAAGGGAGAATTGCTTGCCCAAAGCCCCATGGTAGAGCAACAGCACAGCTGAGATGGAAGGAAAGTGTCTGAGGTCTCTGTAGTCTCTTCCCCAACTTGGCCTCAGCCATCCTAGCTGCCATCCATGGGGCTGGCCAGGCCCCAGCCAATGCCACACTGGGAGGTTGAATATGCCCTGGAGGGAACTGGTGTTGTTCATGATGCTTGAGAAGGATTTTAGTCCTGAATTGCTCTGAGGCCTTTGGGGGAGGCCACACTTGAGTTAAGACTTGAATCAAGATTCTAGCTCTTCCTCTGATGGCCATGGGACTCTCACTGGGTCGCCTTGCCTCTCTGGGCATCAGTTTCTACTTCTGCAAAGTAGCAATGATGACCATAATAACTGTTACCACACTTTGATCTGGTGATAGAGGACAAATCAATCCTTGTCCCAGCCTGCAAGGTCTGGCCTCTGTTGAACTCCATGATTTCCTCTCATGCCAACCTGTCCTTTGGTCTCAGGACTCAGGCCTCTTGGGCTTTTTCTCAGTCTTCCAAGCATGCTGGAGTTTTCCTGCCACTGGGCCTTTGTCTATACTGTTTCTTGTCTGCTAACAATGCTCTTTGAACCACCTTCTCTTTAACTGCTTGTCTATGTAATGGCTGCCCATTCTTCAGATCTTACCTCAAGAATGACCTCAGAGAACACTCCCTGGGCCCCCAGATGATTCCAGGCTCCCCGTTACATCACTGTGCATCCCTCTCTCAGTGCATCTGTCTCAGTGCTTCATTAAACTCTAATTGGTGTGATTATCTGATTTTTGTCTGCCTCGTGCATTGGACTGTAAACTCCATGAGGGTATTTTCGGCACTTAGCATCCAGCCTAGCAGATAGAAGATGCACAATACATATTTCACTGAGGTTTAAATGTGAAAAGTCCTTTTGAAATATAATTGTTCATCTAATCCTGTGGGTCACCATGTGAGGGAGGGATTGTTATTGTACCTTGTGGCAGAGATGGTATTGCTTACCGAAGATTCCATTTGTTTTCTTATATTTCTTGGCTCGTTTGGAGTTATGCAGAGCCAGGTGACTAGTTCTGACCAATAAAATATGAGTGGGAGTCAAACGTGTCACTTCTGAGGTAGTAATTTAGTTCTTCCCTTGCCGTATGAATATAGATGCCCATGTTCCAGATGGTTCTGCTACAAGATGGTGGAGACTCTGTCAGTCTGTGTGACTGTGTTGAGCAGAGCTCCTCACAGGCTCACCTTGGATATTATGGACAAGAAATAAATTTTTGTGGTGTAAAGGCATTGATTTTTTTAGCTTTGTTTGTTATGCAGCAAAGCTTAGTGGATTGTGACTAATACACTCCCATTTTTTTCAGATAAGAAAACTGAGCCTCAGAGAGGGGAGGTGACATGCTCAAAGTCACTGGAGCTATGGTCAGAGCTGCGATTCTGCCCCTGGTGGTCTCATGGGGTCATGTGGACAAAGGTAAAAAAAAAAAAAAAAAAAAAGTCTATAATATTGAAAACTGTAAACTGCTGTGTAAGAAGAGATTTCTTAGAGGTTTTCCAAAGGTCTGGTCTAGGGGTTCTGTGGCCCACATTGCGAGGTGGAAGTAAGGATACAGAGATGCCACCAGGACCTGCTGGTCTGGAGAATCTTGTGCTACCTTCTGAGTCTGAGGTTCTTGCTTCACAGAGACTAGTGAGTGGCAGTTGATAGCTGTGAACATTTAGCGTGAACACTGGCCTACTTCCCAGCCCTCCTTCCTGTCCCCACCATGGGGCTCTTTTGTCCTAAATGCCATAAGTTTTTTGGGTCAGTTAGTCCCACTCTTTACTAGCCATTATGTCCCCTGGACCTGGTGCTCAGCCAGTGGTCACCCAATCTACATGGGAGCACATTCTGCATTTCCAAACCAGACTGGAGGTGAGTCAGACTGCCCAAACTGGACCTCACATCCCTTTTTCTCCATCCCCTCCTCACTACCAGCTCTCACAACACAGATGCCAGTCCAACCAAAAGTCTCTCAAAAGAAGGGACGTGCATTCTGGGCAGAGGAAATAGCTTGAGCCAAGGCAGGGAGATATCAGAGAACTTGGTATAGCAGAGACAACAGTTATGAACCAGTATTTTTAACTTTCCCTGATTCTACAGGGAAGAATTCTGGCCTGCTTGGTCAGCTCCTGAGCTCACCTTTGTTGTTTAGAATCCAGGTAAAGTAGGAAATGGACAGAAGGCACCAAAGCTGTGAGAGGGTTAAGGTGGTCGACTCAGTAAAGAGCTAATATGGGAACATATGGAGGGGGCGAGAAATAGAAAAGCCTCATGGTCTGTAGGTTGAGAGTGAGTGAAGGAGAGAGCGAGTTTCCGGGAGATGCTATGTGAGAGATAGTGAAAGCAGCAGTAAAGAGGAGGTTTTAAAGATGTTTGTTATGTACTACGGATGCATGTCTCCCTTTGAAATTCTTGGAGAGGCTGAGTAAATATTTGAAGTACCTTACCTTACTTTTTGGTTGCTGGACTGTTTCTTTCAATAGAACGCTGTATTGAGACTGGACCAAGTGGCCCACATCCATACTTGGGTTACATGATGTTTGGGATTGGACCTGTGAGCAGTCAGTGTCAAGATCATGGTCGAGGGCGGTACTCAGGGCGGAGAATATCAGGATGTGAAGCTGTAGGGGATAAGAGTCTTCAGAGCAGTGCTAAACTTATTTGAATTCCCGAGGGCCTCTAGGTCACCCAGATCCTGCCTGCTGCTGTGTTCTTTACCTAGTGATTGTGTATGGGAGTAATAGTAATAATATTTGCTCACATTTGCCATTGAACTTACCACATACCTGGAGGATTTCTAAAAGCTTTACCCATATTTTCTCTGTAATCCTCACAACTACCCAATGAAGCAGGTATTATTATCATCTGCATTTTATAAGTGAAGGAATCGAGGCATGGAGAGGCTAAGTGATTTACCCAAGGTTACACCACTGGGAATTGGTGGAGCCTGTA
The DNA here is from genome assembly GCF_004348235.1 of Phoca vitulina. Lineage (NCBI taxonomy): Eukaryota > Metazoa > Chordata > Mammalia > Carnivora > Phocidae > Phoca > Phoca vitulina. The sequence continues at coordinate 3,666,700 of NW_022589725.1, forward strand.
TTTGAGTCCAGGTAGTTTAACTCTTAATAACTATGATAAGGTTCAAAGCAATTGTTTTTAAAAGGAGGGAGGCTTTGGAAATCTCTGCAACATTTTCCCTATCCTTTATCCTCTTTCTTCCTTTCCCCTCCCCTCTCTCTTTTGTAAAGGACTTATCATAGCATTATGTGAATTTATTGGATTTATAATATGGTTTACAGAGGCAACAGTTTTAGTTAAAGAAAATTGGCTTCCTTTTCAAAATGTCATGTTTCTCATTTTCTCTCAGCATCTTGGGCTTTTTTCAAGCTCCCCTCAGCTCCTAAGTCATTCAGAAGCATGCTTCACAATTAGAATGCTAGAAACCCTCAACTGGCCAATTTAGGTTTTGTGATTTGTTCAATAGGACACTTAAAATAAACCCAGGAGTTGATTGTGAAGGAGAGGAATGAGTGGGAGCTAGAGGGGAGAGGAAAAGAAGCGAGTGTGAGGTAGTTGGAGAGACGAGGGGCTCCATTCTCCATCCATAAATGATTCAGCCATCTGTTTACATACCCTTCCAAAGGTACAGACATCCTCATTTATCCCTTCCTCCATCCATCCATCCGTCCATCCGTCAATCCAATCAGATCCCTGTATATTCTTCATCCATCCCTCTTGGCTTTGGCTCATTCTGTAGCACCTCAGTGGAGTGATGCTCATACTAGTTCTCAGGAATCTATCTGGAATGGCTGATCCATTACCATTTGCTGAACATCCTCCACATGCTGAGAATTGTTGTAGAGAGTTTATAAGCTTGAAGGTGTGTTTGTGTTCCTAACATTCCCAACAACCCTACAGAAGTGAAGCTCAGAAGAGTTAAATATTTTTCCCAAGATCACACAGCTAATGAGAATCAAAACAGAAACAGGGAAGGTGGAGAGGGGAGGGCTGGGAACTGGCCCAAGGTTTTCTTTTGACATGGGCTGGGTTTTGGGGAACTGATTTAGAGAAGATAGAGACACAGGAAGTTCAGTCAAGTGGGGTATGCACTAGTATCCAGAGGTATATCAGTCAGCCATTGCTGCATAACAAACCACCCCCAAATTCTCACTTCTATCTCCCAGAAAATTTTAAGGATTTGGAGGTTATCTTCTAGGAGCCAGGAACAAAGCCCAGGATCTCTCCTTGGGCAAAGCTAAATTCTTTACCACATGAGATTAAAGTTTGAGAAGTGTTGTTTAGGAAGAGGGGTAGAAGAGAGGTGGAATCTTGTTTCTTTGATCCTTGGATGTCTTTTCCTTTGGACAAGCTTAGGAAAAGATGGCATATTAACAGCTTCTCCATCCATGGTTGTTAAACTTTTCCCCTCCTGCTCCTTATTCTCCTCCTCTAAAGCAGAGTTCCTAGACGTGTTCTTCTCTATGGACCCCTCCCCACCAACAGTCAGGTGAGACTTATGGACCTCTGCTCAGTAAAAAGGTTTTAAATGCATAACAAATACACAGGATTCCAAAGGAAACCAATTATATTGAAAGACAGTTATCTAGGGGCGCCTGGGTGGCTCAGTCAGTTAAGTGTCTGACTCTTGATCTCAGCTCGGGTCATGATCTCAGGGCTGTAAATTTAAGCCCCGCATTTAGCTCCACACTGGGTGTGGAGCCTATTTAAAAAAAAAAGAAAAAAAGAAAGATAGTTATCTAAATATTAAGGAAACTATTTTGTGAAAAGTGTTCTTCTTTATCAGCACTTTATCAACCTAGTGGAGTTTAAAGTAGTGTTGAATGTAAATATTTCAAAATATCTGAAATATATAGCAGCTGTTAGGTGATGTGAAAAAATCCATGGGTTTAATTGGTGAAAGCCCAGGTCCTTCTAATACTACTTGTGGCTTGTTGCCTATATTCCTAATAGAAGAAAATATTAAACTTCAGTCAGAGGTTAGTGGGAAAAAAAACTAATTTTTTTCCTGCCCAAGTTCATAAATCACTTAATTTTATCCATAGACCCCTAGAACCCAGGCGAAGAATCCCTGCTTCAAAGTCTTGCATGATATGAACTTATTTTAATTGGATACTGAATGAAAATTCAATTCGTTTTGAGAAACTTTTGAGAAGTTTGCAAGAGTCATTGAGATAATTAGAGGCACCCTGGAGCTGTGCACAACTTGAACTGGGACTTGGTGTACTGGTGCCTGGTGGATTTATGGATAAGTGGGAGGGGGGTTGATGGCCTATAATCCCCTCTCTGGAAAGCTATATTGTGTGGCATGGCTCAAAGGTGGGCATGATTTTCCTATTATCAGTAATGACATTTAAATTTATTCAACCCAAAAGCACTGGCCCAATGCCAGGGTAAGGATGGAAGAAAAATATATGAAAATTAAGAAAAGCTGAAAGAAAACCAACTGTGCACAGCCTTTGGGAAATCCATTTGTAGCCACCCAGAGTCAGTGAGTCCATCTGGACAAAGCCGAAATTTCCACACTTTTCAAGACAGAAAAAGAATGGATGAGACCCAAGAGCAAGACTAATGTTTTAAGAAAAGGCATTTTCAGCATGACCCACAAAGATTTTGATTATGTTAATCATTTTTTTTTTTTACATAATTTTCACTGGCACTGTCGAACCTTCCACTCACAGAAGGGTTTTCCTCTGTGTTCCTTTTTAAGGGATATGAAGGCAGACGTTGAGTGTCGGATGCATTCCAATGCTGTCAGAGCAGAGCGTTTCCTCAGGAACTCAGGGGCCAGGAACCCTTTCAATGTTTTTATGTATTGGCACCAGCCCCTGTCCCGCAGGTGACAGACAGGCTCTAAGCATGGATCCCCTTAGGGACCCAGTCAGGATGGAAGCCTAGTGGTGAGGTTGGGGAACGTTGTTAGCGGGACCTCTTGAATTGTCAGAAGTTCGACAATGCGAAGGTGAGAGGGAGAGACCTTCCTCTCTGTGCTTAGGCCAACTTGCTGTCTCAAAGCCCACCTGACAGCCTGCACACTAACATTTGAGTCACTGGAGGCTTCCTGAAAACCCAGGAAATGGAAGGCAGGGAGCCCTCTGGGGCATCAAACCAATGTACACTGCCCTGGTGTAGGGCTGAGCCCACCACCTAGAGCCCCAGGAAGAGATGGCATCAGCACTGGAGGGGAACTGAAGGTGCCTGTTACCCTTTGAAGGTTGGGTTGTTCCTTAAATGCATTGTGTCCAAGAGGGAACTCAACCCCATAAATATTCCATCAGTGCATCCTACCAATTTCATCTCCTAATTATCTTTGAAATCTATCCGCTTCTCTCCATGTCCACCAACCACTCCCTAGTTCCAGCTGCCATCTACCATCTCCAAGCATCTAGAATCTAAGCAACTGCAATGAGCTCATCACTGATCTCTGTCTCACTCTGCCCATTGCCTTGATTTTCCTGTGAACCTTTATAAGCAAAGGAGAGAAAATGCGTTGTTGAGTAGGTACCATAGTTTAATTCTTTAATTAATCAATTCATTTAATATTTGTTGAGTACCTTCGATGTCCTACAAGTTCTTTTTGGAGCCTGTCCACCTGGGATGTGTGGTTACCGTCTCTGGTGGCCGTAAGCATTAACCTGCAACCATTGCAAAGTTCAGTGCCTCCATTCTTAGTAAAGGGTGATTATCAAAGCTTAATCATTTTACTTTCTCAGTGTAGTGATGAAATATTTAAAACAGAATGAGGAATCTGAAGAAAACCAAGAAACTACCACCTCAAACTAACAGACATGAACATTTAATCATATTTGCTTTAAATATATATATATATATATATATTTAAGGTTTTTATTTATTTATTTTGAGAAAGAGAGAGAGAGCATGAGCAGAGGGGAGGGACAGAGGGAGAAGTGGACTCCCCACTGAGCAGGGAGCCCGATGTGGGACTCGATCCCAGGACTCTGGGATCATGACCTGAGCTGAAGGCAGACAGTTAACCAACTGAGACAGAAATATATATATATATTTTTTTTTTGAGAGACAGAGAGAGAGAGCATGCACACATACACACACACAAGTGTGGGGGGGCAGAGGTAGAGGGAGAGAGAGAGTAATCCCAAGCAGGCTTCTTGCCCAGCACAGAGCCCAATGCGGGGCCTGATCTCATGACCCTGAGATCACAACCTGAGCTGAAATCAAGAGTCAGATGCTTAATTGACTGAGCCACCCAGGCGCCCCTGCTTTGAATATTTCTTAAAAAGATAAGTAAAATGCTATGCACAATGCTGTAAGTGCCCCTTTGTGCCCCTCCTCAATCCTATTCTCCAGTCCTCCAGGTAGATCCTGTCCTCAATTGACATATTCTTCCTGCTCATGTTTTAATATCTCTCTCTTTGCCTTTGTGAATTTAAAAAATTAACGTAAGTGATACCATGCTGTAAATATTTTGAAGCTTTATTTAAAAATTCAAACATTGGGGGCACCTGGGTGACTCTGTTGGTTAAGCATCTGCCTTTGGCTCAGGTCAGGATCCCAGGGTCCTGGGATCGAGCCCCACATCAGGCTCCTTGCTCAGCGGGGAGTCTGCTTCTTCCTCTCCCTCTGCCCCTCCCCCTGCTTCTGCTGTCGCTCTCAAATGAATAAATAAAATCTTGAAAAATTTCAAACATTTAGTTTTAGAAATTCATCCATGCTAATGACATAGATCAAGTACATACGTTTTAACGGCCGTGTAGTATTCCAGCCTGTGAATCCATCACACTTTGCCTCTATGTTTCTCTACTGAGAGATATTTAGGTTGTCCATATTTTTGTTTCTGATGACAAACAAAGCTGCAGTAAACATCTTTATATCTCTGTCCTTGAGCACAGACACAGGATATTATGTCTTCAGTCTTTACCAGTTACTGACAAATGGCTTTCTAAAGAGGCTATCTTGTCATGTGGCAGGGAAGTTCTAGGACTGGGAATCAGGTGACTTAGTTCTAGTCTAATTCTGGCATCTACTCACAGTGTGACCTCCAGCTTCCCCCTCCTTGGCCTCAGTTTCCCCATCATTAAGATGAAGGTCTGGACTAGCAGATTTCTATAGTTCCTTCTCCTGAGCTGGCTACAAAAAGATGTTTTGTGGAAATATCTGCTCTCCTGGAAACAAAGAAATGTCCCAGAGGTGAGTTTGCTGTAAGCCCCAGAGAGGGGTTTATTGTGGAAGGCAGTTGACACTTCGAGCTCCTACCAAGTGTTGGGCACTTTCATTTTTCATTTACTTGACTCAGGAGATTAAGTGGTTTGTTCAAGACCACAGAGCTAGGAATGATCAGAACTAGACTTGAACCCAGGACTGCGGGATTCCAGAGCCTGAGTTCTGCTTTTGCTCTGCCACAGGGCAAGTTCCTTCCCAACACCCCCATCTGGGTTGTTGGAATGGTGTTCTTCTTGGGAGTCAGTGGGCAGGCCATTGATGCCAAGGGGCCCCAGCCTTGGACCCTGCCCCAGGAATGCAGAGTTGAGCCTTGTAGATGTGAGGAGGGTGTAAGAAGGAGCCCTCCTTTGGAGGGAAGAGAAGGAGCAAGTGGGACTGAGCCAGAGGCTGAGGACACCACAGAAGCATGAACTCTGAAGGCATTTATCCTCTGACCACAGCCAATGAACCAGTGAGGAACAGGCATCAATAAGAAGCAAATTAAAAACCAGCTCCAGTTAATTAGTAAGCACAGCTGCTTGCTTTCCTGTATTCAATTTCAGACTCACATTATGAATTGCCTCCCTGGAGAAACCAACCCCTCCTCCCCCAAAAAAGGCCTTGATCCAATAAACCAACTTTTAACGGAGCAGCATCTTTCAATCGAAGGACGATGGCAACTTATCTCTGGGTCCCAGCTCTGTGGTGACACGAATTCTCTGAGCTGCCCAATCTCACTCAAGGTTAGTAATTAAGGCATAATTGAAATGAAATTAATTGCAATAAATGTGTAATTAGCACAGCCATTGATTAAGGGCATTTGAAATACAGTCTGTGCATGAGACATTGATTGCCATGCTTTTTTTGATAAATGTGATTGCAGTGATATCTTTTGTTACTCCAGAAGGTCTTTTTTGTGTAATGAATTTCCACTGGAAGGACTAGCCTTGAAGCCATCTGATTTCCTGAAATTCAGAGATATATAGAGAATATTCCAGGCCCCACATGTGTTGAGTACAAGCTCTTTTGCCCAGATTTTGTATAGGATCTGTTTCAGGGTGGCTCCCTGGCCCATAGGCATCTTTGTTCAAATTAGAGATAGGCACTCCTTACTTTGGGTAGACCCAGCTCATGCTAGGTGCACAACTTGGCCAGTGGAGCATGGGCTGGATTTCAACACTCACTGTTCCATCCAGCTGGGCACATTTGTGCAGTGAGCAACTTTTACATCCATACACGGCAGACTTGGTATCCTTCTCCATGTAGAGGGAGATAACAGGAAGGCAGAACCAGACCTTATTGGCTTGAAGCTTGTCTTGCGATCAAAGCCTACAGATGCCTTCCTCTCCCAAGCCACTCTAATTGGTTAAATGTTATGCAGAAATTGCCATCTGAAATGCTGGGATGCTAGCAGTAGCCACAAGGGAAGACAGTGGGACTGGGCTAGGTAAGGCCTGGGGGTGGGTTGGGGTATAATCTGGCCACAGAACTGAGTGGTGGGCAGGTGGTAGCAGTCCCAGGCAGTCTGTCCTAACCACACTATTAGGGGAGGCATGTTGACTTGAGGACAGTCAGGCTGGACAATGCAGGGGTCAGATATGGTAGAGGGATGGACAGGACCTGCCAGATGAGTTGGTGGGAAGTAGGACTGGGGTTCCTTGGAGTCCCACACTGAGTCTGGGACAGTGGGGTCCAGGTCTGAGTCAGTTGGGGGAGAATATAGTATGTTAGGGCAGCTGATCTACTCCAGGCCCTGCCCTTGGATGGGGCTGACCTAGGCTGGGTGACAAGGGGCTGAAGGTCATATCTTCATGTCTGCAGCTCAGTGATGACCATTCCTCCCCAGCTTTCTGGGTCTGAAGGGGAATGGCTGGTCCTGAGCGATCCTGAGGCCTTCCCTCTGTGAGTGTCTGCTCTTCATATTGAGGAGTTTACTCATTCATTCAACTTTTTTCATTCATACATCCTGTAAATATTTAGTGGGTGTCTTCTATATGCATGTGCTCTGCTGCTGGTAATAAAGTTGTGACCCAGTCCCTCATGGAGTTCAAGATGGAATGTGCCAAGCTTTCAATAATCAGGCTTGCATATCCCCCTAATTATAAGGTGGAACCAGGTGTGCTGGATGCTGTTTGCCTCTCCAGATCCACACTCTACCTTCCTCCCTCTACCCTCCTCTGTGCCCTGGAGGCTGATCACTGTGGACGGCATCAATGGCTTTTCTGTTCTCTGCTTTTAGAGACTGGGCCAAAGGCGGCCTGACCAGAGACCAGAGGGAGAGAGGGAGGGAAATGGGGTATTTATTCCCCCAGATCTCTGGGACTTGGCTGTGTCCTTACTGAATGGCACATCTCTCCACCCAGCTCTCAGATTCTGGTACAGCTTCCTCCCCATGAGGCCAAGGGGTGTTAATGATGTTCCACTGTTCTTAGCTCTGGAGCACTGCATGAGCCTCTGTGTTTCCCTTCCTCTTGACCATGGTCTCTTTAAAATCTTGGGTTACCCGGACTGGCTGTGCCATATGTTTCTCCTGAGGGACTGACTAGGTTGGTAGAAGTGCAGGGGACTATGAGAAGGGACCGTGGGGAGCACTGGCTTGATCTAGTGTGCAAGTGTGTGTGTGTGTGTGAAAGAACGCTTCTTTGCAGTTAAAACTGAGATCTGAAAGAGGAATAAGGGTTAAGCAGATGTGAGAAAGTGGGAGATAAAAGGAATTTCCCTGCAGAGGAAGAGCAGGTGCAAAGGCCCTGAGGTGGGAGGGGAGAGTGAAATGTCCTTGAGGCCTGGGAGGAGGCTGAGTTCCTCTTGGCATTTGTTCCCTCTTCTGGCCAAGATCAGGGGCAACTGTGGTCCCTGAAGCTTGCAACAGCCTTCCAGAAGCCAGAGGCCTTTTGGACCCAAGCATCTTTGACTTTCAGGGCTATATTCCCTATCTGGGGCCTGGCCTAAGTCCTGGTGGCATGGCCTCGAAGTCTTTCAGCCATTTCTTGCAGCAAGAGAGTCTGTCTTTCCTGAAGTCTACACACACCTTTTGATGTGCTTCTTGGATAGGAGAGGAGCTTCCTGCCTCCCTAAGGGGGCAGTGAACTGTGTATAGTTGACCCCTTGGAACCAGACTTACCTAGAAATGAATCCTCTCTACTTGACCTGCTGCAAGGTAGATACCTTTGCACTTCATTTTCTCACCTGTAAAATGGGGATAATAAAACCTGATTAAACAAGGTATCTCTCAGCTCTCCTCCTCACTCCCAGCACAGTTCGGAACTTTGGTCTCTCTTGGCCAAATATCTCCCACCTTCGGTTTTTATCTTGCATGACCCCCTCCTCCAGTTTTTAGCCAGGTTGCTCCTTCTGAAACGTAGATTTGATCTCATAACACCCGTAATCATAATCCTTCAGTGGCTCCCCAGGGCTCCTGACAATGGGCTATCAGATACACTGGGAAAATTTTTATTTTTAAAAACTGTGGTAAAAACACATAAAATTTACCATCTTAACCTTTTTTTTTTAAATTTTTTTATTGTTATGTTAATCCCCATACATTACATCATTAGTTTTAGATGTAGTGTTCCATGATTCATTGTTTGTGCATAACACCCAGTGCTCCATGCAGAACGTGCCCTCTTTAATACCCATCACCAGGCTAACCCATCCTCCCCCCCTTCCCTCTAGAACCCTCAGTTTGTTTTTCAGAGTCCATCGTCTCTCATGGTTCATCTACCCCTCCGATTTCCCCCCCTTCTTTCTTCCCCTCCTGCTATCTTCTTTTTTTTTTCTTAACATATATTGCCATCTTAACCTTTTTTAAGTGTACAGTTCAGTAATGTTAATTATATTTACATTGTTGTGCAATATAAATACAGAACTTTCTCATCTTGAGAAACCAAAACTGTGCCCATTAAACAACTCCCTATTCCCCCTCCCCGGGCCCCTAGGAGCCACCTTCTGCTTTCTGTCTCTGTGAATCTGATTACTTTAGGTACCTCATATAAGTGGAAACGTACCATATTTGTGTTTCTGTGACTGGCTTATTTTACTCGACATACTATCCTCCAGATGGGCATGTTCAGCCGTTGTTGGAGCCTGTGTCAGAATTTCCTTCCTTTTTAAGGCTGAATAATATTCCATTGTACGTATAGACCATGTTGTCTTGATACCCTTTCATCTATTAGTGGACACTTAGGTGGCTTCTACTTCTTTGCTGTTGTGAATAATGCTGTTATGAGCATGGGTGTATAAATGCCTCTCTGAGACCCTGCTTTCAATTGTTTTGGATACATACCCACAAGTGGGATTGCTGGGTCACATGGTAGTTCTGTTTTTAATTTTTTGAGGGACCACCATACTGTTGGAAAGGACTTAAGAAATGTGGGTGGCTAGGTCCACCGTGGGAGATGCTGGTTCAAAAGGTCTACATGTGATGTGGGGGGGGTGGGGGGGTGGGTTGAGAATCATGTCTAAGTTCCTGAACTTGGCACACAAACTCCTTGATGGTCTACCTCCCCAGCCTCTGCCACTGTCTGCTCATCATACATGTACCTGAGAAATACCCATCTGTTTGTTTCCTGGACACAGCAAAGTACTTCATTCCCCTAGGCCTTTGCACATGCTCTACCTTCCAACCAGAGTTCCCTATCTGTCTTCTGTGCATGGAGCACCTCAGTTCATCTGGCAAAATTCAGTTCAGATATTGGTCACCTTCATTAGGAAAGCCCTTCCCTTCCTGGTCTTGGCTCCTCATGGCCGGCAGCCAAGCTAAGCCCCACAGAGGAGGGAGCAGAACCAGCTTGGTCCTGTAAGGTCCACACGGAGAGCCATTTCTTTATCCTCATCAGCAGATTTGGAACAAAGTTTGAAACATACACATATGCCATGGTTGCCATGGTTACTGTAAAGGCATTCTAAATGTAGATGATTACATAATCAGCTGGAATAACTCTTCTGGAAAATAAAAAGTTCTGACCCTCCTCTTGCAATGAACCCAAAAACTGTGGGTGGTGACTCTACATAGAGTCCCTGTGGAATGATGCATTTGGGCTGTGGGCAACAAGAAGACTTGCCTTAAAAGTGCCCCATGCTACCATCCAGGACGAAGCCTTCATTCTTCAGATGGCAAAACTGAGGCCCAGAGAGGAGAAGTGACTTTCTTGGAGTTCCACAGAGAGCTGGAACCTGAGCCAGGACCAGCTCCACGTCACCAGTGGCTGGTGCCATGGGGGCAGAAGTCCTACACTTGCTATGAGGCAGACCTGAATATAAACCATGGTTCTTGGAGCCTCAGTTTTTTAACTTGGGATATTACTTGTATTAGTCAGTGTAATTAATGCTGGTTGCTATAACAAACAACTCCAAAATCTCAGTGGCTTTTCAACAATAAAAGTTTTGTTTTTTGCTTATGACATAGAGCACTTGGGCGTTTGATAGATGAGATTGCATGTGATGACTGAGGAATCCAGGCTCCTTTCATCTCTTGGCTTTACCATCTCCAAGGATCATGAAGAACAGATGACAAAGGGCCTCCTGCTAGGTGGACACATGGTGACAAGCATGGTGGATCCGTAGGAAGAAACAAGGGAAAAGGCTATCCTTCAGCCAGGATTGACACATCTTGAGGTCTATTTTATTACTTCAGCCAAACTTAGCCTAGTCGAATATAAAGATTGATGATCTCTGGAGCAGAGCAAGGAGATGGTTACCAAGGACCTATTAAAGCCTTCCACTTCCACATGGCTCCATCCCCAGAGGCTATGTTGGAACATATCTTTTAGAGGGAGGCCATAAGATATAGGGAAAGATCAGAAACTTTGAAATCATGCAGAGCTGAATTTTATCTTTGTCTCGTGTTTTATTAGCCATGGGATCTCGAACAAGTTATTTACCTTCTCAGAGCCTCTGTTTCTTTTTAATTAATCAATGAATTTTTAAAAGTAGACTCCACGCCCAGTGTGGAGTCCAATGCAGGGCTTGAACTCAGGACCCTGAGATCGAGACCTGAGTTGAGATCAAGAGTTGGCTGCTTAACTGGCTGAGTCACCCAGGTGCCCCTCAGAGCTTCTGTTTCTGTATCAAAACAAGGAATAATTAATAAAGATGCAAAAATTAAATGGGCTATATATAGAGAGAACAGTATTTTCCTATAGTAGGTGCTCAATAAACATGTTGTTTATTATCTTCCTGGTTCTAAAACATTTTTAGAACCTAGGATATATTGGCCCTTCAAAACTGACTACTTATTCCTCCATAATGTGTTCTCACTTCCTGCATCTTCACCACTTCTTATCCTCATCCCGATAGCTGTGCCTTGGGCATATTCCATAAGAGAAGCTCCACCTTCTTAGCATCTGCCAGCACTCCAAGTGCCATCCTAGAATGCTGTCAGCCCCAACAGGACAGAGTTGGGTAGGCTGGTGGAGAACTCATAGGATCCACACGGCCAAAGCATGCAGTGTGTCGGAGGCCATGAGGTGGCTGAATTTTATTCTAAGTGCAATCCACTGAAGGAAGTTACAACCAGAGAGAAGAATGACTTAACTTATATTTTAAAAGACATGCTGGTGTGTTTTTGTTTGTTTGTTTGTTTGTTTTTGTTTTCCCCCTGCTCCTTAGAGAATGAACTGTAGAGGTACAGGACTAGAAGCAGGGATATCTGATAGTGTGGGAGTAGTTGGGATGGACAGAGGTAGACAGATTTAAGAAATATTTAGGAGAGGGAATCAATGAACCTTGAGGCTGGGAAGTCTCCCAGAACACAAGGAGCTAAAAGTGATCGGAGGGCCTATGAAGGATATGGAGGGTACGTAAGAGAGATTTGAAACATGGAACGTTGTTATTTTTCAGCAAGACACACAATAACAGCAGTATCTAAAGGTGCAGTTATAGAAAACTCCACTGAGCTAAAGGGAGATTTAAATCTACAGATAGAAAGCCTTCCAATATAAATAAGAAAAAGAAGCCATCCCATAGTCACTGCCAGGAGAGATTTTAAATTTCAAGGATAAAGAAACAATCTTACAAGCATACTTGAAGGTAAACATTTTAAAAAGAAACAAAGGGAGAAAAATCAGACTGACTTGACTGCAAATTTCTTCACAGCATTACATGCAGGAGAAAAGAATCAGTCAAAGCTTTGAAGGAAGTTACCCCAAAATTCTGTGCCCAGGCAAGAGGTCATTTATATTGGATGACAATTTAAAAATATTGTTAGGTATGCAGAAACAGAGATTATACCACTTGTATATTTCTTTTCTGGGGAAAAAAGGCTGGAAAATTCATTTCAAAATATCAAGGTATGAAGCAAACACTTTAAGAATGGAAAATTCAGGCTATCAATGGTGGGCAGTAGGAATTGAAAGTTTAAACCTAGCATAAATCTAAATATACTTCTTTAAAAAGATTTTATTTATTTATTTGAGAGAGAGAGACACACAGAGAGAGAACGAGTGAGAGTAGGGGAAGAAGGACAAGCAGACTCTGAGCTGAGTGCAAAGCCCGATGCAGGGTTTGATCCCACGACCCTGAGATCATGACCTGAGCTGAAATCAAGAGTCAGATGCTCAACTGACTAAGCCACCCAGGAGCCCCTAGATACATCTTTAAATTGAAAAGAAAATGTCATAAAGAACTCTAGAAAGAATGAAAATAATAATAGCTAATGGTTAGTGACCACTTCCTATATGGCAGGCATTAAATGCTCTACCCATATTAATTCATTTAATTCTCATATATCTTCACGAGATGGGCACTTTTAGAAACTCTATTTTAAAAACGAGGAACCTGAATATAGAGAAATTAAGTAATTCTCCCAAGGTTATACACACATGAACCCAGGAAATCTGACTCCAGAGCTTGTGTCACCAATTATACTCCTTCCTATATAAATTGGAGGGAGAGGGTGATAAAACTAAAAGTAGCTATGGGGTGAATCTTGCAGATCTGTGTAAGTAAAGATTTGTGTAAGAGGAAGTTCAGGTAGAAGTTCAATCAAGTTACCTTCCTACAGAACACAAGGAGCTGAAAGTGTTTTTTTTTTTTTTTAAGTTTGTATTATTTGACCTAGGAGTTCTGCCTCTATAACTGTGTCCTAAGAAATAATCAGTAATATACCCAAAGGATATTTTGTACAAGGATGTTTATTGCAGTGGTATTTAATATGAAGAAAAGTTTGAAAGCAACACGAATGACCAACAATTTATAATTAGTTCAATTCAGTAACTTTTTTTTAATTCAATAAATTTTGATGCTGAACATTCATATGGTAGAAAAACATGCAGCCATTTAAACAATGCTGTGGAGGAAGATCTAGAGACATGCGCTAGCATATAGATTCAGACCCAAATTAGTAATGAATTAAATAAGATGGAAGTTTCTCCCTCATGTAGTGGTCTGGAGATGGTTAGTCCAGGTCTTGCAGTGACTCTGCTCTGTGAGGTCACTAAGGGACCCAGGTTCCTTCTATCTTGTTGCTCTGCCATCTGTAGAGCGTGGTCCAAGGCAGTCCACACTTCATCCCCATTCTCTGAGAAGTAGCTGAAAGTGACAAAAGAGAGCAATCGAGGGTATGCCCCTTTCAGTGCAACATTTGGGGGTAGTATATGCATCCCTTCCATTGGCTAGAACTCAGTCACATGGCTACATCTAGCTGCAAGGGAGTCTGGGAAATGTAGTTTAAAAATAATTACAATCAGGGATGCCTGGGTAGCTCAGTCGGTTAAGCATCTGCTTTTGGCTCAGGTCATGATCCCAGGGTCCTGGGATTGAGCTCTATGTCGGGCTCCCTGCTCAGCAGGGAGCCTGCTTCTCCCTCTCCCACTCCCCCCGCTTATGCTCTCTCTCTCTCTGTCAAATAAAAAATAAAAACTTAAAAAAATACTGACAATCATTAAAAACGTTGGAGGAAAAAAAAAGGGAGCGCCTGACTGGCTCAGTTGGAGGAGCATGCAACTCTTGATCTCAGGGTCATGAGTTTGAGCCCCATGTTGGGTGTAAGATTCCTTAAATAAAAATAAACCTAAAAAAAAAGTTTGGAGGATTCTGTTCATAAAGAGAGAATGAGAGAGTGGGTATTGGAGAACACATAGCACCCTTTGGCTCAGCACAGAAAAGATTTTTACAACATACAAAATGAGAAAAGCAGGGAACAAAACAGGATCAGTGTACCCATACAAACAATTCTTTTTTTCCCCTACATAAACAGTGGTTATCTTTGAGAGCTGGGATTGTAGATGATTTAAATTTTCTTCTTTGTGCTTTTATTGTGTTCTCTAATTTTCTACAAATTAACTCCCCCCCATCAGAAAAACTCACCATATATACATTAAAAGAAGTAATTTAGGAGACAAAGCAGCGTGTGTTTTGTGTCTGCAGCCACCTCTCCTTTCTTCTCTGACTCCCCTCTGCTGGGCCTCTTTGTTGGTGGATTTCTCATTTTGCAGGCGGAGGGATGGCATTGTCTATTCTATGCCTCACATAGGAAAGCCCAGAGTGGGTTGTCAGTGAGTTTATTTTAGTGTGATGCGGGCAGCTTTCTGCCAGGAATACAGCCAGCCTCCAACATGGCCTTCTTCAGGGGGATAATTAAGAGCACTTCTCTGGTTCTCAGGAAGCAGGGGCTCTTGCACAGAGATGGGCAAGAAAGGGGCTGTTCAACAAAGAATGGCTCTGGAGGATGGGGCAGGAACCAGGAAGTAGGAAGTGCTAGGAGGCTTCACGGTCCTCCTGCTTCCTGAAGCCTGAGATGTGAGGGGTTTAGGCAAGACCACTTCTCCCTCTCTGGCTTCATGCCTGATCTTCCCCAGAGTGGGGACAGTCCTGACTCCTCCTCAAAGCTTTGTTGGATTAGTTGTCAGCTTGGCCTTTGGTCTAATGACCATGTCTCAAGACTCCACAAAAACCAGAAAGGGCCTCCTATGTGCCAGGCATTGTTCAGTCTGACAGGAGTTTAAGGTCCAGCCCTGCCTTTTACTAGCTATGTGATTGCAGACAGAGTACCTACCTGCCCCATGCTTCAGTTTCCTTACCTGTAAAGCAGGACAGTACAACCTCTACCTCACAGGATGGATAAGATGATTAATTGAGCTGAGGCTGAGGAAGTGCCTAGCGTGTGTCTAGTGCAGATGAAGACACTGAATTAGTTTGCCGGGGCTGCCCTAAGTACCACAGCCTGGGTGGCTTAAACATCACCATGTCTCACAGCTCTGGGAGCTGGAAGCCTGAGATCAAGGTGTTGGCAGGGTTGGTTCCTTCTGAGGCCGTGAGGGAAAATCTGTTCCAGGTCTCTCTCCCTTGGCGTGGAGATGCCTGCCTTCTCTCTGTGGCTCTTCTGATTGTCTTCCCTCTGTGCCTGTCTGTGTCCAGATGTCCCCTTCTTAGAAGGACACCAGTCCTGTTGGGTTGAGACCCACCTGAAAGACTTCATCTCACTGGATTACTTCTGTGAAGATGCTATCTCCAAATAAGGTCACATTCTAAGGTAGTGGGGGCTTAGGAATTTTACATATGAGTTTTGGAGGGGAGGACAAATTCAGTCTGGAACAAGCACCTCTAGCATCTAGAGCGGGACATAGGAAATACTGGTCATTATTATCGCCAGGATCTTTGTGAGCTTTGACATGTCATCCTGCCCCAGGCCATCTCCAGTTACCATGGCACTGATTTCCTGGAAAGGGGACAGCAAAGTCTTTCTTGTCTGAGCCACGATGGTGACATTCCTGTCTGTCTCCCAGGGCTCTATCCCAGACATGTCAATGTGCCGACAATCTCTGTGGTGCTGGCCAGCTTCTACCCTACAGAGCCACTCTTGTTCAGCTCCTTCTCCCTCCTTCTAAGAGTTTGAAAAATTCATTTATTATATTCATTTCTTTAGCAACCACTACTGTTATGCTTATGATGTGCCAGACATTACTCTGAGCATTTTACAAATATTAACTCATTTAATCCTCCTAACAACCTATTATTACCTCCCAGATGAGGAAATAGAGGCACAGAGAAGTTATATAACTTGCCTAAGATGTCATGATTAGCAAGTGGTAGAGCTTGGATTTGAAGCTAGGTGGAGTTGTGCTCTGAACAGCTACATTATGAAAAGGAAATAATGTGTCAGGACTATAAACTTTGGAGTCAGAGAAGTGTGAACTTGGATTCTAGCTAATGGGCAGTAGAAATTTTCATTGCTGCCTGTTTCATCTATTACTTTTCTGAGAAGAACAGGCTCATCCCCCAGTTTTCTTGATCACATTTGGTTATGTCATTCCAGGCCTCAGCTGATTGGGCTGGGGTGGACATATGACTTATAAGGGCACCCCATCCATGACATGGATGGCCAATCAGATTTCACTCTCAGACATTTGGCTAAGAGGCTTGAGCAGTGAGGATGGGAACTGGAACCTCTGGTCGAAAGGCATTGTTGGGTTGGAATGGTCCTTTTAGGTCATGTACGCATCAGAGTTAGAAGGCAGTGGAGGACAAGTGTTGGCAAATGGAGGAATGCTTTCAGAGACAGAGAGAATGGAACAGAGAAAAGAGAAATACAAAGATGCCTCATACTAGAGTAGAGGTTGTCCCCAAGACAGGGAAGCACACCTGCGCGCATGTGCGCATGTGCACACACACACACACACACACAGAGTTGGTGCTTCTTTACATTGGGCGGGCACCCCATCTCTCAAGCTCCTGTGAGTGTTGGCTGCTAATACCTCATAGTTTTTCCTTCTCCAGAGAAACCCTTGACATAATGGCTTCCCAGCCATGTTGGTTAGTTCCCCCCGCCAGCCACCAGCTGCCAATGACTGACTCACATGGGATCAAAAAAGCCAGCTTCTTTACTCAAAAGGGAACCAACTTTGTGCTCTTGAGCTCCCTGGGAGATCAGGCTGAAGCTGGTCTCCACCTAAGATGACATCCTTCTTTAATTTTCTTCTTTCCACTTTGTTGTCCTGTTTCCTTCTCTCTTTATCTCCTGAGAGCCACCTCAGCAAGTCACTTGCACAAGAATCCCCATCTGAAGGGCAAGATGGATTCCCAAGAAACAAAGACAGATACTCTGGCTCTCAACTGTTGTCCATAAGATTTGGTTTTGGTGTGTTTCCTATCCTAGCATGCTGGGTAATCTACTTTCTTTACAATAACCCCTCTTTGCTTGAGTTAGCATGAGGTCTCTTCTTCTTGAGCAGCAAAACAAGTCCAAATTGTGTGAACTTGGTAAAGTTCCTCAACCATTCTCAATTTCACTCCATCAGGAAAATGGTACCCATGATTCTTATGACTTCTGTGCTCGCTTTGGTGATTTAATAAGAGAATGCATGTGGCAGCCGCCAACATTGTGATTGGCTTAGAGTAGGCACTCTGTTAATGACTTCCCTTTTCTTTCATAATACTCTCTTCCTCCCTTGTTCACATCAATTCAGGGGGAGCACAAAGAAATGATATTAGACAATAGATATCATTTATCAGTATGACTTTAAAAGCAACATGGAAATGTGGGAGTTCAGAGAGGTATGAATTTAGAGTCCCAAAGACCCAAGTTCAACTCTTTAGCCCATTGCTTCTCAAATTATAATGCAATCTAAGTCACCTGGGGATCTTGTTTGTACACAGACTCTGATTCAGGAGCTCTGGGCAGAGCCCAAGATGCTCCTTGTAACAGCTCCAGGCAGTGCCCATGCTGCTGGGCTTTGGAATAGCACAGCTTCAAGTAGCACAACTCTAGTCTGTCTTTTGGTTCCAGAGTGATCTTTTCCCCCCTCCTGAAACAGGTGACCTGAATGGCAGGCTCTTCCCTTTTCATTTTATTTTGCCCATTCCTTGAGATGTGGTTCCTGCCGGTGAGGAGGTCTCAGAGGTTGAGGCAGCTGGGAAAGCTGTCAGGTGTGAAGTAGAGTGAAGTGGAGGGTTTGTGGAGGTCAGTGAGGGGCACTCGTTTCTGGAGAGGATATCAGGGCAGGTTCCTTGGAAGACACGAGCTGTTAGTCTATCGGTCTGCGGAGATATCTCCTGATTCCTACCTTCCTGATCCTTGAAGCAAGGACCACACACTAGAATCCCAGCGCTGCTGTCACGTCCTACCCCCTGTTGCCCGCCCTCTGGTCCAGGTGCCCTGCCTTCTGCACAAGACTAGCCACACCTGAGCTCACTGTAGCCCTTAGGCCTCACCTTGGGCCTCCTAGCTCCCTATGTGTTAGAGATCCTAGCCTGCCTGTCCCTGATCCAGAGTCTGTTTTGACACCGTGACTATAAGGAGAGGTTCAGGCAGTTCGAGATACAAGAAAAAAAAATCTGTGTTATCTCCACAACATTTAATGCAATTCCTCCTTTTCATTATAATCCTGGCCAAGTCCTTACAAACCTTCCCCCTTCCAAGCTGAGATTGGTTTTCCTTATTCATGGCTGCCAGCAACTCAGGTAGGTTTCCTCCATTCTCCTTTCTCTACCCCTCTTTTCCCCTCAGGGTTCACAGAGTGAAGGCATTGTCTCAGGAAGGCCACTGTTGGCCTGAATAGGGGGAGGGAAGTCTGCTAGTTGCTAAGGCATCTTCCGTTGGCATATCTGGGAGTTTTCACTTACAGTCTAGAAGTAACTGGACACAGAACAGGCCCTTCATTGATTAATCCTTTCCTTAACCTATGCTGACAATGCAGACGGGCCAGGCACTCTTCTCGGTGTCACGCACACAGCAGTAATCAGATGGGGGTCCTGTTCCTAGCCCGACAGTCTAACTGGGCCTATTGCACCCTCCTTATCAATAGGGGTGCCCAACACATACACATTCTGAGCCAAGCAAAGCAAAAGAAATTCCTAGAAATACACCTCACACCTGTTAGCATGGCTCTTATCAAAAGATAAGAAATAACAAGTGTTGACAAGGATGTGGAAGAAAGGGAACCTTGTAT
This sequence comes from Phoca vitulina, assembly GCF_004348235.1. Lineage (NCBI taxonomy): Eukaryota > Metazoa > Chordata > Mammalia > Carnivora > Phocidae > Phoca > Phoca vitulina. The sequence goes on from NW_022589725.1 coordinate 3,685,680, forward strand.
ACTGTTGGTGGGAATGTAAATTGGTGCAGCCACTGTGGAAAATAGTAGGGAGGTTCCTCAAAAAAATTTTTTTTTAATATAAATAGAACTAACATATGATCGAGCAATCCCACTTCTGGGTATATATCCAAAGGAACTGAAATCAGGATCTCGAAGAGGTATCTGCACTTCCAGGTTCATTGCATTATTATTCACAGTAGCCAAGATATGGAAACAATCTAATGTCTGCCAAAGGCTGAATGGATAAAGAAGATGTGAGATATCTATCTATCTATCTATATCTATACATTTGTATATATCAATAGTGTGTGTATGTATGCATACACACACACACACATATATATGTATGTATTCAGCCTTAAAAAGGAAGGAAATCCTGCCATTTTTGACAACATGGATGAACCTGGAGGATGTTATGCTAAGTGAAATAAGCAAGACAGAGAAAGACAAATATTGTATGATCTCATTTATATGTGGAATATAAAATAGCCAAACTCTTAGAAGTAAAAAGTAGAATGGTGGTTGCCAAGAGTGGGGAAAGGGGGAAATGGGGAGATGTTGGTCAAAGGGTACAGAGTTCAGTCACGCAGGATGAGTAAGTTCTGGAGATCTAATGTACAACAGTGTGGCTACATGATATTGTGTACTTGAAATTTTTAAGTAGGTCTTCAGTGGTCTCACCATACACAAAAGAGAAGAAAATGGTAACCCTGTGAAGTGATGGGTATGCGAATTAGCTTGATTGTGGTGGCTGTTTCACAACGTATACATATATCAACACATCATGTTGTACACCTTAAATATATACAATTTTAATTTGTCAATTATGCCTCAGTAAAGCTATTTAAAAAAAGAGCTAACACACTTTGGAAATTTTTAAATCTGGGGGCATTTTTTTAAAAGATTTTATTTATTTATTTGAGAGAGAGTGAGGGCACAAGTGAGGGGAGAGGGGCAGAGGGAGAGGGAGTGAGAGAAGCAGACTCCCTGCTGAACTTGGTCCCAAGACCCTGGGATCATGACCTGAGCTGAGGGCAGATGCTTAACCGACTGAGCCACCCAGATGCCCCAATTTGGGGGCATTTTGAGCACAAGTAAAGTGGGAGCCACAGGAAAGGTTTAGTACCATTGGTCAAAGAAGCCCAAATGCTGGGGACTTATTTGATGTGGGAGAGGGGACAAGTGTCTTCTGGAGGATCTGGCCCCTTGGAGGAATAGGGCCCTTGATAGGTGGCAGTGAGTTAGATCTGAGCAGGGCGTGCTTATAGACAGAATTCCATGCACAGCAAGGAGAGGCTCTTGCCTGCAAACTGATGGTGAATACAGACAATGCTCCAATCCCTGTGGAAAATGACTGCACTCAGCTCCCTAAATTCTGTGTTTCTCCATATTTATATATACTGTTACCCAGTGAATACCTGATTAAGGAATGCAGCTGCCAAATGAATACATTTGTTGCTCATCAAATGGCACCATAAAGCCAGCGATGATGGGACTTATTAAAAACCTTCTTTCACTCAGTGAAAAATCCCCCACATGTCCCAGCCAGTCTCAATATCGCAGCTAATGAAATGGGTAACCAGTACACAAAGAGATGTATTCAAGAGCAAATTAACTGCCTCAGGAATATGCATCATAAAGATTGCAGCCTGGAAAATAAATAGACAGTGTATTGGACAAATTGGCCTCGTGTTTAAGTGTTGATGGGTTGGAAATATTGGTTTAGCTTCTTGATAGAAGCAGGCAGTATGGGATCCTGGAAGGCAAACATTAGCAATGAAAAATCAGGCTAGGGACCTTCTAATTAGCTAGTACTAGGAAAGGCGTGAGGAGTGAGACACATTTATTGAGTCATTCCTGAGACCCAGCCAGGCCCTGTGCTAGCCCTTCATGTATGTTGCCATTTAGTCCTTTTGTCGCCCAAAAAGGTAAGGAACCTGTATTTTTGGCCTCACCTACCTGTGACCACATAATGAGATTACACAAAGAGATTTTGTTTTCTCTGTGCAAACTATTAGCACAAGCTTCTTTAAGGTTCTTTAAAAACACCCCCTTTAAATTGCCCCTGGATATTTCCAGCTCCCTGAGCCTTTGCTCATGATTAAAAAAAAAAAAAAAAGATTTCCCTTTGTTTCTTCTGCTCCAAATTCTGGTCCTGCTATCTCACTGCCTACTTTGCCTTGATTCTTCTCTGGGAAGCTTCCAGACCAAAGGGAAGCAGCAGCCTGAAGGCTGAATGACCATTCCTACTGTGGCTCCTTCTCCAGGACTCTCATTCCAGTCTATAGATGCAGGAAACACACACACACACACACACACACACACACACACACACACACAGTCTGAGAAGGCAATAGTGTGGGTTTTGTGCCACGTGATCGGGGACAGGTCCCCTGACTCCCTTGAGCCCCTCAGGAGAGGTAGATGATATTGCCTTCCTCAAAAGCCAGTCTAGAGGAACTGATGAAATAATGTGCAGAAGATTCTAGAGTCCTTATCTATTGCATGATTTTCACAGGCCTTCTTTCTTTCAAGAAGAGACAGCCAAAGAGTTAGTTGAAGGGAAGGTCACTGCAGCTGTGGGGCCTGTCTACAAGGGACTGAATGAACTGATTTGATGTGTGGGGAGACCAAAAGGACGTAACAGCGGTAGCCCCCACTGCTGGAACACACACCCTCTGCACTTGCTCAGGAAGCGTGTTCTTGATTATGTTTATTATTTTATATTAATATATTTAATAATACAATATTTCATTAATTTAAGCCTGATTTTTATGGTTTTCTTTTTAAAGATTTTATTCATTTATTTGAGAAAGAAGGAGAGAGAGCACAAGCAGGGGGAATGGAAGAGGGAGAGGGAGAAGCAGACTCCCTGTTGAGGAGGGAGCCTGATTCAGGGCTCAATTCCAGGTCCCCTGGGATCATGACCTGAGCTGAAAGTAGATGCCCAACCGACTGAGCCAACCAGGCACCCCATGATTATTTTTAAAGAAAAGCTAGTGAATTGTTTGGACATATCCCCTGGTCCAGTCCAGGCAAATCAACAGTAAATTTCCATTTCAGGTTAACAGACTCCGAAGGCCTGTAAGGGCTGTCCACCCCATTTGTTTATTGGTGCATGTCTTAGATTGGGCTCCCCCAGAAGCGGACAAGGGTGTGCATGCAAGTAGTTTTTCTGAGAGGGGACCTGAGGAAGCAACAAGGAAGCCAGTGGGACAGGGAAGGGACTGGATAGGCTGCCTTACTGAGTGGGTTACTGCCATTGACCACTGGGAACTTCTGGTGGGCAATTTAGAACACACAGCACGGTTATTCCACCTGAGGCGTGAGGGAGCTGGGGTGTTTCTCTGCTAACTTTGGCTAGTCGTTGGCTGAAAGCTGTTCCTGGGGACATTTATTCTCCAGCACTTCTAGCCTGCACACAGGGAAGCCAGCACCTTGTACAGGAAGGGGGAATGCCAAATACTGATGGTTCTGCACAAACTTAAAAATCTGGGGTCCACAGAACATCCTACATTTGCAGTGATGTGATTCTGTATTTGTTTTTCTTTTGCTCCAGGCTATGAGCTGTCTGGGGACAGAGCCGTCTCTTGTTTTCATCCCCACTATCCTGGCTCAGGACAAGGAGTCAGCAAACACCTTCTGACCGACTGACTGACTGACTGAATGAATGAATGATTGAGTGAATAAGTGATTGAAGACTTGAAAACACAACAGGACAGAGATTACAGACTCAAATGCCTACAAGAGCCTGGAGTTCATGAGTCAGAGAGGCAAATACAGATCCTGCTTTTGAGGAGCTCACAGCCCAGAGGAGGCTGACCCTACTCCATGACAACACAAATGCTAGGGGTCAGTGGCATTCCTTTACCTCCTGGGCATGGAGCTTGACTACATTTCCCAGACTCTCTTGAAATTAGGCAAGATCATGTGACTGAGTTCTGACCAGTGGATTGTGGGCAGACACCATATAAACCAATTCCCAGCATGGTTCATAAAAGTTTTCTATGCAATTCTCAACATTCTCTCTCTTTCACCATCCACTGGATAAACGGAGAGAACTCCAAGCACTGAGAGGAGAGTGGAGCCACAAGAGGGAAGGAGCCTGGGTCCCTGAATGACTGCTCAGAGGAGAAATTTCCACAACTCCCAACTGACCTGTCTTGTATCCTGATGTCACTGAGACTGGGGTGGTTTCTTATATCAGTTCCCTGGTCTGACTGACACAGTGCCCTGAGGGGAAGTGTCAGCCAGAATACCTTGGGAACTCCTCAGCCTTCTCAGAGGAAGGCTCTCTGCTACCTGCAGGCCAGATTCCTACTCAGAGCTCATTAAGGAAGCTGTAGGCTCTCTACCAGGGCAAGAGAAGTGTGGAGCTGGGGAGCTGGGCAGATCTGCTTCCACATACACTAAATTAAACCCAGTCAAATGGATTTTGTGATGCTCCTTGAGGAGAACAGAAAAAACTTCAGGCAGCAATACTTGTCCCAAATTGTTGGTGAGAGTTGCATTTCCCCTGCTCCAGGGATTCTCAGTATGATATATCCCAATGGTGTAGGGTCGATTCTACTTCTTCTGGGGTAGCTAGAGGTACTGTGGCAAATGGTTCTGCTTCTGAGAGCAGCTTTCCTTGCTCACTGTGTGAACAGTTGACAGTGGCACTGAACTTCACAGGGCAGGCAAAGATCACTGAGTTTGAAGCTCCACCGTCAACTTCTGTCCTGCCCTGGGAGACCTGGGACAGAGGGTGTATATTCTCCTCTTGGTGCGTATCTGCTCCTGAAAGAAAGGGGAGGTGGCTCAGTCTCCCAACATTTGAGGCGAATGTGTCCAGCCTCTTTGCTAGATGTTTACATCTATAATTAGGGAAACCTAGAGGAGAATTCAGAGAATATGGTCCTGCTTTCCCCAAGGATCATATGACAAGATTCAGAATCCAAGTGAAGCTCACTCACAAAATGAAGGCTCTCAGAGCCCCACACATGCATGGGGGCTGGAGAACAGGTATGGGCATCAAGGCAGTTCCTGAGGGTAGGAAGCAGACTCACTCTGAGGTGGGATGGACCCCTATAATTTTATAGTTTCTCTGTACCTCTGTTCAAGATTTAAATTCCATAGAGGGAATCCAGTTATAGAAAGCACGAGACAGCACAGAGCACTGCCAGAGACACTTAGTCTTGTAGGGCCCCCTAAAATTTCTTAAGGAGATGCTCAATTTTTGCTGATGTTACTGCTGGATGAGAGAAAGTAGTATTTGCCATTTTCATGACCATTGTTATAGTCTCCAGGAGTGCTCCTAAACCCCCAGATTATTCTGGACACTCTGGCAACAAACCAGTAAAGTATTAGCTGTAGTGCCCTTCCGAGCAATGGCTGTGAGCCTGGGAGACTCAGAGGTGAAGTTTCTAGACATAGCGTCACTCAGCAGGTCCAGGCCTTCCTTATTGTTGCCTGAGGTCAATTCCTGGGTGGGAATTGGCTTAGTCCTGTTTGCTTCTTCCCCCAATAGGCAAACGGTCCGTCCTTTAGGGTCTTTCTGTTACAGATTGTGGCAGCTCCTTGGCCAGGCACCTCGGTGTCTCTTAAAGTTAAGTAATCCCTAAAAATAAAAAAAATAAAAATAAAAATGAAGTAATCCCAAGGCAATATTTGAGCCTAGATGTGAGAATGGTCTGGGCAATGATGGCTCCTGCCCATGGGTGGATCTGCAGAGATGTGGGTGACCGGGTGATTCTGAGAGGAAGCCCCATATCAGGAATCTCCAAGTAATTAGGAACAGAAATTTCAGAAGAGCAGCAAGAACCAAACTTTGAACAAAGAGGCACTGGATTAGCTTGCTGAATGCATCAAAAACAAAGTCTCAAGATCTTAATTTTTCACCTGGGCCTTCTCACACTTCACTGTTTGGTTATCTGGGCTGTGCCATCAGGGGACAGCCACCTCTCTGTAAACAGATTAATTTCTGCATATGGGTTACGGTGGAGCTTTCAGAACAGAGAAAATGAAATCAGAGCAAAGATCACCATGGGAGGGAGAAGGAAAAAACAAGGTGATCTTTTACTCCCTCTTTAAATGTTCATTAGTGTGATATCCAAAGGCTATTTATCTCTTAAGGCATTTATAAGGTATTTTCAGTGTGTAAGGCATTGGAGGGGTGGATGAAAACACAAATAAGGTATGAGCCTTCCTTTCAAAGGAGTTATAAACTAGGGAGAGTGATAATAGGTAATATTCATAGGGTGCTGTACAGTTTGCAAGGCTTTTTTTGGTGAATATTGTGATGGCATTGATTACAGGTGGTATTCAACATTTGGTGTTTTTCCCGAGTGCATCAAGAAATTAAAGCTCAGAGAGGTTTGCCACTTGACCAAGTTCATAGTTCACACAGCTTGTCAGAGAAGAGACTAAATTTGAACTTGGATCCTTGGTCTAAATCTCTTGACTATTTAGCCAAGGAGACAGACATGCATGGTCAAGTGATATGAGGGATTGTATGACTGTTAGAGGAGAGGAAGGTGTCTCAAAGATGCAGGAATTTTTAAAGACAGAGGAAGTGTACTGCTCTGCTTGGGATCCTCAAGCAATGAAAAAGTTATGGTTAAGCTGCTCTACGTGGGAAAATGAGAAAGATTATTTTTTTTAGATCTTTGAGGAGGAAAAGAGCAGGCAGGAAGAGGAGGCCAAGGAGGGGGAGATTTGGGAGAGAGAAGCCTTCAAGATGGCTTTTGTCTGGGGACCATTTGGGGTGATAAGATAGCTGCAATGGCCTTTAAAATCAGCTATGCCGGGGCGCCTGGGTGGCTCAGTCGTTAAGCGTCTGCCTTTGGCTCAGGTCATGATCCTAGGGTCTTGGGATCGAGCCCCGCATTGGGCTCCCTGCTCTGCGGGAAGCCTGCTTCTCCCTCTCCCACTCCCCCTGCTTGTATTCCCTCTCTTGCTGTGTCTCTCTCTGTCAAATAAATAAAATCTTTAAAAAAAAAAATCAGCTATGCCTATGTGGAATTTCAGTTGTTTGCTGTTTTGTAATATGTTTCTCCTGGCCATGGCCTTCCAACATCTTTGGCAAAATGTTCCACATTTTTGCTTTTATCAGTGGGATTTTGGAAATTGAGGATGGGATTGGTTTTACCTGTGGGTCAACTTGGTGTAGAACAAAGATGGCCTGAACAGAAGCAGGAATCTAGAGGATAAGGTGAGCATCCATTCATTTATCCACCCATCTTATCCACCCATCCATCCATCCATCCATCCATCACCCACCATCCATCACCCTTCCATCCACCAATTTCCCATCCATCCATAATCATCCATCACCCATCCATTCATCATCCATTATCCATCCATCCATCCATCCATAATCATCCATCACCCATCCATTCATCATCCATCATCCATCCATCCATCCATCCATCCATCCATCATCCATATATCATCCATCACCCATCCCTCCCTCCCTCCCTCCATCCATCCATCCATCCATCAATCCACACATTCACTAACTCATTTATTCAACAAATATTCATCAAGTGTCTACCATGTACTTGGCTTTGCTCTGGGTACCTCTGGATACTGGAGATACTGTAATGAGCCACACAGATAGATACCCTACTCCCAGGAGCATCCAATCAGTATGAAAGATAGACCATAGTAAAGTAACTGAATAGATTATCAAGATAATTTCAGACTGTGATAAACACTATGAAGACCATAAAACAGGCTGATGTTATAGAACAGTGGCTCGGAAAGTATTGCTCCTAAATTAATAGCATTAGCACACCCTGAAAACTTGTGAGAAATATAAATTCTCAGGACCCACTCAGACCCATTGAATTAGCAACTCTGGGGAATGGGGACCAACAATCTGTATTTCAAGCCCTCCAGGTGAATCTGATGCATGCTCAAGTTTGAGATCCACTGGTATAGAGAGTGACAGTGTGGTTACCCGAGGTAGGTAGTCATGGAAGCCTTCTCAGAAGAGGTAACATTTGAGTTGAGATCTCAACAACAAGATTTTAGCCGTGTAAGCTTAGAGATGTGTGTTCCAGGTGGAGAGAATAACAACTGAAAAAGCCCTGAAATGGGAACAAGGCTGGGGGCCTCAGGGGACTGGAAAAAAAAAAAAAAGGCCAGCATGGTTGGAGTGTGGTGTACAATCATGCAAATTAATGATGACAGACAGTGCTAGGAACATTCTGGTTGCTCTTTGGATAGTCATTCTCTTTTTTATAGAAATGTGGTCTTTGCACATTTGCATTGGAAAATACATATTGGGATCCTTTTTTTTTTTTTAATTTTTTTATTGTTCTGTTAATCCCCATACATTACATCATTAGTTTTAGATATAGTGTTCCATGATTCATTGTTTGTGCATAACACCCAGTGCTCCATGCAGAACGTGCCCTCCTCAATACCCATCACCAGGCTAACCCATCCTCCCACCCCCCTCCCCTCTAGAACCCTCAGTTTGTTTTTCAGAGTCCATCGTCTCTCATGGTTCGTCTACCCCTCCGATTCCCCCCCTTCATTCTTCCCCTCCTGCTACATTCTTCTTCTTTTTTTTTTTTCTTTCTTAACATATATTGCATTATTTGTTTCAGAGGTACAGATCTGAGATTCAACAGTCTTGCACAATTCACAGCGCTTACCAGAGCACATACCCTCCCCAGTGTCCATCACCCAGTCACCCCATCCCTCCCACCCCACCCCCCACTCCAGCAACCCTCAGTTTGTTTCCTGAGATTAAGAATTCCTCATATCAGTGAGGTCATATGATACATGTCTTTCTCTGTTTGACTTATTTCGCTCAGCATAATACCCTCCAGTTCCATCCACGTCGTTGCAAATGGCAAGATCTCATTCCTTTTGATGGCTGCATAATATTCCATTGTATATATATATACCACATCTTCTTTATCCATTCATCTGTTGATGGACATCTTGGCTCTTTCCACAGTTTGGCTATTGTGGACATTGCTGCTATAAACATCGGGGTGCACGTAGCCTTTCGGGTCCCTACTTTTGTATCTTTGGGGTAAATACCCAG
>NW_022589725.1:3695122-3728863 GCF_004348235.1 Phoca vitulina
CCTCTCCAGCAACCCTCAGTTTGTTTCCTGAGATTAAGAATTCCTCATATCAGTGAGGTCATATGATACATGTCTTTCTCTGTTTGACTTATTTCGCTCAGCATAATACCCTCCAGTTCCATCCACATCGTTGCAAATGGCAAGATCTCATTCCTTTTGATGGCTGCATAATATTCCATTGTATATATATACCACATCTTCTTTATCCATTCATCTGTTGATGGACATCTTGGCTCTTTCCACAGTTTGGCTATTGTGGACATTGCTGCTATAAACATCGGGGTGCACGTACCCTTTTGGTGGGATCCTTTTTTGAAGTAAAAAAAATTAATTTAAATCTTACTAGTAATACATATATAAAATTTCCTTATAAATGGATTTCTTGGCTTCTTATAAAGCTGTAGGTTGTCTTGGGAAGATCACTGTGGACTAGAAGGCAAGGGGCTTGGGATCTAATTCTGTCACACTCTGTTCACTGCTCCTCTCTGGGTCTCACTCCCCCATCTATAAGGTCAGAAAGGAGAGCTGGTCAGTCTCCTGAGTCAGAAGACTCCTTGAGGGGCAGTCTAGTTCTTCTGCAGCTCCCTAGCCTCCTTTTCCTCTTCCTGATTTGACCTTGGACGTATGTGCCTGGAGCAGGGCAGGAGGAAAGAGGCAAATGGGTTCCCTTGGAATTACCATCTATGTCAAAGGATGTTTTGGAAATCTGCTTTGAATATACAGTAATGCTGGGAGCTGAAGTCCATGCTCTTCGTGGCACTTTCCTTTACAGTTATTGCTCTGCTGCTGAACCCAACAGTTTTATTTCTTTTTTTTTTTTTTTAAGATTTTATTTATTTATTTGACAGAGAGTGAGACAGCGAGAGAGGGAACACAAGCAGGGAGAGTGGGAGAGGGAGAAGCAGGCTTCCCGCAGAGCAGGGAGCCCGATGTGGGGCTCGATCCCAGGACCCTGGGATCACGACCCAAGCTGAAGGCAGATGCTTAACGACTGAGCCACCCAGGAGACCCAAGAGTTTTATTTCTTGCAAACAGACATCTTATGGAAAGAATAGTAAACAGAGCTGCAGAATCAGGAGCATGGCATTTGGACTTGACTCTGAAAGATTGGGGAAAGAGGGAAGGGAACAAACCTGGACCTTCTCCAAGGAGGCTGTGAAGTGCAATGGGAAGACCCCAGGGTGAATCTTTTAACTTAGGTGCATTGTCAGGTCTCTCTGAGCCTCTCTTTCCCCATCTGCAAAATGGGGATGATGCCTTTTATACTGTGTTAAGTAAGATGACATTGCCAAGTGTCTGGCACTTAGGTGCTCAATAAATGTCTGTGCTTGTCTTCCATCCCTCCTCTGGGAGTGGGGAAATGTCCCTCCTTCCTAGGCAGTGGGCAAGCCCCTCTTTGCCTCCAACTCTCTGGATTTATTTGCTTGTGTAGTAATTAGGCACAGCAGCTAAGAGTATCCAAACCTGCAGTGTTATCTTTTCCCCAAGCTGCTTCAGTTGATAGAGGGTTTGATGGTAGATGACAGCTTGTTTATCCAGGGAGGCTGTAAAATATTCTGTCGAGCGAACACACAGAAAAGCTCATTTGTCTTGTCTTTTGTCTCCACAGCTACATAGTTCAGAAGGGGCTCTCTCCTCCTGCCTTACTGACTGCTTGCTCCTCTGAGCATGCTCCCAGACCTTCTGCCCATCCTGGGCCCTCCCTCTCACCATGTTGCCTCCACAGGAGTATCCACCATGATGGCTCTGTTGACCATTCCCAACTTGGACGGCTCCCTTGAGCTTTACACTGGACACCACCACCTGGATGTCCACAGGCCTGACCATTCCTTTCCCACCACTTCCCTTCCCATACTTGCTCTTTCTCTTCTCTGGGTCTCAGCCTTTGGCAGCACTCTCCACCCACTCCCCAAGCCTGAAGCCTGGGAGTCCATGGTGGGCATCTCTTTCTTTCTTGCCGCCACATCCCTACACCCATTGGGTCCTACCCAGATTCTCTCTCAAATCTCTCTCCTGACTGTCCTTCCACTCAGCCCCAGCCACCACCTTGTGGAGGGCTCCCCTTCCTCCCCATGGCTACAGGCAGGGGTCAGGTTCTGGAGCACAAACTGGACTGTGTCAGCCCCTGCTCCCAGGCCTGCAGTCCTTAGGACAGGTGGAGGGAGGGATTTGTGATCATCCCCAGAGGCCGTGGGTAGGGGGCAGGAAATGAGCTTAGGTTTTTCAGACAAACAAATTAACCAAACCCAACATTCTGGCCTTCAGTTCTGGTGCCAGCACATATTAGCTGTGTGATTTCTGATAGTGTTTAAAATTGCTTTGGAGCCCAATTTCTTCATTTCTGAACAGGGGCCAATCATTCCTACCTCAAAAAGTTGCTATGAAGTTTAGATGAAACCGTGTATGTGGTAGATGGAACAGGTCTGATTGGTGTCAGGCTTTTCTCCCTGTCCTTCACTTTGAACAGTACTTTGTAGTTCTCAGAAGCCTTTCTTAGATAGTTCGTTCATTCGTTCATTTGTTTGTTCGTTCCAAACATTGATTATGTACTTACTATGATCTGGGACAGTGCTAGGTAATGGGGTGTAGTGAAGACAAGATAGGCTTAGTCCCACCTTCCCTGGAGTTTACATTTGGTGAAGGAGACAGACCCAAACCAGTAACAAACAAGTAATATAATATCAGGCAGTGTTAAGGGCATGATGAAAAATCAAGCAAAGTAGGATTGAAGTAACAGGGACTGGAAAGTCCCTGGAGCTGAGATCTGTGGGAAAGAGTCAATAAACAAGCCAAAGAATAATTAAAATAATTTACTGATGGTGGGAAGTGCTGTGAGGGAAGTGAGCATGGTTATGTGAAGCCACAGGCAGGTTGACAGAATTAAATACTAGAAGTGGATAGGAAATGACTTGTGTGATGATAAGTGCCAGACACTCAATGATCCATTCTTTCCCCCAACAGCTCTCTTTCCTGTACCTTTAATTTCCTCCTCCAGTGGGTCCTTCCCACCAGCATTTACACACATGAAGTCCCTCTGTGCTTAGAACATGCCTCTCTGCCTCACACTCCACACCTTCCTCGAGCTATGATCCTACCTCCTCCCCTCCAGAGAAAACCTTTCTAAAGAGTTGTCTACACTTCCAATCTCCTCCTCAATGAATCCTTCTACTATATCAGTTTGGCTTCTGTCCCTAGAAGGGTTCCAGAAACCACTTTCTCTGAAGAGTCACTGATGGTCTCTGTGGTCACTGTATCCTTCGAGTTCTCACATCCTGTCTCTTGGCCATATTCAGTATCATTCTCTCTCTAACTCCCAATACATACCATCACCTCTTCAAGTTTGTTTTCCCTACCTCTTCTTATTCCTTCTCAGGCTTCTTTGCTGACTTCTCTCCCTCTGCTGGTTCCTTAAATATTGGGGTGTCCCAAGACTCCATCCTGGGTCCCTTTCTCTTCTCTCCCTATACGTTATCCCTAGGTAAGGGCTCAAGTCTCCCAAATACCCATCTTCAGCCCATGTTGCTCACCTGAACTCCTGGCCTATGTTCTTACGTCATTCTTGGATGCTTCTACTTGGAAGTCCTATGAGCATCTTGAACTCAACAATTCTAGATGGGAATTCACCATCACTTTCCTTCACCAACACTGCTCTTCCAATCTTCCCATGTCAATGGGTTTCACTACTATCCATCTGTTACACAAGCCAGAGCCTTGGAATTCACCTGTTTCACTTGAGCCCTCCCTCACCACCATATCTGCTGGCCATCAAGTCTTGTGGATTCTGCCCACTGAATACTCTTAGAAGTGTCCCTCTGGCACCACTTCCTCGGCCCCCTCTCTAGCCCCCTCCAGCATCTCTTGTCCAAACCACTGCAGGGTCTCCTCCCTGTCTCCACCTTTGTCCCCTCTGATCCATCCTGCACACAGGAAGCATCCAGAGCTATCACTCTAACATGCAACCCAATGGTGCTCACTCTCCTGTGTAAAACCCTTCAGGCTCCTCATTGCCTGCAGGATAAAAACCAGACCCCTTTCCATTGCACCCAGGCCCTGTGGGCTTAGTCGCTACCTCTCTTTCTGCCTTCATCCCTGGTCTGTCCTCTCTCATACCATGTCCAATCACACTAAGCTCAGTCCAGGTCCTTAGACTAAGCTCACTCTCTTGCCTGGGACCTTTTTAGTGCTCTTCTTTCGCAGCCTCTTCCCATCTGGCTGAACTGAGGGGCCATGGCAGACAAGCCACTCTAACTCCTCCTCTTGCAGATGAGTGTCCTGAAGCCCAGAGAGGAAGAGTGTTTTGCTAAAGGCCACCCAGCAAGTCCGGTGTGCTTCATACTAAGCAGAACGACTCCCTTCTTAGCCATGATCAGAAGGAAACTTGGCATGAGCACGGACCCTTCCCCAAAGATTTTGGCTCTTTCTGCTGCTGAAATCGGAAAGATGAACGAGTGGTAAGTTTTTTTGGGAAAGGGTTGGAAATAATGCAGGATCTCTTTGCCTTTGCCTTGGACTTCTGAGGCTGAGGCCCTGGTGTCACATTGGCTTTTTCTGTCACCATTCCAGACCCATTACAGTTCTGCCTCAGCTTTTCCCCATGCTGCCTCTGCTACACTCCTCATCTGCAGACACTCCTGTCTGCTTTCTCTCACTTGAATTAGCTTGAGTTTCTCAGTGGCTGTTGGCATAACCTGGCTGGGAGTAGGTCTGGCTAGTATTTGAGACTGGGAGTATTCAGATAAGGTGTCAAATCCTTGAATGCTGGCTGAGCTGAGATGGGGTTGATGCCAGGCCAAGGTCAGTCAGTGAGCCCTTGGCCACAGACTGGGCTGTTAATCAGGTCATAGACTCCACCCTGACCCTGGCAACAGACTGAACCCTGATCCGGGGCTGTAGACTGGATTGTGACCCTGGACCCAGACACAGCTGTGACCTTGCTTGCAGACTTAGCTTTGATTCTGGTAGTAGACTGAGCACTGATCCTCATCTAAGACTGAGCCCTGACTCTGTTCATAGACCGAGCCTTGATCCTGGTCCCAGACTGAGCCTGACCCTACTTCTAGACTGAGCCCTAATCCTGGTCCCAGGCTGTGCCCTGACCATGGACTAAGCCCTACCAGGCTCAGACTAGACCTGCAACTGGGGGTTCATGCTGAGAGTGTAGCCAACTCACGGCAAACATGTCCCTTTAGAGGAAGGGGCAGGAATGTTTTTTTTCCTGGGAAAAACAGAAGAGGCTCAGGCTCTGGTGTTGTCACACTCGGATTTGAAGAGTCACAAGCCACAAAGGAGCCAGCTCGAAGGACTGCTGCAAAATCACATCTGGCAGAGCTTCCCAGCCAGTTTAGCCGCCAAATAATGGAGAGATTATTCCTGTAGATATCCATCAGGCTGAGATTGAAAGCATTTCAATGAGAAGGTGCTTTAATGACTCTTCAAGGATTTGGGGCCTAATGAAGCACACATCAGAGGACGATTTAATCTTTCCCTCATAAAACCCTCACAATAAGATCAACTTCAGAATCCAAATTCATCCTGACATAAAAATGTGAGATCAAGACAGTCCCGGATCACTGCTAATTATCTGGGGCTAATTGCTATGGTCTTGGGGGAGGTGTGGGGGCTTGGGAGAAGCCAGGGGAGGGTGGGTGTGGTAGAGGGCATCCAGGGACATGCTAGGCTGTCCCCTGAGAGGCCCCTGGAAGGAGGACAGTGACACTGGAAGATAAGAGAGAATAGGTAAGTGTGGGGCAGTGGAAGGTCCTGCTTCCTATGGTCCTGCAAGGTGGACCCTTTCTCCCCAAATCCCTCTCCAAGTGGGCTGGTGGTCAGCAGATATCCCACAACCACCTGGCCACCAGGGAGCCATGAGGGAGTCAGGAAACCCCTGCTTCCAAGCCATAAATGTAACAAATAGAGCTTATGAGAGCTATTAGGGAGAAAACCCAAAGGAGACTGTGATGGAATGATCCAGGCATGTGTGGAGTGGGTCATCATCCTCAGAACTGGCTCTCCAACTCGCTAAGGGTAGAAGCAGGGCACTCTGAGCACAGACTCCTCTTCTTCCTTCCCAACACTTTGCTGCTAGCTGGGGTCTCACACATCATCAGGCCCAGCCCACCATGGAAGCACCATCACTTTCTTCTCTAAAATGCTGAATTTTGCCCATGTCTTCGGTTGCAAAGATTTTCTTTCAGAAGTGGGCTTTGACTTGAATAAATAGAGCTCAGCCATTGATTTCAAAACATTTTGTAATATGGAAATATATTCTATAATAGTTAGATGGTAAAAACTGGAAGTTATGACTCAATCAAGGCCTGGTCCGTGCATAATATAATCACTTATACTAAATTTATGTCCATAATGTACTGTGGAGCCAGAAAAAGTATGAGATAAAGGAATGGCACCCTTCTTTCATTTTCTCTTCCTACTAAAAGAAGACAGCATTCGAGGGGTGCCTGGGTGGCTCTGTCAGTTAAAGCATCTGCCTTCAGCTCAGGTCTTGATTCTAGGGTACTGGGATGGAGCCCGGTGTCAGGCTCCCTGCTCAGTGGGGAGCCTGCTTCTCCCTCTCCCTCTGCCCCTCCCCTCCCTGCTCCTGCTCTCTCTCGCTCTCATATAGATAAAATCTTAAAAAAATAAAAAATAGCATTATTAAGTAAGACACAGGCGCCTTAATGGAAAAAATTAACAGATTATACTATACAATTTTTTTTAAACTTAAAAGCCTTCTAAATGGTGAAACACAGATTCAGATTTAAAAGAAAGCAAGGAGTAGGAGGGAATACTTGCAGCATATTCAACCAAGCACTACTATACCAAACATATGAAGAATTTCTGCAGATCTGTAATGAAAACACAAAGATACCATAGAAAATCAGGCCAAGGGTATGGCCCGGTAACTTCTAAAAGAATGACTACAGTGGTGGCCGTGGAGGTGGGGTTGATGAGATCTCCCTTCAAGAGAACTTCTGGTGGGGAAAAAAGGCTGATTGACAGCCTCAAGCTAGAGCATCTTTGGATCCAGCATGGCGGTCCTGCTGGGCTGCCATGCTTCCTCTAGGCTGTTCCCAGCCAGTGACAGAGCCTGGTACAGTCCTTGACCCAGGCCACCTTGGAAAGCCGCCACTGGTCTGCTTGAGACTTTCTCTGAGCAGCATTGTGATCTGAGAGTCATCCTGCACAATCCTCCTTGCCCCTCTCCTTTCACAAGTGGGAGACTGGACGTGGGTCTGAAGGCTCTCCTGTCTCCTCCTGCTCCCCACCTCCCTCTGTCCTCCCGTGGCATTTCCCCCAGCAAGACTCTTGCTTGTTCCATCCTGTCTTGGCATCTGCTTCTCAGAGGACCCCAACTAACACAGCGATAGACCCGAACGTAAAGAATTATGGAATCATTATATTGTATGCCTGAACCTCATAGAATACTGTGTGCTAATTATACTGGAATTCTTAAAAAATTCAATTCAGCCTTATAATTAAAGTAGCACAAATTGTGATGTGATACTATTTGCCACATATCAAACTGAGGAATATTTTTATTTTTTATTGTTTTTAAAAGATTTATTTTAGAGAGAGCGAGAGCGCCAGCGTGGGGGGTGGCAGAGAGAGAGGGAGAGAAAATCCTGAAGCAGACTCCCCGCTGAGCATGGAGCCCAACGTGGGGCTCAATCCCAATGACCTGAGCTGAAATCAAGAGCAGGGTGCCCCTATTTTTTGTTTTTTAAGTAATCTTTACACCCAGCATGGGGCTCAAACTCATTACCCTGATATCAAGAATTGCATGCTCTGGGGCGCCTGGGTGGCTCAGTTGGTTAAGCTACTGCCTTCGGCTCAGGTCATGATCCTGGAGTCCCGGGATCAAGTCCCGCATCGGGCTCCCTGCTCAGCAGGGAGTCTGCTTCTCCCTCTGACCCTCCCTGATCTCATGCTCTCTCTCTCTCTCTCTCTCTCTCATTCTCTCTCTCAAATAAATAAATAAATAAAATCTTTAAAAAAAAAAAAAAAAAAGAATTGCATGCTCTACCAACTGAGCCAGCCAGGCACCCCTGACAAATATTCTCTCTCTCTTTTTTTTAAAGATTTATTTATTTATTTATTAGAAAGAGAGAGAGAGAGAGCACATGAGAGGGGGGAAGGTCAGAGGGAGAAGCAGACTCCCCGCCGAGCAGGGAGCCCGATGTGGGACTCGATCCCGGGACTCCAGGATCATGACCTGAGCCGAAGGCAGTCGCTTAACCAACTGAGCCACCCAGGCGCCCCCTGACAAATATTCTTAAGAGCTCATTAATTCCTTATTTAGTGAGCGGGGGGAACAAAATGAACCTCTTTCTCATACTGTGCTGGTGCTGGAGTATAAAGTATACATACTCACTGATTCAGCACTTCACTTCTTGGGATCTCCTTTGTAGGATGTATGCATATATGTACAAAAATGTACACATGCATGGTGGCATTATTTACATTAGTCAGAAACTGGAAAATAACCTAAATGTGCATTAATTAGGAACATTTACATCAATTATGCGGCACCCACACAAAATAATTTCCAGGTGTTTGAAAGAAAGCGGTCAAGTATATGACATGAAAGAAAAGATGTTTGTGATGCTAAGTTCAGTAGAGAAAAAGCAGAACTGAAGAATATGTTGTGTAGTGCCCTTTGAATAGAAAAACCCTTCATTAAATGAGTTTGTATGCATACAAATTGGTGAATCAGTGCAAACATCTGGAAAAATAGACACTGAATTGCTAAGATCATTTGTCTTTGGGGAGGAGGGTGGGATTGGGTTTAGCTCTTAAAGGGGGCCCTCGCTTTTTGCTCCATTTCCTTCTTGTTTACATGTTTCAGAGTGAGCATGGATTATTATTTTTTAATTAAAATGAGCAATATATAAGAAGAAAAAGAAGACCCCGGAGTGTAACTGCCAAAATGAGGATTGACCCCTTTCGGAGGCCGTGTCCATGTTCCAATCAGTCTGTTCAAGGTGCTTGGACTCTCCTGGGAATGGCCTTTAGTGGCTGTTAACAGTGTAAGGATTTTGCTCTCCTTCCTGTCTTTATCCTTTAGGGTTACTTTTACAAAACTGTTAGCGGCAAGTGGCCTGGCTCACCTTGGTCCTTGCCTGATGAACCACACCTGACTCTAAATGTCTTCTTACTCTTTTCAAAAACCCATGCCTTCCCCACCCCTCAGTCCCCTGACCTGAAGGCCAAACATGCGATTGCTAAAGATCTGTAGGGACACATCCAAGCTCTCTGGCCTCAGTTTCCCCCCACCTGTTGGAAAACGTTGGATTAGATGGCCTCGGTGTCTGGCTGCCGTCCTTGGCAGACTGGACGGCTGAGCTATCAGAGAAGCCCCCACGTCCTCGGTCTGACCTTCAACCAACTCTTCCAGCCTCCCCTCACAGCCCGCATCCCCCAGTGTGAGCCACTCGGCTGGGTGAATGTGTCCCTCTGGCTAGGCCCTCTGTCCCATCCAGTAGCCCAAACTGCCCACACTCTGAGGTCCTATACTGATTCTTTTATGATCTCTGATCAACTCGTTTGGATTCCCACTGCATTTTTTTCTATAGGTTGTATGGTCTGCAGAAGCCAGAATAGTCACTTTTCCCGGCTTCCAATATGATCAGGCACTTCACATACATTGGGGAAAAAGACCCTGAACCAACACGGCTATAGACTCATAAACCCTGAGACAAACCCAAAATATTAGGGTCTCCCAAGTGATACATCCTTGAACATTTCCCTTATATCTGGACTCTGTAACAAAGACAATTTTGTCCTTGGCTTCTGCTATTGAGATCTGTGAAGATACTTTTGTGAATATGATAATCATATGAGAAAGCTGCTGTTTTCACGTCATGCACAAACTAACGCAAACCCAGCGAGCTAGGTGATTTTGCAGTTGTTTTCCTTGAAATAATTGCTGTGTTTTGTATTTGGTGAGCCAGTCCTTCTGAAGCCTGACTCCCTTGCACTCTTTGCAAGAAAAAAAAATTTTTTCCTTTTCTTTTCTAAATACTTCTGTTTCTGAGTCTTCCTTTGACAGATGGGATAACTTAATACATTAATTTGTGTTGTGTTCTTGCATTCCCTATTCTAAGGTGAAGAGGCTTTTGTCTTTCCTGCTAAGGAAGGCTTGTGTTGTAGGATGAAAAAAGTTGCCCGAAGAAGGGTCTCTTTCCTGATTTTGTTATTGTGAAAAACATAGGCTTACTGAGTACAGGGGGGTTATGCAAAGTGGGGAGGGAGAGAGGCCTTTGGTGGAGATAAAGTAGAACCAGTGGACAGAGCTAGGGGGTGGGCGGGTAGGGAGAGAGACAGACAGCCAGGAAGAGAGAAGGAAAATTCCCAAAGACCAGGAAAGACATGGTGTTTGGGATTCTGTGAGGAGAAGGGAATTCCTGGGGGTAGCAGGATCAAGAGGGGATGACTATGATGGGGTTTTAAGGAGGCGGGGTTCCTGGCATTGGGGGTCACAGTCTGGGCAGTTTCCTGAGTCCAGTGTGGCATAGAGGTAGCATTGCTGTCTGTCAACAAGGAACCCTAAGGACAACATCCCTAACAAAGGCAGCCAGTGTGGACCTATGACCACTGGACATCCCCAGAGTTGGCTGTGTAAGATCCTTGGGACCTTCACAGGATCCTGGGGGACAGGAAAGGAACCCCAAGTATGAATTTCCTGCCAGCTCTGTAAGCTGAGACCTGAGATCAGTTTAGAGAAAATAAAATTATTGTGACCATCTGTTGCTTTTCTGACCGTAACACCCACTACCACTTCCAGTGTTTAGCACCGCCTGTCCTGTATTGTCCCCCAACCTGTGCTTTACCCTCCCCCACTTCTTGCCCTCCTCGCACTCTGCCACCTTCAGGATACCCCTTTGTTTGTCTGTCCTACTCCTGATAGTAGGACCCACCTTCATATTCTAATTGTTCACCCTGGGGCCTTGTACCCAATAGGTGCTCAAGAAATGTGGATTAAAATGAATTGAGTTGCACTGAATTATATGAATTATACCCCTCCCCCCCCCCCCCCCCCCCCGCCACGTCTTCCAGCCCTACTGCCTGCTTTGTGTCTGGTTTGCATTCAACACGTGTTTGCAGAACAGAGGAAGATAAGTGGGGTGTTCCAAGGTGACCACTTTGGAGGACACAAGATGTACCTGAATGTGTCAGTTTGGCTGTGTTTGTTCAAAAGTGTGTTAGTGACCTGGTTTAGTCACAGGAGACCGGCAAGCAAGGGGCCTGTGGTTCTGTGAAATGAGCCATTTTATGCCAACCCTAGCCTAGGAGCCGGTGCTGCTTGATCAATTAACCCCACGCCCTTGTCTTCCATCTGTGCTTGGGTAGAGACATGCGGCTCTGCTGTGAGCACAGAAGGTAATATCCATCCTTTGAATGGGCCGCGTGTGCACGGGTAATTGATGGGTTTCTGGGATCCAGAGAGAGAAAGAGAGGGAGAGAGATCTGAAATCAATTGCTTGCTGTCTGCACAAAGTGGTCAGCCCTACCCGCTGCTTGGGAGGAGAGGGGGCATCAGCTGCGGCCTCTTGCAAGGGACACGAGCCGGCCAGACGGGTTGGGCCTGCCAAGGGCTGTCGGGAGGGCTTGTCCTCTATCCTCAGCCTCTGCTCCCCACTCCTGGCAAAGAAATGAGTCCTGGTTTGTGCCTAGGGCCACCCAGACACCTGTCGAGTGGTAAAAACAAGCTGTTTTAAAAGATGCTGTCTGGCTAGCATGAGTATGCTAGCCTTCATCTGAATTATTTTTTAAACTTGTTTTTAAATAAATGAGGTTCTTGGCTACCTGAGTCCATCGTCCTAGGACACATCACTGGGCATCTTTAAGGGTAGGCTCTGGAATCACACTGCCTGGGCTCATACCCTGGCTCCCCCACTTGTCAACCATGAGGTCTTGGGCTTACTTCGTCTCTCTGGGACTCAGTTTCTCCATCTGTAAACTGGGAATAATATTAATACTTAATTCATAGACCCGTGTAGAGGGTTAACTGAGATCTTCCATGGGCTGATGTTCACTCAATGCTGGTTGCTCTGTTAGATCCAGCAGGGATGTCGATGTGTTGAGTAGATGATTCTGGAGATGTTTGGTCTCTGATTATTTAGTGTCTGTCTCCTTCCCTAGACTAACAGCCCCAGTAGGGTATAGTGGTGGCTGTCTTGTTTACTGCTGGGGCCTCAGAACTTGGCATTGGGCGTGGTTCAGAGAAGGCACTCAATAAATATCTGTTTCAGGGAGAAGAGAAGAAAGATGATGTGGTCATGAGCCAGGGACCCAGGGAGGGCTGGGAAAGGCTTGAGGGTTTGGGGTGATATGAACTAGGTAGAGGTGTCTGGCCATGGCTATGCTGGAGTGAAACCTTGGAACAGGGTTCAAGGGGCTAGTCAGAGACATGGTATGTAGACAGGTGATCTGGAAGCTTTCTCACTACTCGCCCCCTGACTTGGATGTGTGGGCAACAGGCCCAGGCCAGCTCAGCGTAAGCATCTGTTTGGCTGGGGCAGAGTGTCTACAAGAATAGACACCATTGTGGGCAGGTCTGTGATAGACAGGGAACAGTAATCAGCTGCAGGATACACCAACTACCAAGATGACCAGAGTGGGCTTCTGGAAACTCACACCAGCTTTGGGGTCATACAAATATGGTTACAGATCCCATTCTCATCATTGTGCCCAGGGCAAATTATTTAACTCCTAAACCTCAGTCTCCTCACCTATAAGAGAGGAACTATAACACCAGCCCTGCAAAGATAGGCAATTGAAGTGAAGAAATACACGTAAAATGTCTAGTGCAGTGCATAGTAGATGCTTAATAAACCCTGGTTTTCCTCCCCCTCCCTTTTGCAGATCATTGAAAAGGCAGTAACTCAATTTTTTTTTTTTTTTTTTTTTTGGTTCCATTTGAAAGAAACAAAGTACTTTGCAGATGTCTTTATTTGGTGAGTGATGGACCCACAAATTCGCTGTGGGAATTCAATGATTATTTTTGAATATGTGGAGTTTTTAGGTTCCTGCATCTTCTTTGACTAGAAAGTAAAGCCGACACCAGCTTCTGACAGTCCCTGTAATTACCTTGCAGCGAATCAAGCTGAGGTTTGTCTTTGTGCCTGAGGTTGGTGTGGGCTTCACTGCCCCTCACCCTCCACACCCACATTGGAAGGTGGCAGCTAATTATGATTTATGGCGCTGTCTGCTTGAAGCTGGCCTGCTGCTCGGGGTAGGGCGGTAGAGGTGGCCCCGTTCCCTGTCAGACAGCAGTCAGGAGATTCAGAGATGGCATGGCCCCCATTATTGAAGGGCCCAGCAACTTTATTATTAAAAATAAATAAAGTCTAGGGATCTGCACTGATGCTGGGCTGCTGACAACCTATAATTCTCACAGCGGTGGCGAGATGTATTTTTCTTTCAGAGTTTTGTTAAGAAATGATTTTCAGGGGGGTGCTATGTACACTGAGGCTGTGAATCAAAGATATCTTCTTTACTCTGTGGGGGCAGAAGAGGGAGTCCAGACAGGTTCTATAACTAATGGGGCCGTGTGTGTACTGAGGTTGTTAACCCTTCTCAGACCAACAGGGGATTCTATATGCCAACTCCCTGACCTCCAAGAGAGTCTGTCCATCCGTCCATCTATTGAACCATTGATCTGTCCATTCATTGACCCATCTACTCATCCATTCATCCACCATGATTCCACCAAGTATTTATCATCTTTCTCAAGATTCTGGAGATAATGGTAATAAGAACAGCAACGGCAGTAGCTAATGCACTCAGGGGTGGGTAATATGGTGTGCTAACTAGATGCCAGGCTCCAGGCTATGCACTTCATTTGATCTTCTCAACAATTTTTTGAGTTAGGGACTACTGTTATCATCGTTTTACAGATGAGGAAAAAGATGCTCACAAAGGTTACGTGACTTATTTGACATTTCAATCTGATACATGGTAGATCCAGGAGTAAAATCCAGTTAAGTTGATTCCACAGTCCTTGGGGTGCCTGGGTGGCTCAGTCGTTAGCGTCTGCCTTCGGCTCAGGTCATGATCCCAGGGTCCTGGGATCAAGCCCTGCATTGGGCTCCCTGCTCAGCGGGAAGCCTGCTTCTCCCTCTCCCACTCCCCCTTCTTGTGTTCCCTCTCCCACTCCCCCTGCTTGTGTTCCCTCTCTCACTGTGTCTCTCTCTGTCAAATAAATAAATAAAATCTTAAAAAAAAAAAAAAGTTGATTCCAGAGTCCTTGTTCTTAGCCACAAGCCACATCTGGGCCACACTTCACGAGCCAGCATCTGTGGAATGGGTTCATAGATGTTGCCTCAGTTTGTCACTGGAGACTCCATCTCTGCTTTGGGCTCCTTTTGATCAATTCAGTGGGCTTCAGAGACTGGGGTTTCATGAACATTCTCTCATTCTGCAGTAAAAACATTACTAATAGTAATAATGATTGTAACCATAATAACAGCTAACATGTATTGGGTTATTGCCTTTTTATAGGTAAGTGTCTATTTGTCTAAGTGCTTTACGAATAGTAACTACTTTCATCCTCACCCTATGATGTTTCTTCGTCAAATATCCATGATTAGTCTTATTTTATAGATGAGGAAACTGAGGCATAGGGAGGTTAAGCAATTTGCCATCTTTCTGGAAGTATTCCTGTAACACTCAGGAATGCACTTGGCTGCAAATAATGGAAAATCTGTCACTTGCTTAAAGGATTATTATTATGTTTTTTTAAATCTCACATAACAAGAAGTCCAGAGGTAGAGGGAGTCCAGGGCTAGTGTGGCAGACCCATGATGCCATCAAGGACTCAGGTCTGGATTTCCATTCCTCTATTCTTAATGTGTTGGTGCTTTTGCTGTTGAGCTTGTTACCTCTGGTTGCAAATGGCTGTTCTATTTCTAGTCTCATCTCTGAGCTCTCAGGCAGAAAGAAGGGGGAGATATGAAAGCAAAAGCTTTCCCAGGAATTCTCAGTACGTTTCCAATTATATTTCATTGGCCAGAACTGTGTCACAGGTCCACCTCGAGCTATAAGAGAGGCTGGGAAATTGAGTCACCCTCGCTCACTCCTTTCCAGGCTTTATAGCAGAGGAAGGGTTGGGATTGGGTATTGGGTGACCTAACTTCCAGTGTCTACCACATTCCCTCACTGATTTTTGTTGTTGTCTTTGGGTCTCCTTATTCTCTTTTAATGTACAACTTTTCCCTTACATTTTTTGATTTTTCAATACATTGATGTTTTGAAGAGCCCAGGCTAGTTGCCTTATAAAACATTTCACATCGTTTCCTCTGTACTACTCAAACTTTTAAAAGGAAATTGAGATATAATCCACATACCATAGAATTCACTGTTTAAAAAAAGTATGATTCAGGAAAACAATATGGAAGTTCCTCAAAAAATTAAACATCGAATTAACATGTGATCCAGAATTCCCACTTCTGAATGGGACTTGAACAGATATTTGTACAAAAATGTTCATAGCAGCATTATTTACAATAACCAAGATGTGGAAACAACCCAAACGTCCATTGATGGATGATTGGATAAACAAAATGTGGTATAGCCACACAATGGAATATTATTCAGCCTTAAAAAGGGAGGAAATTCTGACACTTGCTACAACATGGATGAACCTTGAAGATATTATGTTAAGTGGGATAAACCAGATACAAAAGGACAAATACTGTATGATTGCCCTGATACAGAGTACCTAGAGTAGTCAAATTCATAGAGATACAAAGTAAAATGGTGGTTGCTAGAGGCAACTTTTAAGAACCAGGTTTTTTTTTACCAACAAAGTCTGAAGTTCTCATTTTTCTTTAAAACCTGGAAGATCCATCCTTGCTGGGTCAATGTTCTCATGGGGAACAAAGGGCTGGAGATGAGTAGTGACTGTTTCCTTTAGTCAGGACACTTGCTTTCTAGTTTACCACAGTCCTCACCACTCTCTATTATAAACCCCACTTGCTTTGCACATTTATATCTCCTGTGGGCATCTGAGTTTGCGACACCAGGTTTGGCCCAAGTGTTGGTGGTAGTGGACTATTGAGTTTCAGAGGCTGGAAACATGAAGACCACATGAGATATTGTTAAATAGTCCAACAGCTTAGACTTGGGTTGAAGCTGTGGGGATGGAGAAGAAAGGGTAGATATGAGGGAGACTCCAATCATAAAAAGTCATCATCTGGAAACCAATAGACCTGAGGGGTCACAGGATAAGTCCAAAGTCATCTAAGCTTTGCAGCCTGTATAGGGAGAGTGATGGGGCTGGGGGGTGGGTGTTAGTCATTGAAAGGCAGGGAAACTGGAAGGGTGTGAGGAAACATGGCATTGGGACCTAATCCTCACCCCCCAGCCCCACCGCAAAGTAAACCCCCTCCAAGACTGCCCTAGCTCTGTTCCAGAGCGGTGGGGCCATGCTCAGCAGGATTCCTTTACATTCTGTTCAGGTATCCTGGACTTTTGCAAATGCTTAGGTCACCGGGAGCGATGCCAGGAATCCTGGACTTTTCCACAGCTTTGATTATTGTGTTGCAACCCAGACAAACCAGTGCTCTTCGAATTTCTTCTCTGCCATGTCCACCTGGGCAGAAGCCAAGAGGCTCAGGTGTGGCTTGGGGGCTGAGCTTTGGCACCTGTCCACAGCACCACTCACTGTAGATTTCCCCGCCAGCCCTGCCTTACCATCCCTGGGAGCGGGTCCATTGCTTACAGTTGAGGGAATTTTCCTTCTGTTATTTCCTTCATTATTGCCTCTCCTCCATCTGTCCTGTTCACTCTTTCTAGAGTTCCAAATGGGAGCTTATGGAGCCTCCAGGACTCATTCTATATTTCTCCTCTTGTGTCTCATCATATTTATCTTTTTCGTCCCTTTCTTCTGAGTTTGGGGGGAACTGCTCACACTGATCTTCCAAATGACTAAGCTGGATTTTGGCAGCATCCAAACCATTGTTTGGCCTCCACTACATTTAGATATTTTGATGATCATATTTGATTTTCCTACTGAAAGTACTTTCTAATTTCAGAGCTTTTCTTTCCTAGATGCAATCTTCATTTTGTTTAGTCTTGCCTTGTTTTATTTTGGAACAGGCTTAGATTTACAATCAAGGTGCAAAGATATTACAGAGTGTTCCCACAGACCCTTCACCCAGATTTCCCCAGTGCTAACACCTTGTGATGTGTTTTTGGATCTTATTGCGTCTATCTAAGAGAGATTTCCTAAAGGTTTCTCAAATGCAGATGTAGGAAAACATTTGCAGAGACTCTGCAGATTTGGGATTTTTTTTTTTTAACCACAAAATATTTTCTTATGGTAGGTGATATTTCTTTATTTTCTCATTCTTTGGGAGATTTATGTTCGCCCAAGACTGAGATGGATTCTGTCAGATATTGTAAGGGTCTCTCTCTGCTCAAGTATTTCCCAAAGAGAGGCAGTCTAGTTATGTGTGTGTGTGTGTGTGTGTGTGGTAGTGTGGAAGCATTTATAGGGGCGCCCTCCCAGCTGGGTGGATCCTTCCCAGTTTGACATTAGCTAAGACAACTGCCCTCATCACTACTGGGCTCTTCTGCCTACCTAATACCCCATTGTGGCAATGGCCCCACTCTGTTTGACCCACAACCTACACATTCAGGATGTTTGGGTTAACTCTGCTTAGTTTGGGTCTCCCCAGATCCTGAGAGAAAAATTTCAGTGCAACTAGTTTATTACAGAGATGATTGCAGGACACATCAGACTCTGGGAGTGACGAAGTGAGTCAGGGAAGGAAAGGCGGCCGGTACAAGGTGCATCATCAGGCAGGTTACCTCCAGGGACACCTGCAGCTCCTTCCCAGGTAACTCTGGGAACCAGTGGAGAGCATGTGCCTCAGCTTTATCCCACCTGAGAATGAGGGAGCTGGGGTATTTTTATAAAGCCTACTTCCGGGGGCCTGCTACTTCTGGTTCACTTCACGCAGAGTTGGCTCTGTGGTCCGAGAGAGTCCTCAGACAGAACATTGCAGGTGCTGCCGGTTGGAGGTCAGGCTGGCATCCAGGGAAGTAAGTGCTGAGATGAATCTGGGCCTGAGAGCACCTGGGCTTGGTGCTTCCTTGATGCTTGTTGCTGTCCCCACACCTCTGACGAAGTTAAGATTTGCCCCTTGCCAAATGTCTCACATCTCACCTTTTTCTCCAGCCCCTCACTCTCTGAGCTTTACTTTTTTTTGGGTGGGAGGATAAAGCAGGTCCCCTGGTCTAGCAGAGATCTATACTGCCTGTTTTCTGGATGGGCTCTTTCCTTGCTTATTTTGAATTGTGAGTGGGCCAGTGTTCTCCTCAATCCTCAATCTGGTGCCACCTACACCACATCCCATGGGCATTACACATGACTTTGGCTTGTTGAGGACACCCATCCTTGCTTTCTAACATGGAGATAGATTCTTCCCTTTATCAAATTTCTAGACTTTTTTATTCATTTCTATTGGTAGAAAGGAGGAAAGAGATTTAAATATGTAGGCTCAGATTGACATCTCAAAATGCAAGTATGACTTATTCCCAAAAGGTATTCTGAACGCATTATCTTGGGGGCATTTGAACTTATGTGTATTTAATTTAATAACAGTTGTAAAAAATGGCAGGAAGAAGCAGCTGCATTATTCACTTGGTTCAAAGACCATTTGTGTTTCCCCAACATTAACTTCCTGTACTTAAACTGACAAACCCTAGATAAATGCAATAATTTCTTCACATTTCACCACGATCAGCTCTTTACTTCTAACAGCAACAATTGTATTTCTCATTAACTTGTCCACTGCTGATCCTTGGAGTGTTTGAATCTTAAAAAAAAATTGTAAGAAACTGTCATAGCTCCTGTAAGAGACTGAAGAAGTAAAGAAATAAGCTATTGTGGTTTTCTCCTGGAGATAAGGATGCTTCTTGGGTCTGGAGCCAAAATTCCATCCTGTCTTCCTTCTCTGTCATTGGTTCTAAATCTCACATAAGCTATTTGTAGTTGATGTTGCTCAGGCATGCGATGGGCAGACTAGTGGAGGCTTTAGTGGGAAGCTTAAGAGAAGTTCTAGAAGGTCTGGAGTGCAAAGAAGGAAGCTGGGATTTAAAATCAAGAGTTCTGGAATGACTTCATATGATTTCATGTGACTTTAGCATCATTGGTGGAGTTGAGGTCAGACTGAGAGTCTAACATTTCTCTAGTTTTCTACCACAGTGGGAAGTTGCCGCCTCTCGAATGTTTTCGAAAGTGGCTGCCTGTTGGCCAAGCCCATTTCCTCTTCTTTCTGGGCACATAGCTAGGTCATGTTTCCCAACTTCTCTAGCAAGTGGGTGTGGCCCTAAACTTGTTCTAGTTGATGGAATGTGGTTGGAGTGATGGGTGTCACTTCCAGGACAGGCCCCTACATGCCTCCCAGCTGTGTCCTCCACACTTGCGTCATCTCTGCCATATGGGGAGCATGGAGGTCTTGGAAGCTACATGATGGAGATGGCTCCTCTCCACAAGAGAAAAGGAGCCTGGGTCCCTGAATCATCTCTTGGAGGAGAGCCATCTGCTGATCCCAGACACCTCTTTAATCGTTATGTGAAGAGAAATACATTTATATTGGGTCTGTGCTACTATGTATAAATATTTTACAGCAGCTAATATTATCTCAACTGATAAACCCAGGGTCTAGAGACCAGAGAGCACTGGGATTAGAGCCTGTACCCTCCTCTCCATCTGAGTCTGCTTCTTGAGACACCCAAACCGGGACAGTTGGTGTGAGGGGTGGTCTGACAAAGCCAGTATTAAGATGGGACTTTGGAGCCGGATCCCCTGCCGCCCAGCTGGCCATGACGATTGCATCCCTGGTGGGAGATTAAGGACAGAGAACTCCTGACATGGGCAGCAGGGGAAACATGAAACATTTCACCAGTGGTGAGCTGGGATGGGGCTCTAAGGACGGGGAAGCACCGGGCGACACAAGGTATTGGGAATTTGAGAAGTGGGGGCACAAGGTCTCTATAAACTCAGAGGAATGGGACGACTATTGCTAAGCTCAGTTGACACATTGGAAAAGATAAAGGAAGACTATGGGTGATTAATGGGCAATTAAAAGTGAAGTGTGAAAGCCAGAGGCCCTCGTTGGTCATAAGGGAAGGAGCTCTCATCTTCTAAAGGCTGAGGGCAGAGAAAGCCGAGGCCGGGCCCTGGACTTTATCTTGAGAGTAAAAGAAGATGTACTTCCAACCTCGTTCCATCTGCTAGGCTGTGGTGAGGGCCCTGGTTGGGGAAGAATGGGACCGTGATGCCTGTGACAGGAACATTCAATTTGATGCACACCTAAACTTGAGTCCCAGATTCCCTGAATCATCTGAGTGTGCACAAGTAGCCCTGCTCCTGTGTCCGAAGGGGATGCAGAGGCCTCGCTCCTACAAGGCCCCCTGCTCGTCCAAGGATCTGCCCCTCCCTCCCTCTTGGCCAGAGGCGACACCACAGTTAAGTCTCAACAGGCCTGGTGAGGGAGGGAATGGGATACACCCCAGAGGTGCTGCAGGATCTGGTTGCCCCTGCCCGTGGGAGCCTGGCCAGTGCATGGGGGACCAAGGGCTAGCAGGCTGGGTCCAGGGAGAGAACTGCAGAGCTGGGGACCAGGAGCGATCCAGTGGGGAGCACTCTCCCGGGACATGGGATTTAGCGCTGTGGTGCGGGCCCTGAGAACTGCAGGCAGGCTACCAGCAGGGCTTCTGGAAGTATGGGAAAAGCCACGTGGGCTGTGGAGAGTACTCTGGTGTGCTGTCCGGATCCCCACGCAGGACCGGAGGACTTCCTCCCCTGGGGGTGCTGCTGGCTCTCAGTTGGTCCTGTCGGCACTGCATGGGCTGACAGGAGCCTCTAGGTCAGGTCTCCTGCTGGGGCAGCCGTACTGACGTGCATATATGGAAGCCTGGCCCCCTTCCCCTGCTCGGGACAACCCTGAAGGGCCCACTTTGGGTGGAGTGCCCCATGGAGTTGGCAGACGCCTTTGTCACAGGGCAGCTTCTCCTCCGCCCAGTCCCTCTGCCTTCCGCGGGGAACAGTCCCAGGAGTATTTGCTGGTCTCTGTCTGAGTCTGCTTCCTGCGGACTCAACCTGCCACAACTTCTTGGGAAGGTCTCTCGGTGTAGACTAACATAACGCTTCTGGGTAAACCCAACATTAGAACATATAGAACACTAGAGGTCTTCTTCTAGTGCTAGAACAGGTCACGGTGCAAGGGCCCTGCATGAAGAAAGACATATCCTGAAACCCTGCGATCCCCATCAATGCGGAGAGATGTCCACACCTTGGAAGGCTCAAGAGGACCCAAACCAACCTGAGGAATGGCAGATTCATACCCCCAATGCATGCCCATTCTGGAGCCTCTGCTCACTGAGTGGGAGGTTGCCAGAGGTGGTCTGAAGTCATGCTGACGCGGATCACAGACCTAGTAATCCTCTATCCGTGCATCCCTGCACCCACCCATGCATCCCTGCATCCATCCGTGGCTCTGCATCCTGGTGAGTGCTGAGCATAAGGCTCAGTGCTTGGCACTGGGGGTTAGGAGATGACTAGGACTCAGAGCCTGTCCTCAGAGATCCTACTGTCAGGGGAGGAGACTGGCATAGTCACAGGGCCAGGGAGGCATGATAAGGATAATTTTGGGCCCTCTGGGAGCCTGGAAGGCAGAGGGACCACACTGCCTGTGTCTTCCCAGAGGAAGGGATGGCTGAGCCTGTCTTTGAAGGGTGAATAGGAGCTTTATAGGTTGGGAAATGGAAGGTCAGTGGTGCTTCTGTCAGAGGAGATGACACCTTCGAAGCTAAAGAAGAAAGGTGGATTGCCTGGCATGAGATTAGGACATGGTGAGGCAGACAGGTGGCTGGGAGGGTAGGCAGGAGAGTGTCCGGCTGGGCTCTTGGGATTTTATCTTGTGCATGGTTGGGGTGAGAGGTGACCTTTGGAGGATGGGACAAGGGAGTTCAACACAATATAAGGAACGGACAATGAGAAGTCGAGGACCAGGTAGGAGGCTACTGGGGATGGTGAGGTAAGGGATAGATGGGCAGGAAAGAGAAGGAAGACAACGGATGTGTCCAGGAAGCAGAACTGACAGAGAGCTTGGCAGGTGAGGGAAAGGGTCAAGGCCAGGGTCCTTTTGTTGTTTCTTTCTTGGGAGTCTGAGGACATGATGACATGAGAAACTGAGAGGTGATCAAAGGAGACACAGGTACATTTGCAGGAGAGAGTGAGGGGCTAAACCCTCTGGAAAGACTCTAGTTTGCTCCTCTTGGAGGGAGTGCAGAATGGACCTCAGCGTGCTTTGAACACTTTGTGGGAGATGGACCCTCTCACTGCCTTGTCTTAGCACTATGTGTTTATGTGGCCCGGCATAAAATTAGACACTTTGGATGTTCCAGGCATGCTGTGAATCCACTTTAATGTTGTATCTTGTTTGAACCCAGTGTGGGATTCATATTTTTCCTTTGTGAATTCCACTGTTAGATTTGGCCCACCACCCCAACCTGGCAAGATCTTCCTAAAGCCTGATTCTGTCATTCAATGAGTGTGGGAGAAAATTAATCCTAGCAGTTCAAGGCTGAATCCTAGGATCTTGAGCAACTCTTCATCCCCTTTTAGAACAGTTTGACTGCTCAAGGTTGGGGTGGGTGGGGAGCACACAGGGGACCACTGAGGTAAATGTCTTGTTCTGTAACAATTCTGTGAAAAGTTGGATTTTTATGTGTGTGTGATATAGAACCAAAGCCTAACAAAAAAGACAGAGAGAGAGAGAGAGAGAGAGAGGAAGAGAGAAGAGAGGAAGAGAGAGAGAGGAAGAGAGAGAGTGGAAGAGAAGAAGAGAGAGAGAGGGAGAGAGAGAGAGAGAGGAAGAGAAAGAGGAAGATAGATGAAGCAGGTCAAGTAAGATGCCCAGCTCCCAATCAGTGTTCACTCATCATTTATCTCAAGTTCTGAGCAAAGATTCAGGTCAGTGGTCATTTTCCAGACCAGTTCTTGTTGCCTCAGCTTTCGTGGGGCCTGCTCCCTGTTAATCCGAGCCAACACTCTCTGCTGTTTCCACCTTAGGGGCTCTCTGCTGGGCCTTGGGCTCCCAGGTGAACCCCCTCAGAGCTTCTGGGCAGGTGGGAGAGGCACCTGATGACTCAGAGCTCTGACTCTGCCGTCCCCTGCTGTGTGATGGGAGCCCAGCCCCTAGAGACAGCGGGGTCCAGGGACAAGCTGGGCAGACCAGGCACTGACTTCTTGTGGACCTCTTGTTCTTTGAGCCTCAGTTTCACTGGCAGTGAAATGGACATAATCTGTGCTTCATGTATGCATGAGGATTAAACCATATACTGGAGATAAGCAAGCCGGCACCCAGATGTATGTGTCCAGAGGATGGGGTTGGGTGGTGGGCACATAGGCCTGCCAGAGTCCTATCAACACAAGGGTTCTAGGAGCCCCTGGGGAGATGTGTTCCAGATCCACAGGTCTGGCTTGGAGGTGATGGGCCAAACCACAGGGGAGCTTCTGAGCCCGACACAGTGTCTGTCACTAAGCAGGTCCCTGTTCCCACTCATGGGCCATTACAAAGCTTTCTGGAAAGGTCGCTATACTAAGACCACTAGGAAATCCTATGAGTCTGTAGCTTTCATGCCAACAGCTCCTACAAGGAAAGGAGATGAGTCTCTCTACAGATGCCAGCCCCCTCCCCATGTCAGAGGCCCCCCCAGTGCCAGGTGGAGGCGCAGAAGCTCTTGGCAGGTGCAGATGGCATGACTGCAGCCAGCCTGGTACCAGAAGAGGGGATTGGCAGAAACAGCAGGACAGCCAAGAACACCCTCCAGGGATGCTCAGAAAGGTTCTAGAGAAAATCAAGGTGTGTGGGGCTCTGCAGGGCCATGGCCGGGGAGTCAGAGCAAGGTGGGAGACTTGATGTTCTTTTTGAGATTTGTGTTTTTGTTTTTGTTTTTTTTGATTGTAGTAAAATACATATAACCTTGATCATTTTAAAGTGTACGAATTGGTGGCATTAAGCACGTACACAATGTTGTACAACTATACCATTATTGAGTTCCAAGACCTTTTCATCATCCCAAATGGAAACCCCCTTAGCAGTCACGTTCCCTCCAATCCCCAGCCCCTGGCAACCACTAATCTGCTTTCCGTCTCGAGGGCTTTGCCTCTGCTGGACATTTCGTATCAATGGAATCCTACATATATGGCCTTTGTGTCCAGCTTCTTGCATTTAGTGGCATGTTTTCGAGGCTGGCATGAATCAGACCTTTGTTCCTCGTTCATCTCCTGCATGCGGCACAGAGCCCTCTGCACCAGACACACAGATCGAAGTCAGTCCCACTCCCTTCCCCCTTTCCCAAATTTACGTCGCCCTGTTGGGGCTCCAGGCTCCTCTCAGAGTGAAGGGAAGCGGCCCTGGGCGTGGGGCTCTGTGGGTGGTGGTGCAGGTGGCGACGTGTGGCATTCGGGTCCCTGGGCTGGCACTAGCCGCCAGCGCTGCCAGGGGGCAGCATGGTCCCGAGGAGCCACCGTTCCCAAAGCCGCCGGGCTCCCAGCACACTCACTGCATTTCCATCTTGCATGTTTCAGATGTTCGGCTCCAGCCAAACAAATTGTCTGGGCTTAATTTCTGAGAAATCATTGTCAAGAATTGCTGAACCAGTTTAATTCTAAAGCACATATTTATACGGGGCTTCAAAATTCACATCCCTGTACACCCTTACAAATGGAAGGGAGAGAAAGTTTAATCAGGAATAAGATTAGGTCTGAGCAGGGAGGGTGGCGGAGAGAGCGGCGGGTGTAGGGTAAAGCAGGAAGGCGCATGTTTAGCAAACATCCCTTGGGCGGCCAGGGCTGAGGGTCGGGACTCCCCTGGGGCTCAGATCCGTGGATAAGCTAGTTTGAAAAAAGGATGTAGAAGAGGAGCCCAGGGCTGTGTGTCTCATGGGACATCCGGGGTTTCAGGGTGAAGTTTGGCCTGTTTCATTTCTGTTGACCGGCCCCTGCCACCAGGAGATGCCAGCCTGCCACCTTCTCCCGCTGCTACCCAATGGGGGATACCCTGTTCCGGTCTCCCCTGCCCCACCCAGGTGCCTCAGGTTGAAGGGGGCGCGTAAGGTTGGTCACATGGCAGGAGGCAGTTGGAGTCTCTACCCTGGAAGAAAGAAGTCAGGGAGGTGCTTGCTAATGGAGGCCCCCTGTCCCACTGTACTGGCTCATCTTCCTCAGCTGGAGAAGGTGTGTGCATTCAGCACCTTCCCAGGGAGGTATGGACATGCCCTATAGTGAGGCCCAGGGCTTAAGGATACCTGAGCTTCTAGCCAGACTCACTGTGGGATCTTGGCAAGTCCCTGCCCCTCCCTGGGCCTCAGTGTTCTCATCTGTAAAATGAGTGTGCTGGACCCATTCAGATTCAGAGACAAACATGACTGAGCAGCTTTTATATACCAGACCCTGTGCTAAGTTCTCACGCTTTCCCGATGTTGTTTAACTTTTTTTTTTTTTTAAGATTTTATTTATTTATTTGACAGAGAGAGAGTGAGAGCAGGAACACAAGCAGGGGGAGTGGGAGAGGGAGAGGGAGAAGCAGGCTTCCCGCCGAGCAGGGAGCCTGATGCTGGGCTCGATCCCAGGATTCTGGGATCATGACCTGAGCCGAAGGCAGATGCTTAACGACTGAGCCACCCAGGTGTCCCCCGATGTTGTTTAACTTTTAAAACAGACACCCAGGGAGGCATTAAGGTCCTCATTTTACAAATGAGGGAGTGAGGGCTTAGAGAGGGATTTCACAGGGGTGGCAGGAACTGTGCGCCTCATATGCCCATCCACCGTCCTGAGGCAGCTCGGGTCTGTCCCCGCATCCCCCCCCCCCAGGTATGTATCCTGCCTGGGGACCACAGAATGAAGCAGATTTGGGCCATGGAGACTCATGGCCACCATGACTTCAAAAGGGTCCTCTCAGAAGGAAATCTTTACTACAAGTCACCTTTACTCACAGTGCCTGGTACAAAGTTATCAAACTTCTAAGGAAAAGAAAGAATAAATCCACATTATATTCGTTGACACACAAGGCAGTGTAGCTTCATGAATGTAGGCTTTTGGATTCAGAGAGGCTTCTGTTAAAATCTCAGCTCCGCCGCTTACAGGCAGTGTGGCCTTGAGCAGATTGTCCCACCTCTCTGTGCTTGAGAGTTCTCCTCTGTGAAATGGAGATGGTAATAATGACTTCACCACTTCGTAGGAATTTGGTGGGATAGTATCAGTAAACTGTCACTTTAACGCACATAACGCCGAATGGGAAGTCTGACGTTTGTACCTGACCCCAAATGAAATCCACAACACACATTAAAACCTCGTCACGCTTGTAACAGCCCATCTTGAAGACACCAGAACGGCAAGTGTTGGGGATGGGTAGGTGTGGAGTGTGAGGTGTGTGTAATTCATTCCTGACTTTTCAAGGCATTGGCCATAGGAATGAAGAGTGGGCTCCCTCGTTCTGCTCAGCAACCTTCAGTTTTATTTATTAAGCCCAGCTTTGTGTTTAATCTTTCTTTTTGTGGTGACACAGCAAAACACCATAATTTTCTAATACTATACGTTGCCAACATTTTGGAGGATTTCAGGACAGATCCTAAAAGCCAGCAATCTCTGCATTGTAACAGTCAGATGCAAGAATCCTTGAAAGGCATGCAACTCTCTAAAACTGAGAACTGAAACAGTTTTTCTCTAAACGTTTATTACAAATACAAGCATTATTTGTATTCAGCACAGACCGAAGAGAGACTAAGCAGTTGGTCCTTTTTATTGCAGTTGAAATCTGGCCTGATCTGGCAACCCTTTTTAGAATCACACACTGAATAAAGTTCCCAAGATGTGTGGGGAAGTGTGACAGTTTCTGTTTGTAGCACGGGTTTGTGGGGTGTGGGGGTGTCTGCCTGTATGGGCTAGGCACATGGGTCTCCAGGGAGCCAGCAGGCTGCAAGCATACCTCGATCTGGGTTGGTGATGAAGGTGAGATTAAGAATAAGGATTGCTACATGAATGTTTATTTTTCACTAAATTAGAAGGTCTCTAAGATCAAATACAACTGTCAGAAACTTAATTCCAAACTTTTTTTTTTTTTTTTTTAAATGAATTTGTGGGCTCTTGGAGCTAGAAGTCCATGGGCTGGCTTCAGGCATGGCTTGATCTGGAGGAGTCTCAGGTTGGATTCCTTAGAAGCAGAGCTTGCAATGGGAATTCTTGTGCATGTGATTTATTGAGGGAGTACTCTCAGGAGGAAGGGCAAGGGAGTGAATCTGTAAGCAAGACACAAGCCAATGAAGAATGTAGTTTCAGCTGGAGTCTAGTTGCCGCCTGATCCCATGAAGAGTTCTGGAGTATGAATACCATCACGGAATGTTCCCATTCTCAGGCAAGATGATTGGCCTTTTATACTACCCTATTTTAGGCAGGCATTGACTCTGGGCTACCTTTGGAATGGGGAGCATAACCTCCTCAGAATTTCTAGGCAAAATGAGTCTCTTTGGCTAAGGGCATTGCTATAAAGAAAGGTTCAAGTATGAGGTGTTAGCAATTTTAGTCAACACCTACGATGGATACACTGGTCCGGTAGAGGGGTTCTGACCAGCAGACAATGACACAGGGTCTTATCTCTCACCCCATTTCTGAGGTCTGCTTCTTGGCTCCATTCTCCCAATAGGGTGGGGACGAGATGATCACAGAAGGTCCTAGCTGTGTCTCCCAGGCAGCTTATAAAGGAAGGAGGCCTGATCTCTGTTGGTATTAAACATTAAGTTTCCTGGATTAGCCTGCTTAATTTCTTGCTCACCCCTCTGGTGGGGGAAGGTGGTGGAGTTGGCTGTAATTAACCTCATGGTATGGCTCCCTGCAGTGAGTTTATATTTCTAAAAGAGAGAGGGATGCTGAGTAGGCAAGAAACAGCAGTGATCTCTTGCTGGTTTTTAAGTCAGAATGGCATTTGAGATGGAGGGTACAGCATGTGCACAGCTGTAGGATGCTAGGTAGTGCCACACATTTGGGGGAGCAGAGGGGGGCTAGGTTGATGGGAGGAGGCAGGTTGGGAGTGAGCGGATGGGGAGGACTGAGTAGGTGGGCCCCATGGACGAACAGAGGAATACAAACTTTATTCTGAAAATTATGGGTTTGGTTTGAGGTTCTTCAGAGTCTATACTTCCTCCTATGCTATTCTTCCCCCTCAGGGTCTGGTATCAAGCCACCAGTAAGGCTAGAGATTACGGGCTTAAACCCAGCCAGTACCAATATCAGGGATTCATTCCAGGGGCAAAATTCAGTAGCAGGGCTGCTGGATGTGGTCACATGAATTGGGAGGTAGGTGGGCATCACCTATGACATTTGAGGCCATAGTCCATTTTGAACATGTCTCAGTCCAGGGATGGGGTGGGAGGATGTTGACCAAGTCTGAGGAGCTGGTCCCAAATGGACTGGGATCAAAGTCAGCTTTGTCTTAAGGGGAATCTATTGTTCTATTCAGGGAAACTGAGGCAGGAACTCTGTTGTGAGTGTCAGGCCAGCATACAACAGGGAGCAGTTGAAGATTACAGCTCTCCTCAGGGAGCAAGTAGGATTCCAGCCCTTCTTCCATGGGGAGCCAAAGTTGCCAGGTGTCAGGAAGGGAGATACATTAGTTCAGCTAATTTTTGCTGCCTTAACAAATAACCCTAATCATTTTAGTAACCTAATACAAGTGTTTTCTCCTTATAGATACCTAGTTCCTTCCACCCTGTGGCTCCACCATTCCCCAGGGTCTGCATCCAGGGGAAAAAGCACATCTGTTTCATAACTGCCTGGCTCAGTGAGAGATGCAAATCACTTTTGCTCATCCTTGATTGGTCAGAACTGGTCACATGACCTCACTTAGCTGCAGGGGTAACTGGGAAATGTAGTTCCTGGCTGGGACACACAGAAGGGGAGCACACATTTTGATGAACAGCAGGTGGTCCCTGCCATACGCACTCAGCAGACACTCCATCCTCGAGAGGCCTCCGTGAGTGTGGCTGGCAGTGAGATCATGGCTTTGCTCTGCCCACAAGCATTTGTCCCTGTTGCAAGTCAGCCCCTAAAATGGTCGGAATGGATTTGAACTTTTGCCAACCTGATAGTCTGTAGAATTGGACCAAGGAGATAAGGACTCAGTGAAACATGGAGCCTTGCAAAGTACACAGGAAAAATAAACTAATGTATGAAATGGCAATTTCCTGAGTGGGAGCTGGGTTCCGGGAAAAGCTTCTGAGTACACAGGGTTGGAGATAAAGCTGTTTTCCCTTCTGTAGCCTCTGTTTGTGCTTGGGCTGTGTTTGATCATCTCGATTTCTGTTTGGAATCAAGGACCTTCTCCCACCCATTTATCCTTGGCCTTCTTCTGGATCTGCAGTGAATGTGTGTGTAAGGCTGAATTCATAGCCTGAGGACATTCTCTCAGCAGCTCCTTGTAATGATCTAAATATAGACACCTCCCCTCCGGTGCAGAGCAAGGAGAGAGACAGCTTTGCAGACTCCTTGCTGCCCCATCCTCGGTTGGGGTGTAGGACGGGATTTGAGTCCTGGCCTCTGTGCTTACTCTGTGTGACCCTGCTGAGTCACAGGACCTTTAGTACTGTTCCTTCATCTGTAAAATGGGAACAGCTGTTGCCATGATAAAACCAGATAAGAAGTCCAAAGGAGTTTTGCAAACTGTAAAGTGCCGCAGTAATGTTAGGGTTTGTGGACAGGGTCCCTGGGCAGTTCAAAGCACAGGCTCTGGAGCCAGGCTGTCTGAATTCACGTCCCGACTCTGCCACTTCCTGTGACTCGGGCAAGTGACTGCACACCTCTGGACCTCAGTTTCTCATTTATAAAATGAGATAATAATAGTTACTGCCTCATGAGGACGTTGTGGGGTGAAGTGAGCTAAGGGATGTAAAGATCTCAGCACAATGTCTGGCCTCTAGCTCCTGTTCAGTAAACACTGGTGGCTTTTCCTGCTCCGCACATGGCCTGATTTTCCACCCGCTAGATCTTTGCTCCTTTTGTTTCATCTGGCTGCAGTGCCTTTTCCCTGTCTCTGAGGGCGTGGTTCCTACTCACCCTTTTGAGGCTCAGCAACAATGCCTACTCCTCTGGAAATCCTGCCCTGATCCCAGAGTGACAGGTGGAGCCAATCCAGCGAGTGCTGATGCTTCCGGCAACATGGCGGAACAGCCGGCTGCCACCATGAGAAACTGTCCTACAGTGTCTGAAACTCCTGTCCATCATGTATCCGCTAGGAGCCTTGGGCACACGTCTCCTCTCTTACTAGACGGGGAGCTCGTTATGGGCACGGTGGGTTAGTTTGAGCTATGCTTGCTGCTATAACAAATAAGTCCCAATAGTTCAGCAGTTTAACACATCACAAGTTTATTATCCCAGACCAGCACAGGGTGTCTGATAGGAGTGCTGCAAGATGTTTTGAAGGAATGAAAAGAATGAACAAATGAACGGCCAAAGGCGTCCTTAGGAGAGAAGACCTGTTTGGAACTTTATAACACCCATGGGAAGGAGATTTACTGAGCGACTCCTACGAGCTCAGAGTCAGGGGTGGGTGGGAATGAGGACAGAGGCCAGGAGGGTCCTGGCTCCCAGGCTAGCGAGGTGACAGGGAAAAAGAAAGGAGTCTGTCGTGGGTCAGCTGCATCAGAAGCCTTAGCTTAGGTCCTTCTTATTCGTTCTGCAATTGTTAAAGGTTGCAGCAGTCACTTTGGGGCCCTGTGTCCCATCCCCTTGGCTCCCCTTGGATTTCAGCCCCAGGCATGGACAGTCCCATGCACACTGACAGTCCCCCATCCCCGTGCACCCTGCACATCTTGCCCCTCTCCTGGTTCAGCTGTACAATTCCTCAGTCCACATACAGGTGCAGTCCTGAATGTGGGGGACTCAGCCAGTGGGGATTGGAAACTGGTGGATAAATGCCTGACATTCTTCCTGTGGACAGTTCTGGGAGACACCCTGTACCCTTCCTAGAGTTTCTCACAAAGCTGAGCCCTGTGGCCTCCAGCACCAACCTGGAAACATGCCCTTTATTGGCCTCCCCTCCTCCGTGTCTTTCTGTCCTGCTCCCTGGGATTGTCTCTCCAGTGAGCACTTGTACCCATGTCCTTG
This sequence comes from Phoca vitulina, assembly GCF_004348235.1. Classification (NCBI taxonomy): domain Eukaryota; kingdom Metazoa; phylum Chordata; class Mammalia; order Carnivora; family Phocidae; genus Phoca; species Phoca vitulina. Next base: position 3,726,294 of record NW_022589725.1, read on the forward strand.
TGTCAGGCTCTGGTTTCAGGGACCCAGACAGGTCACCTGCATTCTCCAGATGAGCAGACTGGGACTCTAGGAGGTTATTTACCCAGGGCCACACAGCTGGTGAGAGGCTAAGCCAGGATGGAAACCCAGGTGTGTCTGATTCAAATCTGGGCACTTCCTCTCCTCCACAAGACTAATTGCAGAAATAGTTGTGTGTGCCAACGTTGGGAGTAATGTGCTAACACAAGAGGTAAAAACTGAAATTGCTGTTCTGAAAATGTTTCTGCTTCCTTTCTTAGGCACACAGATACACATGTGTTGCAAACATGAGGGAGATGGGGAGAGGAGGAGAGATGGGGGAAGGAAGGAGGGAGGGAGAAAGGAGGAGGGGAGAGATGGGAGAGGGAAGGAGGGAGGGAGAAAGGGGGAGGGGAGAGATGGGGGAGGGAAGGAGGGGTGGAGACAGGGGGAGGAAGGGGAGGGGGGAGAAGGAAGAGGGGAGAGGAAGGGGGAGAGGGGAGAAGGGAGAGTCGCAGAGATCAAGAGATCATGAAAAAAGCACTGAGAGGCAGCAAGAGGTCTTGTCCATTTACAAACCTCTCCCACCTCTACTAATCTTCATTTTTTGAAGCAAATAAAATGCAAGGCAAGTAAAACAAGCTGTTACTTCAGGAGGTCTGTTATGTTGGTTCATTCCTACTTCTCAAACATACATTTGTTTCTAGAGATTCTGTAACCATGTTCCTTTTGGAGGGGGCAGGGTGGGGATACAGAGAATAGAATTGAGTATTCCCTGAGTTGGGTATGAGTATCATTATTGCCTTTTTAAAGACTATTCATTATAGAAAAATTTATACAGAACATGAAAAGAAAACACCCATGAAAATAATAGTACGATAAACCCTCATCAACCCATCACTCAGTTTCACAATTACTGAGCAGAGAAAACTTTGCCTATAATAACTCAGACATCATAACGATCTTATCCTGTGGGTACTATTTTTACGCCCATTTGGCAGATGAGGAAGCTGAGGCCTGACAGGTTAAGGCACTTTCCTAGAGTTATCCAGGCAGCTAGACTCCAGAGTCCATGCTCTTAACTTCCAGGCTACCTGAGGCTAGCTCTCTGGACATATTGTGACTTTTACCCTCCTGGGAGGGCTGCTGATCACTTCAGGACCCTGAGTAATATGTGACCTATCTGTGCCTTTGCTCAAAATAGAATCTAGACGTTGATACTCAAAGTGTGATCCTCGGGTTAGCAGTTGCAGCATTGCCTGGAACAAATACAGAATCTCAGGCCCAGCCCAGACCTCCTGAGTCAGAATCTCTGGGGGTGGAGTCCCGCACACAGTCTGTGTTTCCACAAGCCCTCCCTGAGGTTCTGCTGCAAAGCGTTTGTCTCCAAGATTTTGCTTCCTTCCAGAGTGCTCTGTGGATGCCTGCTTTGCGAGCCAGCCTGGGAATGGCTTCTCTCTCTCCCCGCTCCCTCTCCCAGCCATACGCTCCATGTTTATTTAGACACTCCACGCCTGGTGTCCTGCAGACGACACTAATCCTCTGAAACAACATCTTTATGACCACACAATAGCTGCCCTGCGTCCAGTAAACTGTCCGCACCCCAGTGCTCTGTGTAGATTCTGCCCACGTCTACTGCAGCCTTCTAGAGGCTGTGAGTATTGTGAGTCTTGGAACGCAGGTTTCCGGGGTCTTCCTGGCTTCCACCTCACGTCACTGTGATTTACCTATGCAGGTGTGAGGTGTAGCACCTGTTAAAAATATACACCAGACAGGTTTTACTTTTGCACCATAAAAATGGATAATTCTGCCACCCGTAAAGGCTTATTTATTGCTAAGAGTTCATTATATATGCATGAAAAACCACCTAATTTAACTTCCTGTCAGTAACTTCCTGCCTGAGGCTGGATTCAGGGTTGGAATTCAGGTTTAGGTGGCGGCCGCTGAGATGAGCCTGAGAGGTGGATCCAGTGCGAAGGATCTGGAGGTCCAAGGCTGGGTTGCAAGCCTGGCCTGATGTGGCTAGTGGGGCAGTTCTAAGCAACTCTAGCCTCTCAGCCCGTTTCTCATCTGTAAAATGGGGCTAATCATATCTACTGCCTAAAACTATCCTGGTGATAAAAATAATACCATATTCCATCAAACCAAAACCATTGACCGTTAACTGCAAGATGCACTTTTATTTTATGCATTATGAAGAAAGAAAAAATGCTGCCAACGAATCTAGATTCCATTAGAATTTTTGTTTTATACATACTGAAAGATCTCTTTTAAACTCATGTAGACATAGGTTCCATCATATATCACATGTTTGTATACATTAAAAGGAAAATATAAGCCAAATAAATGGGTGAAGCTATTCCTAAAACTTTTCCACCTTCAGAGTTCAATTTCTCTGCATTGCTTTTTTTTTTTAATTTTTTTATTGTTATGTTAATCCCCACACATTACATCATTAGTTTTAGATATAGTGTTCCATGATTCATTGTTTGTGCATAACACCCAGTGCTCCATGCAGAACGTGCCCTCCTCAATACCCATCACCAGGCTAACCCATCCTCCCACCCCCCTCT
>NW_022589725.1:3729263-3769797 GCF_004348235.1 Phoca vitulina
TGAGATTAAGAATTCCTCATATCAGTGAGGTCATATGATACATGTCTTTCTCTGTTTGACTTATTTCGCTCAGCATAATACCCTCCAGTTCCATCCACGTCGTTGCAAATGGCAAGATCTTATTCCTTTTGATGGCTGCATAATATTCCATTGTATATATGTACCACATCTTCTTTATCCATTCGTCTGTTGATGGACATCTTGGCTCTTTCCACAGTTTGGCTATTGTGGACATTGCTCTGCATTGCTTTTTGACTCAGTCTTTGATGTCTTTATTTTTCCATATAATCTTGTCCTCTGTGCTACCCAAGAGGTTTCATGATGCTGTGATTCTTGGAAGAGTGCTTTCAACTCGGCCCCCAGGATTTTTTTTTTCCCCCAAGCTTCCCATTCTGCAAATTTTGATATTAGGATTTTTAGAATTTACCAGAAGGTGTTAAGGGAGGGTTTGCAGACAAGAGCCAGGACTTGCTCGTTCTTCAAATGGCTGTGTATTCGTCGTGGTTCTTCAGAGAAACAAAACAAATAGGATATCTCTATCTATCTAAATAGATAGATTTATTATAGGAATTGGCTTGCGTTTTTGTGGAGTCCTGAGAAGTCCCAAGATCTATCATTTGTAAGCTAGAGAAGCAGGAATTCAGTCCAGCTGCCAAGGCCTGAACCTTGGAGGGCCAAGATCTAAGTCCCACTCTGCGTCCAAAGGCTGGAGAATCAGGAGCACCCAGGTCCAAGGGCAGGAGAAGATGGACGTCTTGGCCCAAGCAGAAAGCAGATTCCTCCTTCTCCCGCCTTTTGGTCTAGTCAAGCCCTCAGCAGATTGGGGGCTGTGCACCTGCCCTGGGGAGGTGTCATGGTGCCTTCCTGGCCTGGCTGCCAGAGGCTGCCAGACACAGCCCCCTTTCAGAGATGTCAGGATGGGGAAGGAAGGCCCGTCTAGAATGAATCAAATGTGATAGCTGTAATGCACTTGGCAGTGAGTCTGGCACAGAGGAATGGAGAAGAAATTAACATGCCCTCTGAGTGCAGGCCGTATGAGTTCACTTGGGCTGACATAACAAAACACCACAGACTGCGGGGGCTTGGACAACAGGAACTGCTTTCCTCGCCGTTCTGGAGACTAGACCTCCAGGTGTGGGCAGGACTGGTTCATCTGAGACCTCTCCTTTTGGCCTGTAGACAGCAGCTCTTTTCTCCCCGTGTCTTCACATGCGCTTCCTTCTGTGAGCGGCTGTGGCCTCACGTCTTCTTAGAAATACACCAGTCATATTGGGTGAGGGTCCACCTTCATGACCTCATTTTAACTTAATTACCTCTTTAAAAACCTTACCTCCAAGTAGAGTCACATTCTGAGGTCCTGGGGCTCAGGACGTGGACATGGGAATTGCGTGTGTGTGTGTGTGTATGTGCGTGTGCGTGCACAATTCAGCCCCTAACACGGACCCAGTGTGGGTGTGTTGCAAAAACAAGGTCTCCTTTCAGTTGGGTAGTGATCAAATTGAGTAGGTGGTTTATCTGCATTTTGCTGATTAGGAAACTGAGGCTCTGAGAGCTTAAGGCTGCACAGTTAGGAATAGGGAGAGCTGACTTTCTTATCCGGGAGAGGCCTGTGCTGTGCCTTCCTTCTAGTTTCTCAAGTGGGATGGTGCTTTATGGAGCTGGAGGGGATGTCAGGCGTGCCAAGCTTGGGGGCTGGTGGGGGGCAGGGAGAAGGAGGGGGCCTGACTTCCTGCTCATCCCCCTCCCCCACTGCATTAATCAGTGTTCTTCCAATAGCTAATTGAGCTCCTTGTACATTTTGATTTGAAGAAAAGGTGGCTGAACGGAAAAGTTTGAACATGTCTGTATCACATAATGTATTGGTTTCCTTGGCTGCTGTATAAATTACCACAAACTGGGTGGCTTAACACAGAAATGTATTTTCTGCTAAGTTTGGAGGCTGGAAGTCTGAAATCAAGGTGTTGGCAGGAGCCTGTTCTCTCTGAAAGCTCTAGGGAAGGATCCTTCCTTGCCTTTTCCTGGCTTCTGGTGGTTGTCAGCGTGCCTTGGCTTATAGACGCATCCCTCCAATCTCTGTCTCTGTTAAGACTTGCCCTTCTCCCAATGTGTGGGTGTGTGTCTTCTTCTCTCTGATAGGCCACTATTCACATTGAATTTAGGGCCCCTTAATCCAATGTAAACTTAAATCTTAACTAATTATGTCTGCAAAGACCTTATTTCCAAATAAGGTCACATTCCCAGGTACCCAAGTACCCAGGGTTAATACTTCAACATATCTTTTTTGGGGACACAATTCAAACTAACACATGACTTGGTTAAGCAAGAACATGTATTATTGTGGAAGCTCATAGGACAGATGGGGGAGTTTTAGGTCTGAGCTGCCCTCTCTCTGTCTCTGCTTATTCCTCTGAACCATTCACTCACTCCCAAACCCCTAAACCCAACATTTGACAAGGAGAAGGCAGGGTGGATGGTGGTCGGTAAACACCAGGACCACCCTCTCACTTTCTCCTTGCTGGTGAGGCAGAAGCCTTAGAAGACAGCAGGGGGCTTTGCTTTGAATCTGAGGCATCACAGAGTTTAATTTGTTTATAGTCCTCGGTGGGGGGCTTCCAAAAATACCTTTTCCTTAAGCAGTTTTCATTATGGATGTTAGTTGCTCAAACCTTGACTAATTCAGGTTAACTTAGATCCCAGTGGAATTTGTCTTTTTTTTTTTTTTCCTTCTGGCATCCTCTGAAGTCAGGCCAAATAGCAATTCACAAAGCGGATGTGTGCCCCACACTTCTCCCAGCATTATATCAGAACGGCCCTGGGAATGTATTAATAGCCTGGAGTCATGGTACAAATGGTTATTTATATGTGTAGGTGATGGCTACACCACACCCTCCAGTAATTATTCACAATTAACAAGCACTTCAGTAAATGAACAAAATCTGTTCTTAATCCATCGAGGCAGCAGTTCTTTATCTGGGACTCATGTACCCGAAACTTCTGGTTAACCAGCCTTCCCACACAGCTCCAGAACAAAGCTAATTAGAGATTATAATCATGACCTTCAGGCTCCTTGCAGAGCCTGAAGGGTACTTGAGTCATTGATAAAATATAATGTGCTCAGTAGAATGTTGGTTGACAAGCATAATACAGTTGAAAATCAGGGACCTGTATGTACCTGTTAACTCTTGGTTAACTAGAAAAGTGAGGCGGCTTTTGTATACCGAGCTCCCGCAGTGGAGAGTCGGGCTGTGGGGAGTTCCAGGGTGTCCTGGGGCAAACAGTAAGAACCGGGCTGCTCTCTCCCGCTCGTCCATTCTAAGTTGTTGTCCTTGACTCAGGTTCCCTGTGTGAACACAGTTCATGGAGCTTCTGGAATGCCTGAACTGGAAGAAACCTCCAAGAGGATCCCTTTAAATTCTTACATTTTCCTTGAGGAGACTGAGTCCAGGGAGGTTGCCGGAGATGCTTGACTTTGCCCAGAGCCCTGGCTCCTAGATCTGTGTTCTCTCTGTTACTTCACAGTATATTTGACATGTAATTCAATTGCTGTATTGATCATCTCTGGGAGTGTGTGGATTGATTTTATGGCCAAAGATAGGATCCAGAAGACAGATCCTGTCTTTTTTTTTATGACAAAGAACATTAACTACAACCTTATGTGTTGACTATATAGAAGTGTTGGCTGAGTCTGGATCCTTGAGGATAAGTGTGTGATGTGTGAAATTTCTGCCCACCTGTGTGATATGGTGTATATTTCCACTACTCTTTCCTTCCCTCACTCCCCGCCTTCAATCTGTTAGCAGTCCTGCCAGCCCTACCTTTGTAATGTATCTGAAATCTGACTTCTTCTGACCATTCCAAAGCTAAAGCCCTGGTCCCAGCCACTGTCTTCTCTCACTGGGATGACTTCCACAGCCTCCTTATTAGAATCTCTGCTTCCATGTGTCTCATCACACTTCGAATGAAATACAATTCCTTACCAGGGCCTTAAGACCTGGCAGGACTGGACCTCTGCCCACTTCTCTGACCTCACCTCCTACCACTTTACACTCTCTCACTCCTATCACCCTGGGCTTGCTAGGCTTCAAATGTGCCAAACTAATTTCTGCCACAGGACCTTTGCACAAGCTATTTTCTTCATTTGGAATGCTCTTCACCCAGATGGTTTCTTGGCTCATTCTTTAATTTTATTCAGATCTGTGCCCAAATATCACTCCTTTAGAGAGGTTTTCCCGCCTGCCATGTGTAAAATAATGCCCCCATCCTTTCATTTTGTATTTCCTTATGCTGCTTTAGTTCATAAAAAACATTTAACAGTGCTTTATTATAAATAACAATACTATTTGTAAACATTTACTTTTTCTCTGTTATTTGTCTACCTGACCTGCTAGAACTTAGGCTCTATGAGGACCAGAATTAAATTAGCTCTCCCTTTTTTTTTTTTTTTTTACAACAGTGCCTGGCACATGGTGGGTGCTCAGTAAATAATTGTTGAAGAATAAATAGTCTAAAAATTTAGAACCAATAAGATAGTTCAGTAAGGTGTCTGGTTATAAAAAAAATCTTGGAAAAACAAAACAAACCCTAGGAGTTTCCATAACCAGAAGGTGCAGTATTTACATGAAATAAATGCCTGAACATCACAGGTACATATTAAAGCCTACTTAAATAAATGGAGAGGTGGGGCGCCTGGATGGCTCAGTCAGTTAAGCGTCTGCCTTCAGTTCAGGTCATGATCCCAGGATCCTGGGATAGAGCCCCACATCGCATCGGGCTCTCTGCTCAGCGGGCAGTCTGCTTCTGCCTCTTCCTCTCCTTCTGCCCCTCCACCCCCACTTGTGCACTCTCTCTCTCTCACTCTCAAATAAATAAATAGATCTTTAAAATAAATGGAGAGGCATATTATGTTTTTGGATAGGAAGACTTAATATTGTAAGGAAAATAATTTCCCCCAAATTAGTTAATAAATTGAAGGCAATTTTAACCCAGTGCCTGTAGGAATTTATTGTGTAACTTGACAGAATTATTTAAAAACTCATCTGGAAAGATAAATAGCGGGAAACAGTCAAGTTTTGGAAAAATAATAAAAGTGACAAGGAGACTTCAATTCAATGTCCAGATTCTAATATGTATTATAAAATTGGAATGATTAAGATAGTATATTCCTGGAGCAGGAACACCCCAAACTATCAATGAAATAGAATAGCAATTCCAGAAAGAGAAAAAATGGTATATTAGAATTTACCTAATTCAAATTGTAAGATTTGGATTTATAATCCATGGAATAAATACTAATGAGTACATACAAATACAAATAATTATACTTATTGGGGGAGAAGGGACAGCTCTTCCTTATAGGGGAATTTCAATTAATACATGTAGAAGGAACGATGGAAATAGAAAATTGCCATTAGGCAAACATGGCAGTAATAATTACTGCAGGCAAGTGCCATCGATCGATGCTGAAATTAGTGAGCAAAAGTATGGTGAGAAACAGGATATTTTCATTGTCCCAGAGCATTTCCCCCACAAAACACTCATTAATTACTAAGAGAAAAAATAGTAACATTACGGTGAAGAAACCTGGCAGCACCAGCTGACCCAGGTGATCAAACTTATCACATGTAATGAGACGCATCGACAGGTACTACCTGATAAGATGCACAGCGTAACTTCTGTGCCCAAAACACAAAACCTCAATCTATTTATTTATTTTTATTTATTTATTTTTTTTAATTTTTTTATTGTTATGTTAATCCCCATACATTACATCATTAGTTTTAGATATAGTGTTCCATGATTCATTGTTTGTGCACAACACCCAGTGCTCCATGCAGAACGTGCCCTCTTTAATACCCATCACCAGGCTAACCCATCCTCCCAACCCCCTCTCCTCTAGAACCCTCAGTTTGTTTTTCAGAGTCCATTGTCTCTCATGGTTCGTCTCCCCCTCTGATTTCCCCCCCTTCATTCTTCCCCTCCTGCTACATTCTTCTTCTTCTTTTTTTCTTTCTTAACATATATTGCATTATTTGACAAAACCTCAATCTAATCATGAGAAAATATCAAGCAAACCCGAACTAAGAGACACTCTACAAAATAGTTGGACAGTATCCTTCAAAAATGTCAAGGTCACAAAAGAAACAAAACCCCGAAGAACCCTCAGATTGAAGAACACGAAATAACAACATAGAATCCTGGGTTGGATCCTGGGCTAGAAAAAGGATAGCCGTGGGAAAACTGGGGAAAATCAAATAAGGTCCAAAGAGTATTTAACAGTATTGTATGAATGTCAATTTTTTGGTTTCAATTATTACACTATGGTTATGTAAATTCCCCATTAGGGGAAGCTCAGTGAAGGGCGTATGGGAATTCTCAATTCAATTTTTGTAAATTTTCTGAAAGTTTAAAATTATTTCATATTCAAAGCTAAAAAACCGCTTACTTTAGGGGCACCTGGGTGACTCAGTCCATTAAGCATCTGACTCTTGATTTTGGCTCAGGTCATAATCTCAGGATCATGAGATTGAGCCCCATGTCGAGCCCCAGTTGAGCCCTGTGTTGGGTTCCACAATCGGCGAGGAATCTGCTCGAAGATTCTCTCCCTCTGTCCCTCTTCCCCCCTCAAATAAATAAATCTTTAAAAAAATAGTTTAAGAACAAAGTAGGGAAGATAATGGATTATTCAGCCAATGATAGACAATTAGCTAACCATTTGGAGAGACTATTTTTATTATATATATATATATATATATATATGTGTATATATATATATACACATATATATATATAATGTTTTATTTATAAAAATATAATTCATATCATATGCCAAAATAAATCCCATGTGGATTAAACTAAGCAACAAATAAGGATAGAAAGTTATATACTCATGGGGCACCTGGCTGGCTCAGTTGGAGGAGCATGCAACTCCTTTTTTTTTTTTTTTAAAGATTTTATTTATTTATTTGACACAGGGAGGGAGGGAGAGAGCAAGCACAAGCAGGGGTAGTGGCAGGCAGAGGAAGAAGCAGGCCCCTTGCTGAGCAAGGAGCCCCATGCAGGGCTCCATCCCAGGACCCCGGGATCAGGACCCGAGCCGAAGGCAGCTGCTTAACCAACTGAGCCAACCAGGTGCCCTTCAGGATCATGCAGCTCTTGATCGTGGGGTTGTGAGCTTAAGCCCCACCTTGGGTGTAGAGAACAATTAAAAAAAAAGTTACATATTCTCTTTAAAGCAAAATAAGGGAAATTAAGATTAGATGAAGCAATGTTAGAAAATGAGTATCTCATTTATACTCAATAGTTAGAAATCAGTTAATATCTATGCTGTTTTAATTAATATTTACATTTATAGTTTAATATATTTATGTTAATATTTATACTTTTATAAAAAAATAAGTTATTGTCTGTACCTTTCTAATTATCCTATTGTGGGATATCCTGGTCAGTTTTCAGGGAAAGTCAGAGAGTCCTGCAGAGAAACTCTACAGTAAACCACCTGTGGCTCTGCGTCTATGTTTAGACACTAGTTAATGAATTAGATTAATATTCATTGAGTTACTACCATGTGCCACTCATGGCACTAGGGGTTCCTATTCTGTATTATGCTTTTAGTCTCAGTGAAATCACTTATAAACTAGAGATTACAGAGTCTGTCTCCTAAGGCTAATGAGAGGTTAAGATGACATATGGAAGCTCTCAGAAGAAAGCCTGGTGTGTTGTTGGTGTTCACTTGATGTTCCTGTATCCATAAATTAGACACGACTTCACTTGTGAGTGACCATGCACAATCACTTGAATGATAAAAACATCACATTTAAGGAGATAATGTAGTGTTTAAGAAAGCACAGGCTCAGGAGCACCTGGGTGGCTCAGTCGTTAAGCGTCTGCCTTCAGCTCAGGTCATGATCCCAGGGTCCTGGGATCGAGCCCCGCATCGGGCTCCCTGCTCCGTGGGAAGCCTGCTTCTCCCTCTCGCACTCCCCCTGCTTGTGTTCCCTCTCTCGCTGTGTCTCTCTCTGTCAAATAAATAAATAAAATCTTAAAAAAAAAGAAAAGAAAAGAAAGCACAGGCTCTAGAATCAGGCGAGGTTCAGATTCTCTCTCTCCTACAGTTACTCAAGTTGTCTGTGCCACAGTGCCCCATCTACAAGATGGGACAATAAGAGGATGGACCTCGTGAGGGTGTGATGAAGATTCAATTAGCTAAGATTTGAAATGCATTTGGAATAATACCTGACACCTAGTAAGTGCCACATAAAAGTTGGCTAAATAGAATACAAATTATTCCTGGCCTTTCAAAATAGATCATGAGAACAAAAGTCACTTTACTCTCTGCATTAAGATTGGGAAACATGGTATCATTTTTAGCTCTGTTAAGGTCTGACCAGCTCCTGGGACTCAGCCCATGGCTTTTGCCCTGGGCCTAGAGATCCAAAGCCTCATTCACACAGAAATTTTCCAAGCGATGCAATGGGCTGGAGAAGGGAGAGGGAGGGGAAGGAGCAGAGGGCCCTGCAATCACATTAGAATTGAAGCAAATACAAGGAAGTGATTTCAGACAGATTTGCTAATGAATTATTAACCTTAGTGCTGTGACAGTACATCTGTGGAGTAAATCATGTTGGGCTAAATAACCCAAATTTACTTATAACTAAGAAGGAAACAAGAGACTACTCCTCAGTTGTAGAAAAACAATTCCCCATAGATCATGAAGTCTCTCACAACGATGGTAACAGATTGCTTTCCCGCGGAGAAGAGAGATTGCCCGGCAGCAAGAGAGCTCATGGGGAACTCTGGGGGACTGGAGGACACACGTGATCCTGACCCAAGGTTTATATTCAGCTGGTTTCCCTGAGACAGCAAACCTCCTGGGGTCTGTTCTGATTGCTCCTACCCATGCCATATTTGCTATTTAATATTTTCAATATCCCTTCTGTTTGGGACCACAGTTACTTGATTGTGAGGCTGTTTACATGCATGGTAGATAATTAGGTGAAATTCAAGAGACACCAAAAATAAAAGTTGTTTGCTTTGTCAGGTTCCCTTCCCAGAACACTGGTTGCTAAGCGACCACTTGGCTTCTGAACTTTGACCCCAGTTGGTGACCGTATCTTTTTTATTTTATTTTATTTTATTATGTTAATCACCGTACATTACATCAGTAGTTTTTGATGTAGTGTTCCATGATTCATTGTTTGCGTATAACACCCAGTGCTCCATGCAGTAGTGCCCTCTTTAATACCCATCACCAGGCTAACCCATCCTCCCACCCCTCTCCCCTCTAGAACCCTGTTTGTTTCTCAGAGTCCATAGTCTCTCATGGTTCGGTGACCATATCTTAAGTTTTCTTTCTTTTTTTGCATGGTTCATTCAGACATGAATGCATGTTTAGCTTAATTCTGTAAGAAGTTAGGATGAATTGGTGCCTGGCCATCTCCTTAAGCAATAAAGATATTATAGTGACTCTGCCTTTCTAAAAATTACAAATGAGAAAGTACGAAACCACACAAAAAGGGGATCATCAAGATTCAGAATTTGGGGAGTATAGAGAAGGCAGTGTGAAAAATGAGCTAGCTCTCTTTGTAATTGTGAAGGGAATGTGAAGGATGAGCCAAGAGAACCAGATTTTAAAATTTGGAGGATATGAAGTGAACAGCAAGGGCAGGAATAGCAAAAATGAAATCTTTGAAGAATCTTTGCTTTATGAACAGAGTCACTCTGGGAGATGTGTCAGAGGTCTCGGGAGTTGTCCTCTTCTCAATCTTCCACAAGACATGTTTAACTAAGGAGAGTTTAATAAAGGAGCTGTTGTTTACAAGGTGGGGGGCAGAGTTCAGGGAAACCAGCAGGAGCTAGTACAGCACTCATGAGCAGCAACTGTGGGGACCTCTTCTCACCCCAGGCCTGAAGGAGCAAGGGGAGGAAGTGATTATTAGAACTTGGAGGAGTGATTGTGGCTGGTTCAGGCTGCGTTTGGTTGGGCTTGGCTAACAACTCACCCCCAGAATCGATGACCAATGATAATTGGGAAATGATGGTAATTGGTAAAGACCCCTGCCCATTTTCCCCCTACATGGGATGACTAAAACATGTTCTGTATAGGTTTTCAGTGGAGCTTAAATCCATACGGTGATTTGATAACAAGCCCTTTATTGGTTGTCTATCACAAAAAGGGAAAGCAAAGCTTAAATCCCTGGAGAGGGGAGTGCCCTGGGCAAGGCCGCCAGGCAGGAGCTGTGGCCTTTAGTTAAGAGATGCAGCCAGGGGGCGCCTGGGGGGCGCAGTCGGTTAAGCGTCTGACTTGATTTTGGCTCAGGTCATGATCTCAGGGTCATGAGATTGAGCCCTGTGTCAGGCTCTGTACTCAGTACGGAGTCTGCTTGTCCCTCTCCCTCTCTCTCTGCATTCTCTCTCTCTCTCTGAAATAAAATAAAAATAAATCTTTTTTTTTTTAAAAAAAGATGCAGCCAATTCACAGTGCCTGCAGTGGGAGGGAGCTGGGGGAACAATGGTAGGAGTACCCCAACCTCACACTCCAGTGTCTGCATCTCTTCTCCTGAGCGCTTCCTCTGAAGCCAGAGAAGCCTTCTGTGCTCACAGGTAGGACAAAGCCCTGGAGAATGAACCTTACTGACTGGGATGCTCCTGATGATCTCCACCTCCTGGCACTCACAGCCTTATGTAAACTCCTCCTTGAGTTCTCAAGTGGAACTCAACTTACATATGGCAGAAGTGATCGACATCACTTCTGAGATTAGGCTATACAAAGACTGTGGTTTCCAGCTTGAGAATATCCTCTCTTGCTTTCTCACTCACTGTGGGCGCAGCCAGCTGTCATGTCGTGAGCTGCCCTGTGGAGGGGTCCCCATGGCAAGGAGCTGAAGGAAACCTCTGGCCAATAGCCAGGGAGGAACTGAATCCTTCCAACAACCATGCAAAGGAGCTCAGAAGTGGACACTTCCCTAGCTGAGTCTTTCAAGGAGACCACAGCCTTGGCTGACATTTGACTTGCAACCTCATGAGACACCTCAAGCCAGAGGCACCCAACTATACTGTGCCTGGATTTCTGATCCCCAGAAACTGTAAGACGATAAATGCTTATTATTTTTAAGCTGCTAAGTTTGGGGGCAATTTGGCATATGAAAATAGATGACTAATACACCATTTCTCTCCCCTACTTTCCTACTGGTATTTTTTCCTTTCCCCAAATGAACTACTTGCCTTCCAATCCTTGACTCAGGTCTGTTTCTGGGGGCTGACCAAACCAAGAAAACACTCAAAGAGATGGAGGAGGCTCGGAGAGAGGGTGAGAGGAAGGAACTTCTTGGAGTCCTGCTCTGGGCTGGTAACACTCGATTCTGGGTCTAGTGCTGAAAGCACCACTTCCCACTGCGGGGAGTCACTGGGGGAAGCAGCAGAGTGAGTGCTGGGTTCAAAGACAGAGAACCTGGCTTTGAGCGTCCCCTTTACCAGTTCTGGGATGGTGATGAAGGTGTTTAATACTCCAGGGACTAAGTTTTCTCAACTGAAGAGCTCTACCAACCAACTCTGGTGTATCGGGATTAAATGAGCTTAAAGCCAGTGATCAGGGCTTTGGAAACATGTGGCTTCCTGCAAATGAGTCATCATTACAGGCAAAGTGGCCATGGGTGCCCTGGTCACTAATCACGTGACTGGCCATAATGACCCTTGAACGGCACGTGACTTTGAAGCTGAGTCCCTGGGCTTCCAGGCCGGATGGACTTGGGGCAAGTTCTCTTCTCTGCCTGGAATGACTGCTGAGTGCTCTTGGAACGGAGATGAGCAAGTAGGAACACAGCCCGCCCCCCAGGAGCTGGTGTCTGTCCGCAGCTCTCTCAAACAGAAGAATTGTGTCCCAAGGTCTTTTAAAAATAACCCCATTTTGAGATGTTTATATACAAACCAGGGAAAGAATGGGGGGTATTATGCCCATAATGGAAAGTGCTTTTAAACAAAAAGGCGCCATTTACCGTCCATTTACAAAGACAGGCTGTGGGCTGCCGCTACTGGAGCTGGGCCTGGGTGCAGTTTGAGTCGATGGATGGACTTTGCTGGCGGGTTTGGTTGGGCCTGTCAATCAGGCTTGCTGGGGGAAGGAGCGTGCTTTGTGCTGAAGACTCCAGTTTGCACGGTTCTGGGAGCTTCTCTGCAGCACTGCTTATGTCTCTTGTCCTTGGGGCCTGGCTTTTTCCAGTAGATGGAAGATCCACTTTAGAAATAACTTTTATTTCTTTTAGAAATAAATAGAAAAAACTTTTAGAAAATAACTTTTTCTTTGTAATCAAGGCTTATAACATGTTTCTTTGGATTCTTCAGCATCCCTTTTAATCCTTGTTAAGAGCCTATGGTGCAGGGGTGGGGTTGGGTTTGAGTGCAGCACGGGACACACACACACGCACATCACAGGTCACCTCAATTACTGCCTGCGTGGATCTGTCACCACAAACATCATCTCAGGGCACACCTGTCTAGTACATCCCCATTATTGCGGTAAGCGTGTACTACGGAAGGCACTCTGAGAGGAGTGAAGAATGGATATGTTTTTGAGTGTTGACTATGTGCCAGGGAGCTCTATCTCTGTTATTTCCTCTCCCACAACAGCCCTGAAAGGCAAGTACCGTCATCATTTCCATTTTGCGCACGAGAAAACAAGCTCAGGGAGACAGAGCTAGTTGACTGAGGTCTTGGAGCTAGTAAGGACTGGAAAAGGCATTTAAACTGTTGTTTTCCATGCTATAATTGTGCCTTCTGAACACTTCCGTAGCTATAGCAAATCTGCCTATGTTAACTGCTACTGCTTTTACCCCTTCTGTACTCTTCCCCCTGCCTACTCACAGTGATGGATGATATACTGCGGAAGTGTGATCGTCGTTCAACAAATATTCGCATCCCATGTGCCTCCCCGGGAGGCACACAGTTCTTTGCTCTGATGACTTGGGCTTCGCCATGCACTTTGCTTTGGCCAACGGGATGTTAGGAGATGTGGTATCAGCAGAGGTTTGAGATGTGCTTACGCAGGTGATCTTTCCCTTTTGTGCTCCTACCTCTCACCTGGAAAGAATGTGCTGTGGGCAGTTTCTGGCCCAAGCAGGATGGGAAACATATAAAGTGGGTCGGGACTTAGCTCAAGCTTGGAGCCAAGCCCGGCTGAATGCCACCTAAATCAGCTGGCCCCGGCTGACGCTGCAGATGAGTGAACAAGAGAAAAATGCCTATTGCTGTTTGCCTGATACTTGTGGTTATTTGTTATATGGCAAAAGCTGACTAATACAAGAAGTGAAATGTGAGAAATCAAAAAAACTTCTGAGTTTAACTTCAAAAGTGTATTCCTTTATATTCATCTATCCATCCAAACATTTATTATGTTTGCAGCTACTATGTACTGGGCGCTTATGACGATTGCCTGCATTAATTTCTACAGGGGCTGGAATAAAGTACAACAAATTTAGCAGCTTAAAAGAACACACAGGTATTATTTCACAGTCCTGTAGGTCAGAATTCAGGTATAACAAGGCCAAAATCCAGATGTCAGCAGGACTGTGGTTCTTTCTGGAGGCTCTGAGGATAAATCTAAGTCCCATCTCAGTCAGGTTGTCCCCAAATTCAGTTGCTGGCAGCTGTATGAGTTAGATTCCTGTTTCCTTGCTGGCTGTCAGCTAAGGGTCGGTCTCTGCTCCTAGAAGCTGCTGCATTCCTTCTCCTGTTTTACCTGTGGATGCTCCAGCAAGGATGGCTTGAGTCCCTTTCATGCTTTGAATCTCTCCAGCTTCCCGTCCTGCTGCATCTCTGTGGTGGTGGGGCTTAACAAGACTGATGTGCACTCTGCTTCATGGAGCTTACATTCTCTAGCAGAAGAGACAGACAATAGACATCCCAAATAGAAGGATAAATACAGTTGTGTTGAGTGCTGGGAAGGAGATAGGGAAATGTGATAGAATCGAGGAAGGAGTTTCTGGAGGTAGGGACATTAACTCTGCTGGTCATCTTGAAGATTCTATGAAACGTGAAGGATATGCTTGGTTGGGGCGTGGGTTCCGCTAACAGATGAAGAAACAGAGACTCCAGTCTGGTCTTAGGGCTCCTCCTGCCATGCTTAGCTATGTGTGTCTGCCATTAATTGCCAGTCCTGATCTGGGCATGTACAGCGAGTGGATATGACCCCTTCCCTACCTACCTCCTAAGGCACCTTGTGATGCTGTAAATATGAGAAGAGGTCAGAAAAATGAAAAAACTGTCTACATGTTGTGGCTGACACTTTTCAAAGCAAGGTGATGTTGGGAGAATGCACGGTTGAGCATATCTAGGCGATTGTTGGACTTAGAGTGGCTCTATTATTCTGGGGGGCTGATTTCCCTCACCCCTGCTGGAGAGCAACTGGGGGAACCCCATTCTGTGTCTGAAATATGACGCACAAGGGCATCTTGAGACTTCTCCTCCCCTAACAACTCAAGAGGCCTTCTGCAATGCAGAATGGAGTTGGCATTGGTTAGCACAAAGGTCACTCCCCAACTCTGCTTCTCTTTCCTCTCCAGGGTGACCGAAGGCCCAGCCCCTTTCATCACTCCAAACTGTAGGCTGCTGGCCTGAGTGGTATGTGGAAAAATATGCATGACCTGGAGCTAAAGGAGGCTGGAATGCCATGGATTCAGAGGTGCTACTTCCTCCTGGGTAGAGTCAAAAGAGCACTGGCTGAGGAGTCTACAGGCCAGGAGACAGGGTTGCATCATGCCCTAGACCATGGTCTCTGGAACTGGTCGCCTGGATTCAGCCCCAGCTTATCAGCTCTGTGACCTTGAGTAAATTCTTTAATTTTGTTGGGTCTCAACTCTAAAATGGGCACAGTAATGGTGCCGGGCTCCGGGCTGGTGAGACAGCCCATGGATGGTGCTGCAGCCGGTAATGCTGAGGCCCTTCTGCGGTTCTCTTGACCCTTTCGTCCCCTGTGGGTTTTCTGGGCAGTTCCAGCGTGCCCGTGGCCTCCTTCCTCAAGCACCTGCGACTCTCTCTGCCCAGGGGCTTCTCTAGCTACACGAGGGTGCTTAGCTCCAACACGGGGCATTTAGAAGTGCCAGGGAGTTAATGTTTCAGGAGTGACTCTCAGCCAACGAGGGGTTAGAGTTGGTGGATAAACCTCACTATCCAGTGGAATCATTCTCAGGTGTGTAACATAGAGTTTCCCGAAGTGTCCCCAGTGTGGACTGAATCCCAGCGGCCTTCAGAGGTGACTACTTATTACTGCCTGTTCAACTGGCTTGCCTCCCTTCCCTGTCTCTTTCCTTACTCTCTCACTGTGCTTCCTGGAATCACCTCCAAAATAAACTACCTGCACCCAAATCCTTGACTCAGGGCCTGCTTTGGGCAAACCCAACCATGATGGGCTTCATGCCAAGCCTGGCACTTAGTAAGTACTCTGCAAGCAGACAGACAGCATCCCTGTGACATCAAGGGGATGCCCTGTCCCCTCTCCCAGTCTGGGCCAGATTTGGAGAGCACGAGCTCTAGCTGGGAGTTAGAGAGTGGCTGGCCGAGTTAGAGGAACCCATCACCCCCTTCCTGAGTTCAGCTTCAGCCCCGGCCCATCACATCTCAGGGAGCTCAGCTGGCATCGGCAAGAGCGTGTTTTTCCTCTTGGAAAGGACGTGGGTCAGGCCTGGGACTAAGAGAATCTACCAGCTGCTTAGGTGGCTAATCCTCCGTTTCTTCCTCTGTACGGTGGGGGTCATCAAGAGCCTCGGGTTGTTGTCTTAGTTTGTTTGGGCTGGATGGCTTATAAACAACAGACACTTAATTTCTCACAGTCCTGGAGGCTGGATGCCCAAGATCAGCCCGGTGCCTGCACAGTCAGGTTCTGGTGAGGACCCTCTTCTGGTTGCAGACTTCTGACTTCTCGCTGTGTCCTCACATGGTGGAAGGGGCAAAGGAGCTCTGTGGAGCCTGTCTTATAAGGGCACTGATCCCATTCAGGAAGGCTCCACCCCCATGACCCAGGCACCTCTCAAAGGCCCCACCTCCTAACCCTGTCACACGGCAGGTTAGGATTTCAACCTGTGAGTTTTGGGGAGATGCAAACACTCAGATCATAGCAGTTGTTGAGTGATTAAAGGAGGAAGTGCCCATGAGGTGTCCTTTACAGGGCCTGGCATGGAGGGAGGACCCAAAAATGGTAGCCAGAGATTTTCTCTAGACCCAGTTCCTAGTGCACAGTCTGGAAAACTGAGGCTCAGAAAGTGACAGTCAGGACTTTCAAACATGCAGTCCCACCTGCCATGGGCTGTAGGGTGGGTGGAGTGGAAGGGTCTGGGTAGGGCCCAAATGACAGCCAGGCTCCTTGTTGAATTTCTGGTGGTGGCAGCATCCACTGATCAAATATTTATCAGACCCAACAGTGCGCCCATAGCACTGTGCCAAGATGAAAACAACACTGGCCCCAGGAAGCTCACGGCCAAGCATCTCGCAGTGAACCAAAGGATGGTGCCTATAGAATGTGTGCCACGTGAAGGATGTTTTCGGAATTGAGGAAGAAGTGGATTTGGAAAGCTTCAGGTTAAAAATCTCTGCCTTCTCTTTTTGATAGCTAAATAATCCTAGTAATCATTAACATTTGTTGATGCTTCCACCAAGGCAGGAACAGTTTTAAGCACTTTATATGAATTAACTGAGTTGATCGTATCCTGGTATGGACCCCATAAGTAAGGACTATTATTATCACCCCGTTTCACAAAGAAGAAACTAAGTCCAGAGAGGTCATGGAGTTTGCCCAGAGTCACACAGTTGGTGAGTGAAGGTACTGGGATTTGAACCTGGATGATCTGGATCCAGAGTCCTTGCTTTAACCACCACTGTATATCCCAACCCACACTCAGAGGAACGCGGGGGACCCGATCATCTGAACTTCTAGAGGTCCCTCTGGGGGGTTTTGTGCAACTTTGGTTAATGATACTTTGGTTGATTTTGGCCCCGTGCCTCCTTCCTGAGTTCTGGTAAGTTGCAAGTTCTGGGTTTGGGTTGCGTTCCTTGGGAAGGTTGAGTCAGTTGGATGTGTAAGCCCAGCTGGAGGCAGCTCTGTCCTGGTTTCCGGGGCCCCATCCTGGCTTCTAAGTGTGAGGATTTATCATGGCTTCCCAGGACATTACTGACATCCAGCCACTGCCATCCTACAGAGGGAGAGTTCTGAATCTTTTCAGGGTCACAGATTATGGTAGACACTGTTTGGGCGCCCTGCCAAGGTCCCTTGACTTACCCATCTCCCAGCTGCGGGGCGGGGTGGGGGGGCTGGCTACTAATAGCTCGCAGCTGCCCCCTGCTTAAAGTTGCCATATTTAGCAAACAAGAATATTTCATTTTATCTGGCAAACTGTACCTTTTCTCCAGACAATTGTCTTTGATTAATGGGAGCATCCTACAGCCAATGACTGATATGGGATTCTAAAAGTCTTGCCCTTTGCTATAGGATGGGGACAACTTTGTGGTCCAGTTTATGTTCCAGCGCCCCCCTGTAGATTAGGCCAGGGCTTCTCATGACATGAGGTCGCATTCTTGCTGGGCTCTTGTCCCTTGCCTCTCCTAGAAGTTTCCCCTAAGATCCCTTGCTCAATAACTCATTCTAAATCCTTGTTTCAGGCTCTTTTCTAGGGAACACTGATCCCCTTGAAAATATGACAAAAACTCTAGGTCTTTTTGCTGAAAAAAGCACAGGTGCACCTACACACTAACAATGGTACATGATTTTTGGAAATGACCTTGAAGGGGGGCCCCCCACTTCCTGCATGTCCCAGACCTCTATCTCACCCTCTCAAAGCTGACTGCCAGTGACTGGCAGCCACTGGGATAGGATGAGGGTTAGCATGAAGTTAGCAGTGAAAATTATGAGCAGGTTTTTTTAAGCCTATGTAATTTCCATTATTTGCAGAAAGTCTATGTGGAAATCAAAACAAGTCCAGGGAGAGGAAGTTGTCAGCTGAATGTCATGAGAAGAAATAATAGTTGAAAGGACATGAAAGAAACACAAGTCTGATCAAGTCATCTCCCTGTTTGAAACCATTCAAAGGCTTCCCACTGCTGTCCTGATAAAGACCAAAGTCCTGGACAAATGTCTCAAGGCTCTCCATGGATGGGTCCTTCCACCATGTCAGTTTCATTACAAATCACTCTCCCAGTTGATCTCCATGCTGTAGTTAGTCTGATCTCTTCCAGCCCTTCCAACTTATGTCCTGTCCTACCTCAGGGCCTTTGCACATGTCCCTGCCTTTCCCTGAGTTATTCTTCCCAGCCTTCTTCCTCCTCTATTACTTAATCACTTTTTGAAAGACACTCTTCCTGACTTCCCAGGTAGGTCGATACCCTCTACTTCACATTGTGTACATCTTATACGTCTTTCATGTTAGTTACCTATTACTAGGTAATAGATTACTCCAAATTTAGCAGCTTAAAACAACAAACATTTTTATCTCACAGTTTCTATGAGCCAGGCATATGGGAGTAGCTTAGCTGGTCGTTTGGGCTCAGGGGTCTCCTGAGTTTATAGTCAGGTTGTTGGCCAGGGCTGCAGTCATCTGAGGGCTCGAATGGAGATGGAGAATCTACTTCTAAGATCACTCACATGGAGGCTTGGAAGGCTTTAATACCCACCAGATGGGTACTCCCTCCATCAGCTGGCTTCCCCCAGAGCAAGTGATAAGAGAAAGAGAGAGAGAGAGTGTGTGTGCATATGCTAGTGGGGGTGGGGAGGGGCAGAGGGGGAGGGAGGGAGAGAATCTTAAGCCGGCTCCACACCCAGCACAGAGTCCAACACGGGGCTCTGTCACACGACCCTGAGATCATGACCTGAGCCGAAATCAGGAGTCAGATGCTTAACCGACTGAGCCATCCAGGGGCCCCTGTAGACATTATTTTTAAAACCACCTTAGTCACGTATCACAGTTGCAAATTTACCTTTAATTTGTGTGACTACTTGATCAATATTCTGTCGGGGCTGCGCTATTCAAGAAGGAAGAGTCTTCCCACACCTTCCCTTCATTTCTCGTCCTTCTATTCCAGCGCCCAACATAGAGGCAGCACTGAATAAATATTTATTTAATAATTGAATGACTGATTTATTATTTTTTTGTGAGTATACTTCAAGAAAAATCTCTGGCAAGGAAGCCATGATCAATGTTTAGTAGCATATCACTGTGATTCAGAGCACACATGAAAATTCCTGCATTTGGTCTTTCAATTTCAGTTTGAGGGTAAGGCATAGAGTCTGGAGCCCATGATATTTTTACTCTTCATTCATCTTGCAAACATTTATGAGCACTTAATCATGTGCTAGAAAGAGTTGCAGGTACTGAGGATGCGGAGATTAACAGGATGCAGGATGGTTTTATAAATTAAGACATCCACATATTAATGTATAAAGCAGCCCAAGGCTTTTAAATAATCTTCAAACATGAAAGACAACAGGCAGCTGTATTAGAAACAGACCCCTTGATATTGTATTTGCAGAAGCTGTTTTATCAGCCCCGCATGTTCCCCAAGTGAACGGAGTATTTACATTTAATTCCAAAGTGGTTGTGCCAACATCAGTCCTTTGGTTCTCCTACTTTTGGTCACTGTTTGCAAATGTATGAAAGGTTTTGTCAAAGGAGCTGGATAAAGATGGAAAGAGAATGGCATTATATATGACTAGCAGAGATCTCAGAGTGGCTGGTGCTGAGAAACAGTCAAGCCGAGGTCACAGGGGCGTTCTTGGAGAGTGAGGATAATGTGAACAAATGGAATTGGGAAAAATGAAACAGGCTTTGGCTGAAATGAGTGCAGTGTGGCCAGAGGCCTGGTCTGCGGCTCAGGAGACCTCAGTCCCGTCCCCGCTCTGCGTCGGGAAACCACACGCTTCCTTTCCTGGGCCTCTGTGTCCTTGTTTGGAAAATACATGCATTGGATCAGACCAGAGGTTTTGAAACTTTTTTGTGTGTGTTAGCTTATTTCTGTCATTGCACTTACAACCTAACACCCAGATGTGTAGAACAGGTAAGAAGGAAGAGTAGGTGGCTGGATCCCAGGCCACTGCTGCCTCCATCATGTTCCCTTGCCCTCACAAAGTCAGTTCGTTCCACTGAGTTCCAGCTGACAGCACACGGTCCCCCCCCCCCCCCCCGGCTTTCCTGGGCTGCCGGAGTCCCTTTGCCACCTAGCCCGTAAGCTGGAAGTACTAGCAAATTAACATGCCCCACCAGCCGGCCTCAACCGATGACCGTTGGGAGCTGGGGTATTTCTACCCTAGGTCCCTCACTCCTCAGGGGTGTGTGTGGTCTGGACCGGCTCCCAGAGTTCCCCCAGAGGTGCAAGCCTCTGGTGCCCGCAGTGGTCCTGGTAGCTGCATTGCTAACACCCTGTATTGGCTGCTTTCCCTTCTCTTTGTCACTTCCTCACTCCCCCTGCTGGTGATTCCTGGGATTGCCTCCCAAATATAAGACGTGCACTTGGATCCTTGTCTCAGGCTCAGCTTGGCTGGGGAGTTGCGGGGGGAGGGCAAACTAAGACAGGGACTCACAGCAGGAACAAACTCTGCCTCCCCACTTCCTCCCTGCCTCAGACACCCTTGCAGAGCTACTAGGCCCCAGAGCAGTTTGCAAACCGATGGACTTAAAACGAGAGTCTGTTTCCTTACGACGGTGGCCTTCGAAAAAGTGCATGTCACACTGCGTTAGTAGAAATGTGATGTGTTAAAAGCAACTTTATGCTAGCGTTTTTGGATGAAAAGAACCAGGAGGTTCTTTATAATTCCAAAGTCAAATTATGCCTCGACTTTGTAGAAGGGTTATTATGAGCTAGTTTTCTCTTTTGCTCACTTGCTTTATGGAGTGAGGAAATGAATCTGTGCCAACTGGTAGATATGCCGGCCCCGAATAGGTTAGGGACAATGATGCTTGAATGGTTTCTGGATTGATATAATCCCCCTTTTGACTGGTGATTCCCTTTCTGACTCTTTTTCTAACCTTCACGCAGAGGAAAAAGGGGAGAAGTCAGACCACTAGGGGTGTTTCTCCTCCATAGCTGGGGAGGGGAGCAAGAAGCACAGGGTGCAGCGCTCACTGTGGTGTCCTGCACAAATACCCCCCTCCCCCACCACATCAGGGTACAGTGGCCTGACTTCCAACTGTCTGCACATGCATTTTGTTGCCTGCTGGCATTTTGCTGCCTTCCAGGGAACTCACACTCCTTGGGAGCAGCCCTCAGGCCAGGATTAATGGGAGTTGGGGTACAAATACCCCAGCTACCTTGTCCCTGCAGTGGGAAATCCCAGGTGTGTGTCCCGCATCATGCTCCCAGTGGTAACGTGCTTGATAACACGCCCTGTCCTGGCTGCCTCGCCTTTCCGGCCTCACTCCCCCATGCCTCTGCTGGTACTTTCTGCACCTCCCCAATAAATTCCAGCTGCTCAAATTCTTGTCTGAATCTGCTTCTGGGAAAACCCAAGCTAAAAAAAAAAAAGTTTCCCAGACAAGTGCCGGGTAGTTTCTGCTTATTCCTTTTTGTCCCTGGGAGCCTATTTTGTAGGTCACAGGATCAATTGATGAGAGGAAGTTGGTGGGTGCGGTTGAGTGCCTCTGGGATGGGGACCCAGGCTTCGTGAGAGCTGCCCCTGGGACAGCCCTGTGGACTGGGAGGACAGCCTAAAAGCCTTGTGTTCTCCCTCCATGACTGCTTCCTTAATGGCCAGACCTGCTTCTCTTGCCTAAATTCTACCCCTGAGGTGGTTCCCGTGGCCCCCGGGGCATCTGTGGTCTCTGCCCACCACTGTCTCTTCTGTCCTTCATGCGCCGGCAATAAAGACCACTTGAAGTTTCCCTACACCTCACTTTCCCATCCCTTTCATGCCTGCTGACTTTGGTTTCGTGTTCTCCCTGATCATACTGCCCTTCCCTACTTTTCTCTTAGCAGAATCTTGTTCCTCCTTTAAGATCCAGTCTACGGGTCACCTCCTCTATGAAGCCTTCCTTGACTTGATTTTCATGCCTTCCCTGGGCCCCCCAGCATCTCTGTCTTATAGCCCCTTCACACACTGTACTGAAATCATCCATGCAGACACCTGCTTCCCCACCAGATGGTGAGCTCCTGGAAAACCCAGGCTGTGTCCTATTCAAAGGGCCTAGGACACTACAGGGGCTGGATGTAGGTTGGGCTCCCCATAAGCAGACCCTGAGACAGCTATACCTTTGCAAGTGATTTATTAAGGAGCTGCTCCCAGGAGAAATCAGTAAGGGGGTAGGGGAAGTGGGCCAGGGAAGGACCTAAGATGTGATTTCAGGCAAAAGTCCACGGAGGAGAGCTTTCTTCCCGATCCCACAGGGAATGCTGGAGCAGAAGTCATACCTCTATAGTTGTCCTGAAAACTGGGCTTTTCCTCTCCTATACCAGCCAGTCACTGACTGAGGTCTACTCCAGGGAGACATAAACACCTGGGTCCACACACCACATCTCCATGTGTGTGTGTCCACATGCAGAGTGATTCCAGGAGCCCGAAGACAGTCTTCTAGAGGGCCATCAGAGGCAAAGGCCAGAGGATGATCCCCCACAGAACTCCAGGGCAGAGTCCCACGGAGAAGGTAACAGGGTGAGAGAATTAGGCTGAGCTCCAAGAGTGTCCACTAGAGGGCTCCCATATGTCTCTCCGCTGAGCTGGCATGTGGCTGGGGAGGCATGCCCCCGTGTGGCTTTTTGGCATCTTGAATCCAGCTCATCCTGTGGTCCGTTAGTCCCATCCTCTCCACTTCCACTCTTCCTGAATTCTCTGAGTGCTTGGCTCTGCCTCCAGGGTCATCTTTGGCCTGTACTCCCAGCCTCATAAATTCACCCTTCCATCAATTTCCTCAATTCTTTCAATTCTCCTTTCAAAATCTTTTCCAAAGTCATTCCTTTTTTTCCCCCGTTCTCATCACCTTGCTGCTAATCATCAGAGCCTAGTGGGATCGTTACTTGTACATATTGAATGAATGAATGAATGAATGAGTGAGTGATAGAAATAGCCCAATCTTCTGAAAGAACTTCAGCCTCCCTAGCCTGGGTGTGCTGTTTTTCCAAGGGCTGACCCTGCCCCTTTTCTTAGATCTTACGAATTTCTAAATAAACATACTACTTAATGGCAACACAAACCACTCATTCTTTCATAACATAACTCACGTTCTGGCTGTCTCACCTTTGCTCTGCTCTTCTTTGCACCTAAAAAGCCCAATTTCTCATCTCTACCTGTAAAAGTCCTGCTCATTTTCTAAGGCCCAGCTTCCCAATCTTCTTTGAACTTGTGGCATTTAATTCGTTCCTCTCCTAGGGAACTTTAAAAAAAACGGTTTTGGTTCCACCATCTTTAAAGACGATGAGTTCCACCATATCAAGAGTTGTAGGTTACACTGTATGTTAACTAACTGGAATTCAAATAAAAACATAAAAAAAAAAAAGCTTAAAAAAAGAGTTGTATATATGGTTGGCAGTAGATATTCACCAAATATTGTGGGTTGCCCTCTCTTGTGGGCACATAGTAGGGCTGTATTTTTCTACCTCCTTGAACTAAATCGTGACCATGTGACTTGTTTTGGCCAATGAAACGTGAGCATAGTGACTTGTGTCACTTCTGGGTGGGATCTTTAAGAGCCAGTGCAGGATTGTCCACCTCCCTTCTTCCTGCTTTAACAACCATTGAAGGACAGAGATAGAACCTCCCTCAGCTTGGGCCCCTGAATGAGGACAATGCAGACCGGAGGTCCTAGTATTTCTGCAGCAGATAGGTATCATTAGTAAGAAATCAACTTTTATTGTTTCAAGTCTCTGAGATTTGGGGGTTGTTGTTACAGAGCATAACGTAGCCTCTCGGAGTCTAACAGGTGTCCTCCTGAGGAAGAGCCTCAAGGTATATATATATATATATATATATAATGAAGCAAACTAAGAGACTATTTCTTGACCAAAGTCACCACCCTTCTGTAGCTGAGATGATGGAATGAACGCATTAAAAGACTGAATTCACACAGATGGAGTTAAGTGAGGCATTGGATAATGTCCGTTGCATTTTCATTGCAGATGCCCAATGAGGTAGTTACAGATTAGAATTGAAAGAATGTCCTCCACATACTATTTTTCTTCCATGTCTCCCTCCCTCCCTCTCTCCCATTTCACTCTCTTCCTCCTTCCCTCCCCACTTTCTTTCTTTTTTTTAAATTTAGTTCTATCTGTTGGTTGAGCATGAAAATCTTGTATGAGAAGCAGGAAGAAACCAGCCACATGATTTTCAATTTTTTAAATGCATGAATAAAGAACAGAAAACCTTGCCATAAGAAAAATAAATTTGTATTTTGAAAACATTAATCTTTAGGCCAGAAGAGGTGGTTTTGATCAGATCTTCCATTCCTCAATTTTTCATCCTCAAATTTCACCCATAAAGCAAAAAGGATAAGCGTTCTAATGACAAAATAAATCTAATATTAAATTTTTTGCATCTTGCCCGTCTCACTTTCTGGGGGTTATTTTCTACCATAATGGTCCAGGATCTCTGAAATGTCTTTAAAGAAAAAATTTTTTTTCATCAGTGCCTACAACAAATGAATCACACAGACAATTTGCTACAATAGGCTTTTCTTTTTGTGCAAAGGCAAGAAATCCTGAGTGAGGAAGCTCAGACTTCACCAACCTCCTGGTTCTGAAATTACTCATCCAGACATGAAACGAAATTGAAAAATCAGAGAGATCTAGTTTGAAGGAAAAAGAATGGTTGATGGCCTGGGAACCAAGTAAGTACTCATTTTGCTTCTGTGCCATTGGATGAAGATGCTTGGATCAAAAGAGGACTTGGAAACGTCAAGAAATTGACAAGCAGGGCTAAAAGACGCAGACAACGTGTTTATCATACTAAAAAAAAAGCATACACCTGGAGTGTCAGCAGTGGTCCTCAGCCCAAAGAGCCTCTTGCCATAACAAACTCATTGACAAGAACTGTCATTGACTCTGCTTTATCTTCCATGTGCTACTAAGAGGGCGCCTTCCAAGTGCATCCTACGTAAATTGAGGTTTGCTTCCTGACCGGGGAGATCAATTCTCTGTCAAAGAGAGCTGGCTGATGGATCACCGTGTGGCTGCCACTGCATTGAAAATCACATCAAATACCTTCTCAAACACACTTCTGAATTACATGCTGGATCTCCAAAGAGGAGGTTAGAGATAAATCCGTGTAGCTCACCAACCTGTGTGTCTTACAAAATCGAGTAAATGAGGCTGGTGCTCAGTGGTCTGGGTTGTTCCCCCAGCCTGGTGGGGAAAAAGAGGCAGCAGCATGTTAAGGTTAATTGCACAGATTTTGGAGCCTTGTGGCTGGGTTTGAGCCAGGATCTATCTGCCTCTTACCAGCTCTGTGACCTTGGGCAAATTATTTAACCTCTCTGTTTCAGTTTTCCCGGCTGCCAAATAAGGATGATAATATGGTACCTCCTTTCCCTCCCTCCCAGGGCAGTATCTTAATCTTCATCCCTCAGGAGCAGACCTGGAGACATGGATTTAAGAGCAAGAAGTTAATTGGGAGGTGAAGGTAGATGAAGGGTAAAGGAAAACAGGAAGGAGAATGGCCGATACATAGCGAGTTCCTGAGCAAGCCACCACTGCGGGGGACGGGAACTGAATCCTGCTGGGGAGCCCTGGGAGACATGCACCGGAGGGGTGAAGGAGCTGGGGTGTTCACCTACTCACTCCCATCTGTCCTTCGTGGGGGGCCTGTCTTGTGAGGGCACATATGTGCAGGTACACACACGTGTGTGCACACGCAAGGGAGGAGGCGTTCATTCCCTGATGCTTCTGGCTTGCCCTGCCTGCTGTGAAGGGGGCTCTGGCGGGAAGAGAAGCCCCCCCAGGCAAAGGAGCGCCCGGGAGGGCAGTTGCAGTCAGACGGTGCATGCTGAGGAAGGAAGGGTGAAGGGGCATGTGCAGGGTGGCAGACCATTTTGAAGATTAGATGAGTTAATTATTGTGAAACACTCAGCGAGGTCCCTGGCACTCCTCGAAGAGCTTGATTAGCACTGAAGCTACACGGGCTGTTCTTTGGGACAGCTTCTTATCTCAGGATGGATTTTATTTTTGTTTTTTTGTTTTTTTCTTCTGAGACAGCGAGCCATGGTGAGGAGCTTGATACTGTAACAGTGGCCAAATGCATTGTAGGTTTTCTTTTCTTTTTCTTTTTTTTTTTAAATTGTATTTATTTGACATAGAGACAGAGAGAGAGGGAACACAACAGGGGTAGTGGGAGAGGGAGAAGCAGGCTTCCGGCTGAGCAGGGAGCCCGATGCAGGGCTCGATCCCAGGACGCTGGGATCATGACCTGAGCTGAAGGCAGATGCTCAACTGTCTGAGCCACCCAGGCGCCCCTGTAGGTTTTCTTGAAGATGACTGCGTACCTGTAAAATGGGTTTGCTGATAGAGCTGCCTCGATCGGGGGAGTATCATCAGGTCGTGGCCCGTGCCAGTCTGTCAGAGTTGCTGGCATGTGATCGGCACGTCATTCAGGCCTGGAGGCCACAGCCCAGCTGTGCCACGCTGCAGCAACAAATAAGCCCCGAGTCTTAGTGGCTTCCCAGGAATGAACGCCTGTGTCATCTCTCCCCTCCGTTGGGCCTGTGCTGTGCACTCATCGAAGGCAGGCACTGAGCTGGAGGGCAGTCACCTCTGTGACCTCAGTGCCGAGTACAGGACACCGCACATGAGAAGCAAAGGAATGAACAGATCAATAAATTGATCCCATACGTAGCATGTTTGCAGATTCACCTTCATCTGAAATATTGGCTTCCTCCCACTTAACGTCTACTCAGCTTCTTGAAGCTTATCTTGCTCTCCGGAGTTGGAAACAACCCCTCTCCTCTAACTTCTTGGACACTTTGTGTCTCTCCACAGTGCATCACATTCTGCCCTGCAGGATGGTAATTTGTGTACCCGTCAGACCTTGTCACCCTTCCCTCAAATGCCTCTGGTGGCTTCCAAGCACATTTAGGATACGCTGCATGTTCTGACCTGGCCCGTGAGGCTCTGTGTGCTCTAACCCCTGAAACTCTCCCTGGGGATCTCACTTACCCCTCTCGCTTCCCCTGCTCTTCTCCAGCCACAGTGGTCTCATAGCTCTTCCTTGCATGTGTCATGCCTGGTCCTGCCTCAGGCCCTTGGCACCTGCTTTTCCCTATGACTTCAATCCACCTTCTGCCTTCAGATCACTTGTTCCATTGACTCAGATCCCTGCTCCAATATCATTACCTCAGAAAGTTCTTCCCTGACTGAGGTATCTTAAAAAGCATACATACCAGCACATTCATCTGCTTTATATTCTTTTCCACATCACACATTTATTTGGTTGTCCTGACTGGCCCCTCCACCCACAAAAATGCAAACTCTTTGAGGTCAGGAACTTTGTTATATTTAGTGTGGTATTTTAAGCTCCCACAACAATGGTGATTGGCACTTAATAAGACCTCAGCAATTTTGTTGAATAAATGCATAAGAATTATCGTCCCATTTTAGACATGGGGTAACTGAATCCTATAGAATTGAAGAGAGTCGTATAATGGAACATAGCTTTTTATCTATATATCATTGTATTACATCTATCGCATGCAGACACTTTAATCTTTATAACAGTAAATTTGTTTACACCCTAGGGAACTGAGGCACAGAGAAATTACATACTTGCCCAAGGTCATGTAGCCAGGGAACAGCAGAGCAAGGATTCAAACCAGATAATCTAGCTCCAGGGTTGATGCTCTTCACCACTGTGCTATGCTCTCGGAAACAGACAAGAAGGAACTCTCTGTGGGTTGTTTGAAGAACCGTCGAGGGAATAAACCGAAAGCTTTTTGTCAACTGTCCCAATGCTGATTGAAAATTTCTCATACAGGAAACATTATGGGATCTCCAATACTAAACCCTAGTCAAAAGCTAGGGGTGAGTGTTGGGAGCTATGTTGGAAGGAAGCCATCAAGCCCACACAGGACACATGCTTGAGGATATAATCTCATCACCATGTCTACAGAGAGCCTTGGGGCATGACTTACCATGTCAATAAAAGTGGATAATGTTTCTGCTTCCAGAATATTCTGACATCATCATCTGAGTAGACCCATCAGTGGGCTACCATCTAAGCAAGGCACCCTTACCCTAGCAAACTCCTCGAAGGCAGTACCTCATACAGGGCCACAGGCATCTGTGAGATGCTCAATAAACACTCAATGAATAGGAGTGACTTTTTTCCATTCAAAGGCAGACATTTATTTAGGGACACACCCATCTCCTTGACAAGTCTCATGCTGTCCCACTACCAATCTCTCCCCATCCTAATCTACCCCACACCATTGTCTGACTGTTTTCTCAACTTCAAATATGATCAAAGCCCTTCCATGCTCATAAAATTTCCCTGGACTTTCATTGTCTCAGGAAAAATTCCAATGGTGTCTGTACTTAAAAAAAAGGTCTCATATTGCTATAGAATGTCAGCACTTGACAGAGGCCCAGGGACTAGCTATAGTATCCCCCTCTATCTTTCCCCCTGCTAATTTTACAGAGTTCTGATAAGGGGAAGGCAATTAGCCAAGGATACAGTGGGTCAGCGGTGGGAGCAGACCTGAAACCTGATATCTTAATGGCCAGTCCAGTGGTCCATTCTCTATGAGCACTGCAGGGCTCAAAAATGTAACTACAAAGTCACAGAGAACAGCTTTCTGTTTGAAGGCAGTTGAATTTTCCCCTCCCCTGTCATGGTAACTGCTTCCATACAGTTTTCTCCTTCTTTCGCCTCTGATCCTTAGGCTAGATAATTAATCAGACTTTTGAATAATTAAAATTATTTTAAAATGCCTTTGTATCTGTGAAATTTGCTCCGGTAATTACTGCCTTATCAAGAGCCTGATCCCGCAGACTGGAATGCTTTTCCAGCAGATAGGAAGTATTTTCACTTGCGGCTTCAGGATTCAGAAGTTGTGGAAGGAGTGTTTGTTATGTGAGCCAGTCCCTTTGAAGATGAATAGCACCAACTCTTCGACTCCACAGTCTCCGCAGAACCCCCTTTCGTTCTTAGATTTCCTAATGAGATACAGCATATCTCATTCTTTGCCTTCAGAGCCTGCTGTAAAATATGATCATTAGTTAAAATATTGGATCGACTTCTCCAAACTGGATTTTGCACTTGGGCCTTGCTGAGCCTGGCTTCCAAATTCAACATCCACTTTTCAGTAAATAGACTCTTGTGGCAGCAAAGTGAATGACAGTGCTTGCTTTTCTTGAGTTACTTACCTGGTCCTTCCTGACCCAGCCAATACCCAGTGCTGAGCCCTAGGACGCAACGTTCTGTCCCTGGAGTCCCACCACGTCTTCATCATGTCTCCCCAAGGTTTTTTGAAACTCAGATCCAGGATGCCCAAGGCTGACAACTTCATGCTGGATTCAGGGGGCTTTACAGAAATCTGGTGAACATTCCCAGCAAGTAGACTCAATAGAAGGGCCAACTACCTGACCTGGGTCCCTTAAATACTTCATGACCAAGGACAGGGCTGGTTATAGCATCTGGGGAGGGAAGGACCAGGGGGGTGTTCTTGGGGTTGTACAAGGGATACATTATTTTATAGTTAAGAACACATGCTCTAGAGTCGGACCATCTGGGGGTTGTGTTTTCTTAGGCTCCTGTTTCTGCTGGTTTTCAGCTGGGTTTGGCCAGAAGCAAAGAAGTATCCTCCTTGGCTTCGGCTTCCCCTGATCACATCTGCCAAGGTTCCAATTTCCATGCATTACCATACTCTGAGGCTTCCAGTACCTTTGTCCCTCCATCTTAAGGGTTGGAGTAGCTTCTTGCTCTTGTGTATTTCAGAGTTAACTTCCTGTCCCTTGTTGGGCTCTCAGTTCCCACATCGCCTCTATAGCCAATTCCCTAAATTAAATTCCCTCTCTTGTAAATACTTGAAGCAGGTTCTGTTTCCCTGGTTACCGATCAACCACAGTATGATCAGGTAAGCCAGCGCCTGTCCTCTTTGGCGTAAGTGATTTTGAGACGGGTCTCTGTCACAGCCTGGAGAGTCTGGACTCACGCAGGCGTTAATAGGCAAAACCGTAGCTACGAGATCCCGAGCACTTACTGTATGCCTGGCACTGTGCTCAGTGCTTGGTGTACATTATAGGATCCATGCACTCAGAATTATGATCTCCATTTTATAGATGAAGAAGTGGAGACACAGACTCTCTAATTTTATCCCCACCAGATTTCTTTCCTTTACGTGGAAATCCAATCAAAACCAGCTGCTTCTTTAAATAAGGAAGAGATCCCTACAGGTATGTCAAGGCTCAGGGCTGGTAGGACAAGAAAGGAGGTGAGGAATGACAAAAGGGAAGTCTAGGTGTTCTTTCTTTTTTTTTTTTTTAAAGATTTTATTTATTTATTTGAGAGAGAGAGAATGAGAGAGACAGCACATGAGAGAGGGGAGGGTCAGAGGGAGAAACAGACTCCCTGCCGAGCAGGGAGCCCGATGCGGGACTCGATCCAGGGACTCCAGGATCATGACCTGAGCCGAAGGCAGTCGCTTAACCAACTGAGCCTCCCAGGCGCCCTAGGTGTTATTTCTTGACACAGCCTAGAGTGCAACATGCTTCTCCCAGTCAGAGTGTAATGCGTAAAGGGAGCGCCATCTATCTGAGCTACAGGCATCTCCAGTCACCGAGTCAGTCAAGTTCTTGCTACTAATTGCACACACGTTTTGCTAAAGGTAGTAAATAGGAATCATTCACGTATCCTTAGAGACCGGGACACCATTCAGTATTCATGGCAAATATATCACTGAGCTTCGTAAGAGAATCATTTTAAAACAAAGCTTGGTCAGCTGTTTAATAATTTACTGATAGTGACAGCAGGGAGAATATCTAATAACCAGTGAGATTGGCTTTCAAATAGAAAATAAATTCATGTTTGAAGAGTTCCAGGAGAAAGAGGGGAAGGAGGGGCAAGCATTACCAGCAGTAAGGAAGTATTTAACATTTGTCAGTTCCTGATTTTTTTTTTTTTGAATGCTATCAGAGGGAGAAATCTGATTATTGAGAGGTCACAAAATTCCATACATTTATATTTTAAAACATTCATGGGTCCTTAATGTTCTTCTCACAGGAAACAGGAATTATACAGAGGTCTGGTCTCTCAAAGCAGAGGCCCTGACCCCAACTGAGCACTGGGGAGGATCTGCCTTTGTGAATCTGGGGGCTTTTTTGGGCTACATTGTCTCTGTTATCACGTTTCAGTTCCTCTTGGGATAGGTAAGGCCTGAAAAATTAAAAAAACAAAAACAAACCCAAAGGCTTCAGAAAACAAAATCAACCCGAACTATAATGGCACATTCTTCTGCTGTGGGGAGAACCTAGGTGGGAACTTATTGCAGAGGATCTGGCTTCTGGGTAAACGGAATTTATTTTTTGTTTACTAGCGAAGCTGTATTGAAATGTTTGTAAAATGAAAAGGGTTTTGAGGTGGTTGGGCTCGGAGTTCCCTGCTCATTCCAACATTCTTGGTTCACTGTTGGAGACACGATTACAGTGATTTTAAAAAGGTCCAGGACAGGTTGAGAGGAAAGCGCAACTTCAAACCAGCATCCACCCTGAACCACCAAACCTCCTCGTGCCTTAGTTCCCTCCCCCATACATCGTGAATAATGAGAACTGTAGCGAGGATCCTGCACGGGAGGGGGGGGGGGGCTTTCAGCTGTGGGCCTGGTTCGCAGTAAATGCACATTCAAACATTTCAGAAAGGCAGAAGCAACACCAAAGTGGAAAAACCTCAGGATTATCCATCTTTAAGCTTCAGTGGCAGACAGTGATGAATGGTATTTTTGGGTAAAGGAGCACCTCTGCCCCCATGCCCTTCAGCCCCCTCCCCAATGCAGCAGGCACATCTGTCCTCAAACCAATCCCTAAATTTGCCACTCTGGAGACAGGCTTCCAAGATAAGACAAATGATTTCTGTGTTCCCAGGTGGTATTTTCTGTGGTTTTACATTCCAAGATTGTCCCCTCCATTCTTCACGTTCATTTCAACAAATTCACTCTCATTCTGCTTTAAGTTATTAGCATTTTTTTTTGCTTGTAGAAATAATGATTTATCAACATTTTATTGATGTGAGAATGGCTTGAATAAACGTGTGCAGTCTGGCCTGTCACGCCAATGAACAGTCTCGGTACGCTGGGGAGTCTTCTGCCATTATCCAGCTCAGTTCTAGGAGTGCTGAGGAGATTCTGGGGGCTGAAGTTTGTGGCTATCATTTTGGGTGAAATCTCTTTCTGTGCAGTGGAGTAAAATATTTCTTCAACAGTTGTCCTTTTCTGAAACTGAAAGAACTAGTATTTATTCCATGGGATTGGCTATGTGGTAGCCGGCTGGTTGAAAACATTTTGAGGTATGCCTTGGTACAGAAGAAGGGCAGGTTGTATAAAAATCACCAGGTCTCCGTGGGTATGAGGGATTGAATGGAGTGTCAGAGGGAGTGGAGGAGGAGGTTAAGCAGAGAGCAGACCCTGGGTAAGTAGTTAGGTCTGCAGACCACTTATTAAAAGGGTTTATGAACATTGTGACTTATAAATGAGGTGGATAGAGGTTATCTGACTGCCCAAGATCCTTTAGAGAGAACACTCCTTCCCCACTCCATTTGGTCTTCATGGGGCTGTCAGTTATGGTGATCATCCCTTATATGGAGGGGTGGACAAATGACTGAGGCTGGCCAATTACAGTACTGCCCTCCCTACCACTTCCCTGGCCAAATTAATTGTTTCAGGAAATGGATGTGACCCAAATCAGCCAGTGTCTTCACTAGAGTTTGGCAGGGGTGTTGCAGAAGGCTTTTTTTTTTTTTGCTGAGGGTGCTAAGCTATGAGAGCTATATATGGAGTGGTCATTGCCCAATTTCCCTGACTACCCACTGAGAGAAGTACCATTGAGAGATGGAGAGACAGAAAGGCAACTGAACACCTGGATGCAGCTGTGCCTGAAGGTGCTTATGGATTGCTCACCTAAATAAGCCACTGGATTCCTTTTTTCACGTAAGCATGTCTAAGCTAGATATGTCATTTGTAAGAAAAAGAGTCTTACCTACAATACAACGTTTGCATATGTTCTAGTCTCAGTATTCCTCCTCTAAGCCCTTATAGGTGTCAGAGACACAAAAATGGGCAAGATGCAGACCCAGTCTCAGTAGGCTCAGAGTTGTACCCAGAGGTTTCAACTTCCCTTGTTCCTAACACCGCATGAGCCTTTCACAAACTTCATGTGCCCGAGAACTGCCTGGTGTGCAAATTAAAAAATCAAACTCCTCTACCTCAACCTCTAGGGATTCTGATTCAGTTGCATGCAAAATGAATGAACACCTACCCTGAGTGGCTCTGGAGTGCGTGTGTCCCGGGGACCCATGTTGAGAAATGTACTGTCCGCTCACCCACCTCTCATTCGGGATCATCCTTTCCTTCCATGCAGGGATTCCCCGAGATGGGCAAGGTGGTGGGGCATTTTTATAAGGGTGTATGAGAATATTAAGGGGGTAGAGCTCTGTGTAGCCCCTACTCCAAATCCACTCTCGGCAAATATCTCAGATGATTCATACGTCACCAACCAGGGGTGGGCAGACTCTAAGGGAGGAGCCCTTGCAGTGGTTCTTAGTGGAAATACTGGAGAGATTTAAAAAATACTGTTGCCTGGCTCCTGCTCAAATAACTCCATGGCTGAGAGGGGGGCCCAGGTGATGATAACATGCAGAAGGGTTGAGAACCATTGCAGCAGAAACCTGGCTGCATTTTGGGAGCCCAGGAACCACCAGGCTCTCGAATCTCCCCATGAAGTCCCCTCTGGCCAACCTGCCTTTGACTGGTGCAACATCCAAAGGCTGGACTCCAGTGGCCAAAGTTCTGTTACCGTCAAGGGCCTTGTTTTGATGGTGGGTGGGAGGTCCACAGTTACTTCTCAAAAATACAGTGATAAAATAACAAATCCATGAAAATACCAAGCCCAGATAATCATAAAACATAATAAACATAAGCAAATAAATGACATTCTTAAGGGAGGGCTATGCATAGAAACATGGAAGTTTAATAAGAATCAAGGATTCTGATGAATCCAATCACGTAAACCTGAGGTCTGGAGGAAGTTTAAAACATTTCTTTAAAAAATAAGACACTCTTTCTGTATCATTTCTGCTTCAAAACTCTTGGTGCCATTTTTGTTTGTTTGTTTGTTTGTTTTTTTCTCAGAAGTCTGGCATCTGTTGTTCCTGGGACTTGGGCCCCACCTGGAGGAGGCTCTGCACCACGAACAGGCTGGCCAGAACTTTTCTTCTGGATCTTTTCTGCCAGGGACAGGCCTGTGACGGCTCCAAGCGTGGGCCAGGTGCTGCCAGCAGTCTGACCACAGTGTGGACCGTACTGCTTTCGTGCCGGCCTGGACAGATCACCCTGTTATGACCTTCCACGAGACTCCCCTGTGCACAGTCGGAGAAAAAGAGAACATCTCCAGGCTCTTCCCTCAAGTTCTGGGTTCATCAGTTGTGGGGTGACTGAGCAGTCTGAGCTATTAACCAGAGCTCCACGTGGTTCCTAGGGTCAGGGAGAGTTGGGAAATGTCACCTGGATACATCTCACCTTGAACGCCTGTGAGCCTTGCTCGGCCTCTTCTGATGAACTGACTTTCTCATACATATTGACAGACGGGGCAGTGAACCTCCTGACTGAAAACCACTCCTCCCGAGCTCCTCTTTCGCCCTGGCAGGAAAATTTGGCCCTAGTCTCCACCAGCATCTATTGAGTGCTTGCTGTATGCATGCTAGGGCTTGGCTTGGAGGGTACGGCAGTGTGCAGGGCGGTCTGAGAAGCCTCAGATGCTGCTGCCACCCTCGTGGAGAAGCTGGCTCTGCTCACGGCACCAGGGAAACAGAGCTAACGAATTCTTCCCCGCCCACTGTAGACCTGCCCAACGCAGAGCGCTGAGGATTTAGAGGCCTAGAGAGGGATAAGGGAGGATAAGTATTTGGAATTTGGCATTCCGGAGAGAGGGAACAATACAAGCAAAGGCCCCAAAGGGGCTGGAGGAGAGGGTGCGTGTCATGGAGTTGGGAACCACTGCTCATGAGACCATGGCCCTTTTGGCCCATCCCGACCTCTCTGAACATGCAGACTCATAACTCTGAGCAGTCCCTGTCCCTGCCACCCAGAATGCCTTTCTTTCCTTCTCTACCTGGTGAGGACTCCGTGCGGGGCGAGTTTCTGATGAATTAAAGATGGGATGGCCTGAGAAAGGCAGGCTGGACCCAGCCAGTGGAAGGTCTTGTTGGCCATGTTTAGGATTTTGAACTTTATTCTGAGGGCAATGGGGCATTTGTGAAGGGCATTAAGCTGGTGAGGGGCAAGACGGTGGAGTGACGGTGTTCCAGAACAATGACTCTGGCTGTTTTGTGTTTGGTGAGGGGGGGGGATGAGACTGGCGGCAGAGAGGGGCTGGCTGGAGTTTGAGCCAACCTTGCAGTAGGGCAGATGCAGAGAAGCAGCAGGTTCACTCCACCTTGGACTGGTGAGCCCATCCCTACCTGGATCCTCCTGAACCTGAGAGTCCAGAACCTCAGTACTGGTGTGCAAGTCCAGGGCACACAGCTTTTCTCTGGCTTCCTCAGAGAACTACGTTGCTGAAAGGAAGAAGTCAAGGCTGGAGCCATGTCTCAATCATGACTGATGTCCATTATTCAAACCTTGACACGAACTGCCCTGTCCCCAGTGGGTGGGTGTGACCTCCCTGCGTGGGCTGACCGTGGGCTCCTATGGATGGGGTCATGGTATCTTGGCACTCCACTGCTCAGCATGAGGCTGGATGCAGGTTAGAGACAAAACATCCATGGTGGGTACCTGGCACACATCACTTAGTTTTGTTTTGTATGTTTATTTATTTTTTTAATTAGAAGAAACAGCTGTTTGGCAGATCCCACTTAGGCAAAAAGAGAGATGTGGTCCTCGCATTAAATCCAGGGCATCCCAAGCACAGAGGTCTACTTGCCAGTAGTCTGGACTGTGTGCTGGTGTTTCGGCCCAAGGATGGAGCAGCTGGCTCTCCGTGCTGTGTTGCTGACCAGGTGTCCGTAATAGTTGGCCTGGAATCAAGGCTGGGATGGTATGTTAATCCAAGACTTGCAAGTAGGAAAGAAAGGAAAGGAAATGATCTCTTGAGCGGGCCAGGTCCTATTCTAGATGTTTTCACATCCATTAACTCACGTAATTCTCCCTCAGCTCAGTGAGGTGGGAATAATCACCGCAATTTCACAGATGGGGAAACAGAACTGGAGAGGGAGAGTGACTAGTTCATGGTCACCTGGGTGGTAAATGGAGGCGTGGGGAATGTGGGCAGGTGTGAGGCCTCGCTCAAAAGAGGGGTATTACCAAAATACAGCATGTCCAAGAAGAGGAACCAGATGGTGGGAAACTGAGAATCATACAAGCAGCAGCAGCGTGTAAGGAATCGAGAATGCTTACCTAGAACACACCAACGTCCAAATGAGTCCCCTGGAAGTATGTCCAGGCCTTTCCGTGTGTCCCCAGAGAGAGGAGCCAACTTCGAAGGGAGGAAATTACATTGTGGCAGTGTTGGTTCAGCGTAAGGGAAATCCTTCTAACCACCAGCGCCTCAAGCTGAAAACGATTCCTTCCTGAAGTCCTGCTTTTGGGCACAGCAATATTACTGGGTAATGCATGTTTTCACAGAACAAAATGGCTGGATCATGAGGTTACACTTGAAAACTACTTATGGTTTCTAGGTTGCATTCGGGTTATTTATATTTGCATGTCTTGACAGACAGCATTAATGCATATCTGTGCCATGAAACACAATTGAAGCCAGAACTACTGGCTCTGAAAGAGTCTGTGGCGTGTGCAAAGCCACTCTGCTAATAGAAAGGTTAACTTGTATTTTTGAATTATTGATGGTTGCTTGTTACTAATTTTTTTTTCTTCAGAAAGGAGGAAATTATTAATGAAGAGATCATTGCCAACGTGTCTGACATCTATTAATGGTTTCATCTTGCAACCAGATTAAAAGAGACAGCTGGCCCATGAATTTATGTGTGGAGACAGTTCCAATGTGCTGACAACTCCGTGGGAGGGGGGCCTCCAGGCAGTGGGGCCCGGGCACCAGCACGGGTGGCTGGTGAGAGGTCCTCTCCCGGGGGCCATGGCCTCGTCGAGGGGACGTCAAAGGCCTTGCTGCCCAAGGGCTATCATTCTCCCGACAACTTTCCAGTGGCTGTGTTCCCACGGGAGCCCATCGGCACCTGTACCGTGCCCATCACTCGGGGGCACAACCCTCATGGATGTTTTAGGTTGGTGGTTTTCAGCTTGAGTGTGCATCTGATTCACCTGGGAGGCTGGTTAAGACACAGATTCCTGGGCCCCACCTCCCACGTTTCTGAATCGGTAGGTCCAGGGGAGGGCCCGAGACTTTGCATTTCTGACACATTACCCGGTGATGCTGTTACTACCGGTCCAAAGCCCACACTTTGAGAACCAGTTCTAAAGCAAGAATTATCAGATTGTGCTGTGAGACTATCTCTAGAGGAGGGGCTGGCTCACTTTCTCTGTCAAGGGCAAGGACAGTAATTATTTTCAGATGTGGGCCACATGATCTCTGTCACAATTACCAAACTCTGTCTCTGTAGCCCAGGGAACAGTCACAGGCAGTATGTAAACAAATATGCAGGACTGTGTGCCAATAAAACTTTATTTATAAAAACACAATCGGGGCCAGGCTTGGCCCAGTGGTGGTGGTCTGCTGACCCCTGCCCAGAGCAGCGGTGTCTCATAGAACTTTCGCAAAAAGCAGCCGGAGGCAGCACACAAATGAATAAACGTGGCTGTGCCCCAATAAAACTTTATTTATAAAAACGAGCAGTGGGTCAGATTTGGCTCGTGGGCTGTAGTTTGAGCAGCACTGTCCAACAATTTTCTTTCTGTGATGATGGAAATGTTTATATCTGCCAATATGGCAGCCCCCACCACAGGTGGCTCCTGAGCTCTTAGAACGTGGTTTGTGCTACTGAAGACTGAATTTCTAAATTTTATTTTATTTTTAAGATTTTTTTTTTTTCTAAAGTAACCTCTACACCCAACATAGGGCTTGAACCGACAACCCCAAGATCAAGAGTCACATGCTTCGCTGACTGAGCCAGCCGGGTGCCCCTGAATTTCTAAATTTAATGGCTAGTGGTACCCTGTGCCACAGCAAGAAGATAGAAGGCTCCAATGTGGTAGTCACTCCTCCCTGCCTCTCTACACAGGGTCTTTGCCCTCTTTGAGCCTCAGTTTCCTGGTGTGTAAGATGGGGATAAAACAGCAGTTATATTACTAGGCTTTCCTGGGTAAGGGGGTAAGTGAGACACCATGGCCGCAGATGTCTTCCCCCTGGTTCTTTGCTCCCCACTGGAGGACTGACCATCGCTGTGGGCTGGGGAGGGGCTGGGGAGACGGAGGCCATTTCTGCATCTCTAGGTCCTTTACCGCTCTTCGCTTTGTCCAGTCTTTCCCACCAGACTGTAAACTTCATGAGGGCACAGACAACATCTACCGTAAGCTGCAAACCCACAGGCTTGCCATTCTGGGTATATGGTGGGCAGCCAGTTCACTTGTTGAAAGAATGCCCCATGGTTCAAGGTTCCCCTAAAACTGTGCTCAGATTAAGAGATTTGGCACTAAAATGCCTGACTGCTTCTGGCCCCCAACAGAACTGAAAGGGAAGCCACTGTATAGATGGGGAAACTGATCCCAAAGGTCCCATGGGGTTAAGGGTAAAGTCATCCTGAGGACAAGAGGCCATCTTCTTGACTGGAATTGAAAGGAGCTACAGGGCAGAGCATCACTCCACAATTTCCAGACATCACAAACTCACCCCAGGCCGCAGCCCCCTCTCTTCAGTACTGACACTGACCTCAGCCCTGAGCCAGCCATGAGCATGTGGCCAGGTTTCCCCAGCTCCCTAGGCTGATGGGAGGCAGATGGGGAAAGCAGCCCCCCTTTTCTCCAATCAGCACTGGGCTCTCAGCCAAAGTTTCACAGAGAAGCCTTAAGGACCAGCGTGAGTTTACCAGGGAGAGGATGCAGGGAAGGGCCTTCTAGGCAGAAGGAACAGCAGGTGTAAAAGCATGGTGTGTGAGTGGACACCAGAGCCCGTCGGGCAGCAGGTGGGAGCACGCACTCCTGAAGGAATGGAGGGGACGGTCTCTAGGTGTGGAGGATAGCTGGGAAAGCATAGAGGGCCATGGGTCATCCTGGGCAGGTACAGCCTGGTGCCAAAGTTGGGCATTGGTCCTGCCCCATCCGCAGCAGTCCTGTTGCACTGAACCTCGCGGTAACTGGGGGTGTGGGAGAGTGAGGCCTCCCGTTCTCTGCCACAGCAACTCAGTCCAGAGCCTGAGGTTTCCCACTTTTGGAAACCCTAGCCATGCCTGACTTTCATATTTTTGCCCCATAGTCTGTCCGATCCAATCCTTGGAATCCCAAAAAGGAAGGGGTGGGAGGAAGGCTGTGCTGGAACAGAAAGAAGGCTTTGGCCAGGTTCACAAAGTATGAATTCCTTGAGCATTGCTTAGGTGTCCCTGTCCGCAGCTTTTATAGCCCAGGCCCCCAGCCAGGACCCAAGTGGCTCCAGGTCTCCTCCATGAGATCCTGGCTCCCAGGAGAGCAGAGTCCCGGCCCGTGAGCTGCAAGGGACAGCACGGACTCTGATCTATGGTTTTAGGCTTTCATTTCCAACCAGATCTTTGTTCAGACCGGGAAGAAAAAGGAAAAAGCTACAGGGTTCTGTCTCTCGAGAACGGGAAATGGGGAAGGCAGTGAGTGAGAGAGACGCCTCACGCCCAGTCTTCTCCCCCCTCCCGCGTGGGGGTGGGGACGGGGAGAGATGGGGGTGCATAAGAGGGGTGCCTGGGCGGCTGAGGAGCTGGGATGCTCCCAGAAGAGCGTGTGTGTGTGCGCGCGCCCGCGCGCGTGCGGGGAGGGGGGTGTCGACTCTTACACGAAATTCTCTCAGGGCGTGCCCGAGCCCCTCGCCAGCAGATGCCCGCCCCAGCTTAGGGCAGATGACCCCTCCCCCATTCACCTGTCCCCTTCCCCCCAATCCCAAGTTGAGAGGGCCGCTCCCTCCCTTCCCCTTCTCCCACCCGCCCCCCACTCACCTGTTCTCCCACTCCGAGTTCACACGGCTGCTCCCTCTCTCCCGCCTCCCCCCACCGCCCCCGGTACCTGCGCCCCAGCCGGGCAGACGATGCTTGGCTGCGCGGCGCGGCGCGGGGCGAGGAGGCGAGGACCCCGGCGCGCGTGGGGGCGCGGGGGTGCGCGCGGCGGGGGGGTTGCTGCGTGTGGGCGCGGGACTGAGCCGGCGGCCCCGAGCCCGCCAGCCGGGGGCGAGGGTGCGCGGGGGAGCCGGCGGGTGCCGGCCGCGGGCGTGTGCGGGGCGCGGGCGTGCGCGCGAGGGTGTG
>NW_022589725.1:3770197-3783197 GCF_004348235.1 Phoca vitulina
CTCGGGGGACGCCG
Source organism: Phoca vitulina (assembly GCF_004348235.1). Taxonomy (NCBI): domain Eukaryota; kingdom Metazoa; phylum Chordata; class Mammalia; order Carnivora; family Phocidae; genus Phoca; species Phoca vitulina. Next base: position 3,770,212 of record NW_022589725.1, read on the forward strand.
CCCCCCGCCCCCGCCCCCCGCGTCCCGCCCCCGCCCAGCCGCCTCCCTCAGTTCGCGCCGCGCCTCGGCTCCGAGCGCAGCGGCGCCGGCTCCGGGAGCGCCGCGGAGCCCCTGCGTGCGGCCGCGCCGGCGATGCGGGGCCACCCCGCGCCCGCCCCAGTCCCGGCCCCGGCCCCGGCCCCCGCGGGAAGGGGCTGAGCCGCCCGCCGCCGCCCGGATGGCGAGCCTCGCCGCGCTCGCCCTCAGCCTGCTCCTGCGGCTGCAGCTGCCGCCGCTGCCCGGCGCCCGGGCACAGAGCGCCGCAGGTGAGTGCGCCCGCCGGGCCCCGCTCCCTTCCCGGCGCGCCCGGCGCCGCCGCGGGGGCCCTCGGGGGAGAAAGTTGTGCGGGCTCGCGGGGGGCGCGTCCCGAGGGCCGAAGCCGGGTCCCCGCCGCCGGCGCGGACAGCCGCGCCCGGGCCCGCGCGTCCCCCCGGGCAGCCCGGGTTTGGCGAAGTTCCCCGCCCGACTTTCCTGGCGGCCCCCGGGCTGGAGTAACTTTCGCGGTTGTTGCGAATGTCTCCACTTGCTGCCTCCCACTTGTCGGAATCTGTCACTTGAGTGTTTGGGGCGGCGAGACGAGAAACGGCATCGACGCCCGGGGTGGAGCGTTCGCTTCCCGCAGCTTCTGGGGCAGCGCGCGCTTTTCGTGGGGAGGACCGGTCGCCAGCAGGCCGAGGCTGCCGGGGCGGTGGCTTTTCTTTTCTCCAGGGAGAGACGGCAAGCTCCAGACTTTGCTCTAAATACGCCGCGCCCCTCAGCTAGTCCTGAAGCAATCCGCTGAAGGCACCGTGGGGGTGTTGATGTTAACGACTGAGACAGCACTACTTCCTTCCTAGCCCGTGGTTTTTAGCCGGAGTGTATGGGCGCCCCAGTAAAGGCCCTTCAAGCTGAGTGGCTTCGACCATTGAGCCTGTTTGTTCCTGAAAAGTTTTTTTTTTTTTTTTTTGGGGGGGGGGGACACTCATGTTTGGTTTGGCCATAGGAAGGAGGTGAGCAGAGGTAGTTCTCAGTGTTGGGGGGCTGGTGTGCTCCTAATGGTAAGTTGGCACGCACAGAAGACCACCACCATGCTGGGTCTTACACTTCACCAAACCCCACTGCAGGCAGCTTCCAGCCCCGAGGACCCCAAAGAGTGGGCGTAGGTGGAGGGAGAGAGGAAAGGAGTGGTGCAGGTATGCTTCCAAGTTCAAAATCACCTTGAAGTTTCTTACCACCCATTGGCTTTGGTGTGACCACACGGAGCGGAGATTGTTGGGGTCACAGGGACAGGCCGAGATGAACCATTGAGATTTAGGAAAAGATCAGTTTCGGATTGCTAAGTAACAGCGGTGCCCGTATATTATCACGAAGAAGCAAAGAAAGAAGAAAGAAAAAAAAGGGAAAGAAGCTGCGGTGGAGTGTAACCTCTTTAAACAGACTGCTTTTGAGGTTAGGAGCCGCTGGAGTGACGTTCCAGTGGAAATGCACTGGCGTCTCTCTTGCGCCATACCAAAATGGGAACCGAGTATGGGACTTTGGGAAGGGACAGCCTGTTTCTGTGGCTGGGAAGTTAGGTGACTAGGACACTTCTTTTGCGGTGTGTGAAGCTGAAAGGTTGGCTTAGCAAGTGAGAGAAGAGGGACAAGCACAACGCCCTTCTAAAGATGGTGTACAATTCTTGTTCTCATTTTGGGTCTGTATTAGGTGTGCTAAAGAGGGGAGAGGAGGAGGATGCTGGGGGCAGTCCTGGGGACCCGGGCGTGATTTGTGACTTAAATTTTTACTTTCCTCCAAGGCCTGGCCGTCCTGCCACACATTAACAGTACTCACGTTCCCGCGGCGAAAAAAACCCACCCAAAACCAATCCCACCCCCCGCCCCCGGATTAAAAATATTCTACCGCGGTTCTTGTGTAGCATGCGGTAGAACCCTGCCGGATTGGGGAAGCTGTCCAATGCAGAAAGCACGCGGGGTGCGATGCTCCCGCCAGGTGGCGCTCGCCCACAACTGTTAAAATGCCAATCTAGTTGCTTTCATCTCAGGAATAGAACTTCTTTTCAAATTTTAAATGAGTAATGTGTTTATTCAGCAGCCTTTTGTTAAAACATTTAGAGAAGTGTGAGGAGCAGGCACCTTTTCTTTGTTTGCTCTTTGGAACACACGGGAAAGAAAAGCAATCCAGGAGTACGCTTTGGGAAGAAATCTACTCCCAAGGCTCCATATGTTTCTTTTGGTTCTACCTGAGCAGAGTGACTTCTGCAAACCTACTACAGCATATACTTAGCAAGTGACTGTGTTTGTTCCAGGGGCTCTTTAAACATGTGAGATTAGCTTGTGTGCAAGAGAGCCTCATTAATTTGTAAAAATGGTGATTTTCTGTATATATCTATTATCTAAGATGTTAACATCTTAGACCATTTAGATTTTTTTTTTTTTTTTTTTTGCGGATTTTTTCACAAACATCTACATTTGTAGATGCAGGAATTCTGCAAGTGTTGACTTTTTAAAGTGGACTTATCCTCTTACTTTATTTCTAAATGCTGAAATTGTTGGAATCCAAATCTAGTACAAATATGACAATGTTTTGATTTCCTTTAAAGTATCTTATTTAAAACTTTTGGCAAGTTTGGGTAAATAATACGTTTTAAAACTCGGTGGCGTGCTCTCCATATTCTTTTAATCTGGAAATTCCCAGTCTTAAAAGCACTTTAAATTTGTAAGCTTGCATCTAGTACACAGTTAGGGTGATGTGTTTTGCTGTAACATGTTGGTCACTGTGTCCGAAAGTCAGTGTCAAGAGCTTGTCATCAAAAGGCAGTTTCCTTCTTCCTACTCTAAGATGTGTTTCATGAGCCAGGGTGATGTTTGTAAAGAATGATAGTAAAAAAGCATTTGAAATCAGCTTGTTGAGAGTGTGGCAAAACATCATTTGGGATAGGGCAAGAGAGAAACAAACAAACAGATAAGGGGATAGTCAGTCCATTTTCTAGTGGATTTCAGCATCTGTACATTGAGAGCAAAAATGGATCATAGAGGGGACCGACTTGAGATTGCAATTGTTAGCGATGTAGTCATTTAACTCGATACTCATTGCCAGTTATCTCTGGGGAGCTGTTAGCAGTACAGTCAAATTTTATTTTCTCTCCTGGATTGCTTGATTTCTTTCCTAATAAAAGAATAATTAATGTGCAAAGCTGGCTTGGATTCTGTTTTCGCAACAAGCACAAACACATCCACAGTGAAAGCAGACCGACCACTTTCTTGGGTAAAAAAACCTGCTACCTTTCTGCTCTATCTCATTTCTCCTTGCTGGTCCCTAGCGCAGCGCTTGCCATCTGTGACAGCCTCCGAGGGAGTAGGATAACTGTCACCTTTCAGAGCCATGATCACAGGACGGTACAGCATCGTTCCTCTAAGCACAGGATACTCCCGTGACTCTCTGACAGCATGTTGCTTTGGAAACAAGAGCAACGGCATGTCGGCGGTGGGTCCTTCATAAATATTTATTGATGATGAGGAAGAGATGGTGGAGTCTGTGGCAACTCTGATGGGGGCTTGGGGAGTTTAACTCGGGAGGCAGCCTGACTTAGGGAAACGAGGAAGAGCTTTGGAGTCTGAAGTCCTCCCTTTGAATCCCACTCTGCCTCTTTCCAGCCATGCCAGCTTGGGAATGTCATTTACCTTCTCCAATCCCCAGGTTCTCATCTGTAAAGTGAGGATAATTGTAGCCGCCTCATTGGATTTTGTGAAGACTAAAGATGATGTATGCAGAGTGAGTGAGTAGTTGGCCGGTGCACAGTAGTGCTTTATCCTAAAGGGGAGCCTGGTCTGTTACTTGTCTTGGCATTGGTGTGAGGACACAGGTCAAGGGGGCATTGATGTTAAGCTCAGTTAAGAGTGGAAAATTAGATGGCTGGGTTTTGGTGATGATTTTTAATTTTTCTTGGGGGCGGGGGGGACTGGATTCCCTGCAACTGATTTTATTTTATTTGATTTTCGGCGGGGGGGAGAGGGAGAGAGAATCTTAAGGAGGCTCCACGCCCAGTGTGGGGCCCGACTCGGGTCTTGATCTCACAGCCCTGAGATCATGACCTGAGCTGAAATCAAGAGTCGGACACTTAACCGACTGAGCCACCCAGACGCCCCTGTAACTGCTTTTAGAGAGATTTAGTACAAAACAGCTGACTCTGATACATTTGGGCATTCAAGAGTTCAAATAGGGAATGTTTAGTTTTAAGCACATTTTACCTTCTAAATGAGAACTGATAAAAACCCAGATGGTTACACATTGTAATAGGAAAGTATTTGGGAATATCTTCTCTCCCTTCCTTCCCCCTCCCTCATTCACTCTTCCTTGCCTCAGGGCTCTGTCCCCTGCTCCACGTGCATCTCTTACCTAACCTAGAAATCCAGTACCTGGCGCTCTGGGGGCAGTGGGAGGGTGGGAGATGCTTTGTGCACTTGATAAGCAACCAAAGAATAAGTAAACATAGAGAGGGCTGTGGCATTCCAATAAATAAAAAAAAAAAGCTATGAGATTATTGAAAACAAACCATGTCCAACAAGTGTAATAACATTTGCAAGCACATTACAGAATTGGGGCTAGGAGGCAACACCATGTAGATATTAACAAACAGAGAGTCTCGTGAAATCTTATAAAATGGATTCAGATTGGTTGGCAGTGGAAGACAACCATGACTTTTTTTTTTTTTAATAGATTAATAACAATCCGATGTAGTGATGATTGATGGTGTTGTGTCCATTCGGGCCAGGGTGGCAAGTTAGGGTCATGGGATTTAGCATTTGATGTGGTCTTGCTGGACACTCTTATTTGCCTGAGAGATGGGGAAATGAAGATGATAATGCCATTTATTTATTATCGGGAAGAGTTATAGCTTCTAAAGATGATACAGAGGGATTCAGGGAGTATTCTAGGCATAGATCCTAAGGGACCTTCTAGAAGTCAACTGTGAAAAATGGGAATTTGGGGAAAATGGGAAAATGTGTCAAAAAGGCAGAGTGGTGAAAAGGTGAGAGGAGCCATTCATGGGCGCCTGGGTGGCTCAGTTGGTTAAGCGACTGCCTTCGGCTCAGGTCATGATCCTGGAGTCCTGGGATCGAGTCCCGCATCGGGCTCCCTGCTCAGCAGGGAGTCTGCTTCTCCCTCTGACCCTCCCCCCTCTCATGCTCTCTCTCTCTATCTCATTCTCTCTCTCAAATAAATAAATAAAATCTTAAAAAAAAAAAAAAGGTGAGAGGAGCCATTCTGGAGTGATGATCATTTGGCCGGTTTTATCCCAAAATGTCAGTGTTATTTCCCTTGGCCTACCGCAGTTACCTGCACAGGCAAGAGTGTCTCAGAAGCCTTACCAGATCCACCGCCAGACTGGCAGGTAACTAAGAAACTAAAGGTAACTAATAAATTGAAGTCCACAGTGTTACAGACTAATTTTTTTTCACACTGGAGTCAGGCTGCTGAGGAATGTCTCACACACACACACACACACACACACACACACACACACACAGCCCTGGTGCGTGAGTGGAACAGATCTGAAATCTTTTCAATTTTTTGAATATTCAGCTTAAATTTTTTATTTGATGCTGGAGGGAATAAAAAAATGGTGATGTCAGTTTGGCAGTTTCCTTAGAAAGTTAAACATACACGTACCATAGGATCCAGCAAGTCCATTTCTAGGAATATACCCAACAGAAATGAAAACATACGTCCACACAAAGATATATACGTGAATGTTCATAGCAGCATAATTCATAGAAGCCCCCAAACTGGGAACAAGCCAAGTGTCCATTGACTGGGAATCCATCTAATGGAATGCTACTAGCAATGAAAAGGAACGAACTCTTGATAGATGTTACAACATTGATGAACCTCAAAAAACATGCTAGGCAAAAGAAGCCAGATGCAAAAGACTATGTATTAACACGAACTATTCAGAAAAGGCAAATCTACAGAGACAGAAAGATCAGTGGCTGCTGGGGCTGGTGGTGGGAACAGGGATTTATAGCATGCGGGCACAAGAGAATATTTTGGAGTGATGGAAAGATTTGAAAACTGGACGAAGGTGATGGTTGTATAACGCTACAAATCCTGGCTCCCTGGATAGGAACTTGATACGTTGTTACTTCACTATTCTAAACCTTTATTTCTGCATCTGTAAAGTGGGCACACCAGTGCCTCCCTCAGTGTTGCAAGAGCCACAGATAACTTCTGTCCATTGTCAAGCTGGGCGCCTGGCACAAAACAGCTGTTGCTCTTCCTTATCCCTTGCCAGTCTCCAAAATAGGCTTTTGCATGAGTTATTTGCAAGGCATTATTTTTGTTGTTGTTTTTTTTCTTCTTCTCTTTTTTTTCTTTTAGACTCTTCAGACTGAATTAAATCAGCTAACATGTCTTACCTTTCATCAGTTTGCTAAAAATGAAAAAGTTTTAGACTATCAAGTTTTGACAAGGATCTGAGCAATTAGGTGGCTTTGTTCATTGTTGAGTAGTGAATAAGGAAACAGCTTTTTTTGAGTGCTAATTTTATTAAAATTGCAGACGTGGATCGTTTGTATGTGAAGTATTTTGGTAGGGTATGGATTGGTGCTGGGAGGCGGGGGAGAGAATAGACCCTTCATTCATTTTTCTTTCTCATTAAGCCAAGGATGTAGAAATTTAACAGAAGAGTCGATGCTCTCCTGTACCAGGAGCAGATGCAACATGTTTTTGGCCCTTTAGTTTCCAAACAGGGTGAACAGCTGTCAGAAGTAAGGAAATAGCTCCATACCTGTGTTTTTTTTCCCCTGCTTTTATAGGGGGCTTCCATCCACACCCCAGGAGAACTTCACACTGGCACTCCATATGCTGCTCTTAAAAACATGTTTACTAACTTCAGACTTTTCTCAGCCTCATGAAGCTAGTCCTCTTCCCGGGCAGGAAGCCGTGCCGTCACCCCCATTCCCAGCTCCCGCTTCCCAGAACCCTAGTGAGCTTGTGTCCTCTCAGGTCACCTTGATTTTGCTTTACTCCTCTTTTTTATCCCAGTGGTTTTGAAACTGATCATGAGTTCACAAAGCCAGTTCTCTTGGTCCTCCCAAAACTCATGGTGGGGGTTTACATATTCATCCTTTCCGAGTCATGCATTTGTCTCAAGCATGAATTAATGGATTTGTGTCAGCGAGGAGAACTTCTTAAAGATAGCTTAATGTTTGATCATCAGGAATGAGTGGCCTTGGATGGTCTGGACTTGCTCTCATTGACTATAATTGTGACTTTTGTTTTTGCTGCTCACATGGTCACAGGATGGTCAAAGGAGCCCCATTGAACCAGATCCTTCTTCGGTACTTTTGGACGTCTTTGAGAGCGACCTTATTTTTCTGTGACAACAAGGATCCCCAGGCTCACCTCTAGTTTTTCTGTCCCAAACATGCAGTCAGTTATTTTTTTTTAAATTTTTTATTTTTTGGTATGACTATAGTCTTTGTATTCTTCTATTTCTTTCTTTCTTTCTTTCTTTTTTATTATGTCCAGTTAGCCAACATATAACAGTTATTTTTTATTTTAAGGAGCTGTGGTTCTTTTTGTAGAGACATCAGAATCTGAGTTTTATTGGAACATTGGAAGAGAACAGAGTAAAACAGGGGCAGGAGGTAGTGTTAAGGATAGAAAGATACTTTAAACAGCATGCATTTATGACTGCTTATCTCTTTGATTTTTTAAGGTTGATTTAAGCATGAGAACTTATTGATCTAATTAAAAATAATTTTGTCACTGTCACACTGTGTGCTTAGAATATAGCCTAGAAGTTGATGCCACTGCTTTTTTTTTCTTAAGCATCTTGGAATTGGCCCCTAAGTGCCTGGGTCCAGATGAACTCACCTGTCAGTGTTTCTTAGGTACAAAAGACACAAATCCCAGTGTCACTGTAAGCGAACTGTGTTAGTTATCTACTGCTGCGTAACAAGTTATATCCCTCACCATTTCTGCGAGTCAGGAATCTGGGAGTAGCACAGCTGGGTTCTCTGGCTTTGGATCTGTCCACAGGCTGCAAACGGGGTGTTGGCGGGGGCTTCCGGCAACTCGGCTGCAATGGAGAAGGCTCTGCTTCCAGCCTCACTCACATGGTTGTGGTTGGAGTGAGGGGCTCAATTCCTTGGGAACTCTTGGCTTCCTTGCCGTAGGAGTCCCCCTATCCTAGCATGGTAGCCGGCTCCATCAGAGTGAGCAATTGAGAGGGCAGGAGAGAGCGTGAGCAAGACAGAAGTCAGTCTTTTTTGTAACCTAATTTTGGAAGTGACCCATCACTTTTGCCAGCCTCTGTGTGTCCAAGGTAATTCCCTAGGTCTAGCTTCCTGGCAAGGGGAGGGAGTCAAATATGGGCTTGAAGGAAGTGGGAGTCGTCAGGAGCTGTTTTAGGAGCTGCCTACTACATGAACCTCAAAAAACAGATAAATGTAGGAAACCTTGTACCTTGGAGAAAAATACAAATATAACTTTTAAAGTGTGTTCAAATCTTTTAATTCTTTTTATTATTTTAGGAATCAGTGTCAGTTCAGTGTCAAGCTTTTATTTCTTTAAAGGCCTTTGAGTAGAGAGATTTATTGTCTCTGAATTGACTTGGTCCAAATCTTAAAAAAAAAAAAAAAGTTAATTAATAGGGTCAGAAGGTAAAAATGAATTAACATGAAGACCCATCAGAAAACTTTTAAAAACTTTAAAAGTTGAAGGACTATCATGTTTTTATAAGACTATAAAACTCTGACACTAGTATCTAGGTTCCACAAGAACCAATTTATAGAAAACACCAACCGATTAGGTCTATAATTAAGCTGAAAGTTAATATTTTTATTACATTTAGATATCCCAGTTTTAAAAGTTGGTACTTATTTTAGACCTTTTTGACCCATTTCCAGAGGGTTTTTTATTGTCACATAAAACAAGCATTGAGAATTTACTAAGTTACAGTGATTTAAAGGTTTAATGTAAATATGCTGATAATTATGGATCAAAACATGTCCTCCTGTACTCTTAAGTTTTGACTGCTGTTGTAATAGTATGGTCATTAGAGAAGAAGTTCAGTCACAGTATTTTTTTCAGGGTAGCAGTGGTTTGGAACCCTGAGATCTCCCAGTGAAGGATGGTTTTGCCAAAAATCAAGGTGGGCTGACCAGACATTGGACTTCCTGGTGGGGACCTGCTCCGGGGATGTCCCTGATGTCACAGATGGCCTTATGGCTTGGCAGGTGGGAGGGGTGGGAGGGGTGTTGCCAAGGCCCCCATTGTGGTGGCCGAGGCAGCATCTGCAGTTAGGCAGGAGGGTCGCTGGTTTACGATGCCCCAGTACCCCCTGGGGAAGGGGGAAGCTGAGACACCTTGAGTTTGCCCTTCATCCCCCTGGGGAAAATGTTTGTCTCTCTAACACTTTCAGGGGCTTGAATTTCTGAGTATTAACTGTCATTTATTAACTGTCATCTTCAGTCCTGCCGAGTCAGGCTGTGCAGAGTTGGGTGCCAGGCACCCTCCCCTCCCCGGTGTGAGGGGGGTGGGGGCATAATTTCCCTAGGGGGTCTAAGTCGGGGCTCCCACACAGCTGCACCTGCGGGGTGTGCCGCGCGCTCTGCTAGTGTTGATTTCAGTCATTTCCATGTCCACCCCTCTCCTAGTTTCAGATCCAGACCACCTGCTGTCTTCACTGCTAGTTTTCTTTTATTCAGTGATTCTTTCCTATGCTGACTGTTGTCCATATACCGTCTCTTCACCTGTTACATTATATATATGATATATTTTTTTTAAAGATTTATTTATTTAACAGAGACAGCAAGAGAGGGAACAAAGCAGGGGGAGAAGCAGGCTCCCTGTGGGGCTCAATCCCAGGACCTGGAGATCATGACCTGAGCTGAAGGCAGATACTTAACGAGTGAGCCATCCAGACTCCCCTTATATATATATTTAAAGATTTTATTTATTTGAGAGAGAAAGAGAGAGCAAGCGAGCATGAGTTGGGGGGGAGGGGCAGAGGGAGAAGCAAACTCTCCTCTCAGCAGGACCTGGAGACCATGCCCTGAGGGGAAGGCAGATGCTTCACCGACTGAGCCACCCAGGTGTCCCTCTTTTTTACCTTTTATTATCAGAAACATGTGTGTGTTGGGGTGGAGGGAGTGGTTTTCAGCTCAGAAACTTCAGAAACCAAGATTTAAGCCAAGATTCTAACTTGTCTCAAACCAGGGATGGGGCGGGGCGGGAGGACTGATCAGTTCTATTCAGAAGCTGGGAGCACTGCCAGCCTGTTTCCTTTATCCCGTCTGGCTTAGGATGGTTATCTTCCTCTAAACAGCATTGTCTGGAACAAAGCAGAGGCCAGCTCTCTAATACTTGGGTTGTATTGTCTTGAGGCCATTTAAATTAGTTTTACAGAGGAACTGTGCGGCCTCCTGAAAAAGGAAAGTTAACAGTTTTCAGATTCTGTGATGCTCAGCTCAAACACGCAAGCCCCTTACCGCACCCAGGCACCATCCCACCATTGCTTCAAACACAGGTTCAAAAAACTTTTTTTGGGGGGGGGTATGCCTATCAATGCAAATTTCCCATTTAAATTCAGTCTTTTAAATTTTCTGCACAGCAGATGTGTGTTCCAAGTAGAACATTATTTCTGGGACTTGACCCTCTGAACATCATTTTTGGTGGGAGGAGTACAATTAACCTGAACAAATCCCAGACTTCCAAGATGTGACTCTTGTATACATATTTTAAAACGTAACTTAGGACTACTCCCCTCATTGGTCACTTTTTTAGTAAAGGCTGATGAAGTCAGCTTTCTTACCTTTCTTATCTTTATCTCTTCCCACATATAACACATTTAGCATGTGTTTAAATTCACTTGTGTGCAAAAGCATATTGTTATTGCTTTTACCTGGAAATTGGCTGAGCAAGTACTGAAGCATTTCTCAGTTCCATTCTCATTTCCTCTCGCCTCCTAAACCTCAGTAGCTATCATTTGTCCCTTGAAAGTTGCCGCCCACCTGTTCTCCCTGGAGCTCTAGGGGTCCTTGGTATCTACCTGATGCCATGTTACCTTTTCACATGTCTAATAGGGGGCTGCTCTTTGTGATCCATAGGTTTTGGCTCAAACTTCAGATGCTTCCTGCTTTTTGGGGGTTTTAACTCCCTTTGGAGATCCTTAGTACTAGCCACTGTTTTGGGTCATATAGAAGATTCCAGGAGTTATGCCTTGAGCCACCTTTTATTATATGTCAGGTCCATATGGTTGGAGGCAGAAGAACAGTGGGTGAATGTATGCCACTTGACTGAGCCCTTTCACAAAAATTTTTATGTTTCAGGCATGTTTTTACTTATTTTTTCCTACTTTGACGTCTGATCTCTGACTAAATCTGGCCATCACGGTGAGCTCTTCATGCCTGTCCCACTTCTGACACCAATGGCGTAGTTTCAGATGGATTATGGATTATCTGGCAGAGACCTGGTTTGTGCTCCCAAACTTCCATAATTATACTCCCGATTCATTTAGCCAGAGACACAGGATATCATGGAAGTGAGTTGACTACACAGAGGGGAGGCAGGTGTAGTGTATCTTGGCCTGAGCTTTTCTGGCTTCTTAGTTCCCTAATGGGGTGCATAGTTGCTAGTGACATCAGGTAGAATCCTGCTTATACACAGAAACAGCCCCATTTTTGCTGTGCCATTGCCCTTTTATATCAGCATCTTGGAAGATCTTATTCTAAAAATATGCATATCTATTAAGGCATATTGCAAATATTATTAGGCTCTTCTGGTTCATGAAGCAAATTCAGCATCTGGAAGGCCACATCCTCTTCTGTCGGAAGAAAAAAGAACCGATGTTCTAAATGTAACAATCAACTATTAATAATCGAACTATGCATGTGTATTTTAGTATACAATGCAGAATGGAAGGCTACACTCTGTAGAAGAGGTATGGGGAGAAATGCAGCTGAAGTGGTAGATGAAGGGCATTTTGACATTATCTGTAATATTCTATTTCCTTTGGAAAGGGGAGCACACTTTAAGAAAATTTGTTAAAATTAGTTGATAATTCTTGATAGAGAAGAACATAGGTGTTAATTACACTTCTCTTTGTAATATTTCTGCATTTAAATTATTTCCTTCAAAAGTGATCCCCTTGGAATTTAAGATTTGTCAGTGAAGTGCAGATGATAAGGATTTTAAACATATGTGTTGCTTCCTTCAGTCATTTTTTTCAAAACAAATTTGGTATTGTTTTCTATATGGGATATTTTCTTTTTTTTTTAATTACACTTCTTTTTTTTTTTTTTTTTAAAGATTTTATTTATTTTTCAACAGAGAGAGAGAGACCGCGAGAGAGGGAACACAAGCAGGGGGAGTGGGAGAGGGAGAAGCAGGCTTCCTGCCGAGCAGGGAGCCCGATGCGGGGCTCGATCCCAAGACCCTGGGATCATGACCTGAGCTGAAGGCAGACGCTTAACGACTGAGCCACCCAGGCGCCCATGGGATATTTTCTTTTAAAGTCTATAGTTAGGATCCTGTGGGGAATTCTAAGACCCCTGCATCTGGTTAGAAAGAGAGAAGTAAATAATTGTGTTGCAGATACAGGGAAACATTTGAGCATGTGTGATTGGGGCCCCGAGGGGGAGGGGGCCTTATTAGGTATCAGTGCCTTTCCCCTTGTAACACCCCCTTCTCTCTCCTGGTACCTCCATGGAGAAATAACACAGATTCTGCCATGGGACAGCTTCTGTCCCTGGGTTTGTTTGGGGCCCAGAAAGGCACATTTGAGATAGAGGAATCATGTTGCTCAGGCTTTTCAGTGTTAGCAGGTGCTGTGAATCTGGGCACAGTTTTACTATCTGTGAAATGACCAGATGATGTCTGTTTGTTTGTTTGTTTCTTTCTTTCTTTCTTTCTTTTCTTTCTTTCTTTCTTTCTTTCTTTCTTTCTTTCTTTCTTTCTTTCTT
>NW_022589725.1:3783207-3953873 GCF_004348235.1 Phoca vitulina
CTTTCTTTCTTTCTTTCTTTCTTTCTTTCTTTCTTTCTTTCTTTCTTCTTTCTTTCTTTCTTTCCTCTTTCTTTCTTTCTTTCTCTCTTGCTTTTTCTCTCTTTCTTTCTCTCTTTCCTTTTCTCTCTTTCTTTCTCTCTTTCCTTCTCTCTCTCTCTTTCTTTCTTTCAATTTTATTTATTTATTTGTCAGAGAGAGCACAAGCAGGGGGGAGTGGCAGGCAGATGGAAAAGCAGGCTTCCGGCTGAGCAAAGACCCTGATGCGGGACTCCTTCCCAAGACCCTGGGATCATGACCTGAGCCGAAGGCAGACACTTAACCGTCTGAGCCACCCAGGCACCCTGATGTCTGTGTTTTTTAAGGGCTCGAGTTCTAGTGTCTGATTTTAGCATTTTTATTTTTTTCCCTGATAATCAAATCATTTGAGATCTTCGATAGAGGTTACGTATTATAAAAATCTACCCCTTCCTGATTAATCAGTTTTATTATTTAATGCTATCCGTAGTTTGTTTTAAAAAGGAATATATGTTTGGAATCCCCACATCTAGGAGATGAAACAAACAGAATCTTTTGCCAGGATTGTTCATTTCAAACAGCAGCTCCATTAGAACAGTCTGAATTAGAATAAGACAGAAGGAATTTTCACTCCCCTGGGATGAAGATTTCTAAACCCTGAAGAGTATACGGAGGAGAAGAGCATTTGGCACATGTTGGAAATATGAGGAGATGACAAGTAATTTGGTGAGATGATGGATGATAGGGGAATAATAATAGGGAAACAGATTCTAAAGTTATGAAAATCATAGGTGCACTGGGGTATGTCTGCAGAGCAGGAAGGATTCACACTGAACACCAGGGGAATCAATGCAGGAGAGGAAATACCTACCAAATTGCAAACATGGACGCTGTTGTATGCTTTAAATACTTACAACCAGCCAGACATTTTTCAAAGGCTTTACTCACTGTCACTTACAGAAACTCTCTAACAGTCCTATGATGTGGGTTCAGTTATCATCAAAAGTGAGGAACAAATTGGCTAAGTGGCAAGGCCAAGGTCATACAACTAGCAAGCAGTAGAGCCAGGACTTGAACCCAAGTAATTTGAGGCTGGAATCTGTGTTTTTAGCCACGATGATCTGCTCTCTCTCTGGTTTACTTTGTGCCACGTGCTGTGCTAAATTCACCCATAGGGGGAACATTTAGGTCTTCTTTGAACTTCCTGGGTGGAAAGCCTTTCTTCAAGATTTCCAATGAGGATTCCTTTCAGGGGTTCTGAGGCTTTGTTAAATTCTCATGGTGATCCCATGAGGCAGGCATGGCAATCCCATATATCAGAGAAGGGAATTGTTTTTGTGGAGGTGTGAGGGCTTGGCTACAGTCATGCTTGTGGTCATCTCATTTCAGAGTCCAGGATCTTAACCACCACGTGATGGTGAATGTGAGAAGATTTTTATGGCAGGAAGAGGTATGGAAGAGAGGGGCTATCTTCCTATGAAAGAAACTCCATCTCCTTCCCTAATTAGTCTGTCTTAATCATCCCACCTCCATCCCTCGAAAGGAGGTAATTCATAGGGAAGGACCCTCACTTGTCCTGGAACAAAAGTCAAGGCCCTAGAAGTGGCGGCTGCTAATTTGACACTGGGGACTTTAGCAGCTGAAGGTGCCATAAGCCCCAGGAACTCAGATGGGATGAGGGGTTCATCTCAGACTATGGGCTTTGGACCTCTGGGTCTCCAGCCAACAAAGCATTTTAGGAAAACACTTTTTGGTCGGATATAGTTTATTGAGCTCATATAGTCTACAGGATAGCCACCCTGTAGATTTAAGGGAGGTGATCATTATTCCAATCTTACATGTGAGAGACTGAAGCTTAAGCCATCAGGTGGAACTGCCTTTGAATCTGTAGGATGTATCAGGTGTTAAATATCACAGATTTTGCTGCAAAAATCTCTGATTCTGAAATATAAGGGCCTGTGTAATTTTCCAAAAGCACCAGGTACCTCCCCAATGACTTTTTCATTGTGTGCCCTACAATAAACAATGTGTAAATACCCTCTCAGTTTCTGCTCTTGTGACTGCAGTTTTCAAGCTTGGTCCTGGAAATGACCTTTTGGTAGTTCTTGGTTATCTTTCTCATGGAATCAAGTCTGGTGTAGGTGGACCCACCTGCTTTGTCATGACGGAAACCATAGCAGTTGAAAGTGCAGGCTCTGATCTCAGACTGGTGGTGGGTTCAAGTCAATGCTGTGCTACCTCCAAGCCGTATGACTTTGAACAAGGTATTTCAGCCCTCTGAGCCTCCATTTTATCATCTGTGAAATGAGGCTAGTAACAGTCACTTGCCTGTAGTGTGGTTCTGAGGAATCAGTGAGGTGATGTACGTAGAAAGCTTAGCATGGGGCCAGGCTCATGGAAGGTGCTCAATAAATGCTAGCCATTTTTGGTGGTGGTGCTGTTGCTGGAGAAATATTGTTGGAGCTCTTTGGAGTACAAGGGTACATGGCTTGGGTGACCAGTTGTCCTGGTTTATTCAGGGTGGAGGTATTTCTCAGGATATGGGACCTACAGTGCTACAAGTAGGAGTGTACCAGGCAAACCAGGATGAATTGCTTACTCTAATGTCTACCCAGGGTTCTGTTCAGAGTGATCTCATTGCCTTTGCTGTGCAGATTCCTGGAAGTTGCATATACAACTCACATTTATGTAGCAAAGAAGATGATCTGATGTTTGACCTGCATTTTATAGATGTTGGTGTAAGAAGAAAGAGAATAGTTTTTGTCAGTTTCTGAAACTGTCATCTCTAGAGGAGCTGTCTGGGGTCTGGTGGTGTATCCCTCTGGATCCTGACAGAAAACAGAATTCAACTCCGATGTGTCAGGAGACTTTAATGAAGGAACTATTTATGGGGTAGGTTGGGGTTAAGGGACCCCACAAGGGATGCTAAGATATCTAGAGTCTCAGAACCGCAGGAGGCCATTAGTACCCTTTAATTTGGAAAGGAGTAAGGGGAGGGAATTGCATTAATGGAGTCCTTCTTTGTACCACTCTGAGTTCCAGGAGCCCGCATGACCTTGACTCCTTTGCCTTCTGGTTTTTGATTGAGTTTAGCAGATGGGGAGCACTGGGAGGAGCTTGTAGGGCAGAGAGAGAAGGGTTGGGGTATTTAACATCCTCCCTTTCTACCTCACCACTTTCTCATATGGCTGTATTCCTCAATGGTGATAGTTCTCCAGGTGTGGTCCCTGGACCAGCAGTATTGCCTGGGAGCTTTTTATAAATGCAAAATCTTGAGACCTACTGCAGACCCACTGAATCATAAACTCTGGGGGTGGGGCGTAGCCATCTGTGGTCTAACAGGCCTGCCAGGTGATTCTGATGCATGTGAAAATTTGAGAACTACTGGTCTAGAGAGCAAAGATGCACCATGAATCTCTTGTGGGACCTTTGGCCTGTTAAGTCCTCTCTGGTTGGAGGTCACTTTCCATACAAGCCAAATGGGAAGGAGCTTGGCTCTCTCCATTCATAGTACTTGATTTTCTTAAAGGTTTTTCTTGTTTATTTAGGTGTTTATTTTCTGACCTTTTTCTACTAGAATTTAAGCTTCATAAGGGTAGGGAGTTTGTTTTGTTCACTGCTGATCTCCCTTGCTCAGCATAATACCTATACATGGTTGGTGCTCACTTAATGTTGGTGAATGAATGGATATTAAGTGATTCCTAAGATCACTTCCAGCATTTTAACTCTTGATTTGAAGATTCTGTATTTTCTATTATATAATAATGGCTGGTTTATCTTAAATCTGTCAATCTGAAATCGAACCAGTTACCTCTATTTTTTGTAAAGGAAAATAATAATTGATGTATTAAGGAAAGAATAAGTTAAAGCACCCTCTGTGTCAGGGACCATGGCACATGCAATATGTCACACATTATTCCTTTTACTTTTTTTAAAAAAAGGTTTTATTTATTTATTTATTTAGAGAGAGGGAGCAGGGGGGAGGGACAGAGGGAGAAGGAGAGAGAGAATCTCAAGCAGACTCCACACTGAGTGTGGAGCCTGATGCAGGGCTTGATGTGGGGCTCAGTCTCACAACCCTATAACCACAACCTGAGCAGAAATCAAAAGTCAGATGCCCAACCAACTGAGCCACCCAGGCGTCCCTCCTTTTACTGTTCGTAAAGTTTCTGTGAACTTGGATCACTACAAAGAAATGCAGCGTGAGTGAGGTTATGTGACATGGCCAAAGTTGTACAGCTATTTACTGCCCATGCCTGGGTTTTCACCAAGTTGTGTTCACTTCTAGGCCAATATTGTTTCAATTTCAAAGCTGAACCTGCAAGATTCAGAAGAATCTATTGAATTGCAAAGATTGATTACATCAAAAAAGAATAGTGTGTGTTGAAAGATATTTTATCTTGGGTCACTCAACATGTCGGAAAGAGAATAGGTGTGGAAGTTGGAGAGACCTGAATCGAAATCCTGGCTCTTGCCTCTTACTGGCTGTATGTCCTTTGGCAAATTATTGTACCCTCCTGAGCCTAGCTTCCCCATATGTCAATGGAAAATAATTCTACCAGCCTGACAGGGGGGTTGTGATCATTTGACATGATGCATATAAACTACCTGGCAAATGATAATGGCAATGGTGGTTTCTGAGAATTTTTTTTTTTAAATTTTTTTATTGTTATGTTAATCCCCATACATTACATCATTAGTTTTAGATGTAGTGTTCCATGATTCATTGTTTGTGCATAACACCCAGTGCTCCATGCAGAACGTGCCCTCCTCAATACCCATCACCAGGCTAACCCATCCTCCCATCCCCCTCCCCTCTAGAACCCTCAGTTTGTTTTTCAGAGTCCATTGTCTCTCATGGTTCATCTACCCCTCCCATTTCCCCCCCTTCCTTCTTCCCCTCCTGCTATCTTCTTTTTTTTTTTTCCTTAACATATATTGCATTATTTGTTTCAGAGGTACAGATCTGAGATTCAACAGTCTTGCACAATTCACAGAGCTTACCAGAGCACATACCCTCCCCAGTGTCTATCACCCAGTCACCCCATCCCTCCCACCCCACCCCCCATTCCAGCAACCCTCAGTTTGTTTCCTGAGATTAAGAATTCCTCATATCAGTGAGGTCATATGATACATGTCTTTCTCTGATTGACTTAATTCGCTCAGCATAATACCCTCCAGTTCCATCCATGTCGTTGCAAATGGCAAGATCTCATTCCTTTTGATGGCTGCATAATATTCCATTGTATATATATACCACATCTTCTTTATCCATTCATCTGTCGATGGACATCTTGGCTCTTTCCACAGTTTGGCTATTCTGGACATTGCTGCTATAAACATTGGGGTGCACGTACCCTTTCGGATCCCTACTTTTGTATCTTTGGGGTAAATACCCAGTAGTGCAATTGCTGGATCATAGGGTAGTTCCATTTTCAACTTTTTGAGGAACCTCCATACTGTTTTCCAGAGTGGCTGCACCAGCTTGCATTCCCACCAACAGTGTAGGAGGGTTCCCCTTTCTCCGCATCCCCACCAACATCTGTCATTTCCTGACTTGTTAATTTTAGCCATTCTGACTGGTGCGAGGTGGTATCTCATTGAGGTTTTGATTTGGATTTCCCTGATGCCGAGCGATATTGAGCACTTTTTCATGTGTCTGTTGGCCATTTGGATGTCTTCTTTGGAAAAATGTCTGTTCATGTCTTCTGCCCATTTCTTGATTGGATTCTCTGTTCTTTGGGTGTTGAGTTTGATAAGTTCTTTATAGATTTTGGATATGAGCCCTTTCTCTGATATGTCATTTGCAAATATCTTCTCCCATTCTGTCGGTTGTCT
The DNA here is from genome assembly GCF_004348235.1 of Phoca vitulina. Classification (NCBI taxonomy): domain Eukaryota; kingdom Metazoa; phylum Chordata; class Mammalia; order Carnivora; family Phocidae; genus Phoca; species Phoca vitulina. Next base: position 3,789,061 of record NW_022589725.1, read on the forward strand.
TTTGGTTTTGTTGACTGTTTCCTTTGGTGTGCAAAAGTTTTTTATCTTGATGAAGTCCCAATAGTTCATTTTTGCCCTTGCTTCCCTTGCCTTTGGTGATGTTTCTAGGAAGAAGTTGCTGTGGCTGAGGTCGAAGAGGTTGCTGCCTGTGTTCTCCTTTAGGATTTTGATGGACTCCTGTCTCACATTGAGGTCTTTCAACCATTTGGAGTCTATTTTTGTGTGTGGTGTAAGGAAATGGTCCAGTTTCATTCTTCTGCATGTGGCTGTCCAATTTTCCCAACACCATTTGTTGAAGAGACCATCTTTTTTCCATTGGACATTCTTTCCTGCTTTGTCAAAGATTAGTTGACCACAGAGTTGAGGGTCTATTTCTGGGCTCTCTATTCTGTTCCATTGATCTATGTGTCTGTTTTTGTGCCAGTACCATACTGTCTTGATGATGACAGCTTTGTAGTAGAGCTGGAAGTCCGGAATTGTGATGCCACCAGCTTTGCTTTTCTTTTTCAACATTCCTCTGGCTATTTGGGGTCTTTTCTGGTTCCATACAAATTTTAGGATGATTTGTTCCATTTCTTTGAAAAAAGTTGGTGGTATTTTGATGGGGATTGCATTGAATGTGTAGATTGCTCTAGGTAACATTGACATCTTCACAATATTTGTTCTTCCAATCCATGAGCATGGAACGTTTTTCCATTTCTTTGTGTCTTCCTCAATTTCTTTCATGAGTATTTTATAGTTTTCTGAGTACAGATCCTTTGCCTCTTTGGTTAGATTTATGCCTAGGTATCTTATGGTTTTGGTTGCAATTGTAAATGGGATCGACTCCTTAATTTCTCTTTCTTCTGTCTTGTTGTTGGTGTATAGGAATGCCACTGACTTCTGTGCATTGATTTCATATCCTGCCACTTTACTGAATTCCTATATGAGTTCTAGCAGTTTTGGGGTGGAGTCTTTGGGGTTTTCCACATAAAGTATCATATCATCTGCAAAGAGTGAGAGTTTGACTTCTTCTTTGCCGATTTGGATGCTTTTGATTTCTTTTTGTTTTCTGATTGCTGTGGCTAGGACTTCTAATACTATGTTGAATAGCAGTGGTGATAGTGGACATCCCTGCTGCGTTCCTGACCTTAGGGGAAAAGCTCTCAGTTTTTCCCCATTGAGAATGATATTCGCTGTAGGTTTTTCATAGATGGCTTTTATGATATTGAGGTATGTACCCTCTATGCCTATACTCTGAAGAGTTTTGATCAAGAAAGGATGCTGTACTTTATCAAATGCTTTTTCTGCATCTATTGAGAGGATCGTATGGTTCTTGTTCTTTCTTTTGTTAATGTATTGTATCACGTTGATTGATTTGCGGATGTTGAACCAACCTTGCAGCCCAGGGATAAATCCCACTTGCTCGTGGTGAATAATCCTTTTAATGTACTGTTGGATCCTATTAGCTAGTATTTTGGTGAGAATTTTTGCATCCATGTTCATCAGGGATATTGGTCTGTAATTCTCCTTTTTGATGGGGTCTTTGTCTGGTTTTGGGATCAAGGTAATGGTGGCCTCATAAAATGAGTTTGGAAGTTTTCCTTCCATTTCTATTTTTTGGAACAGTTTCAGAAGAATAGGTATTCATTCTTCTTGAAATGTTTGGTAGAATTCCCCTGGGAAGCCATCTGGCCCTGGGCTTTTGTTGGGAGATTTTTGATGACTGCTTCAATTTCCTTAGTGGTTATAGGTCTGTTCAGGTTTTCTATTTCTTCCTGGTTCAGTTTGGTAGTTGATACATCTCTAGGAATGCATCCATTTCTTCCAGGTTATCTAATTTGCTGGCATAGAGTTGCTCATAATATGTTCTTATAATTGTTTGTATTTCTTTGGTGTTGGTTGTGATCTCTCCTCTTTCATTCATGATTTTGTTGATTTGGGTCATTTCTCTTTTCTTTTTGATAAGTCTGGCCAGGGGTTTATCAATCTTGTTAATTCTTTCAAAGAACCAGCTCCTAGTTCGTTGATCTGTTCTACTGTTCTTTTAGTTTCTATTTCATTGATTTCTGCTCTGATCTTTATTATTTCTCTTCTCCTGCTGGGTTTAGGCTTTATTTGCTGTTCTTTCTCCAGCTCCTTTAGGTGTAGGTTTAGGTTGTGTACTTGAGACCTTTCTTATTTCTTGAGAAAGGCTTGTATTGCTATATACTTTCCTCTTAGGACTGCCTTCGCTGCATCCCAAAGATTTTGAACAGTTGTGTTTTCATTTTCATTGGTTTCCATGAATTTTTTAAATTCTTCTTTAATTTCCTGGTTGACCGATTCATTCTTCAGTAGGATGCTCCTTAGCCTCCATGTATTTGAGTTCTTTCCGACTTTCCTCTTGTGATTGAGTTCTAGTTTCAAAGCATTGTGGTCTGAAAATAGGCAGGGAATGATCCCAATCTTTTGGTACCGGTTGAGACCTGATTTATGACCTAGGATGTGATCTATTCTGGAGAATGTTCCATGGGCACTAGAGAAGAATGTGTATTCCGTTGCTTTGGGATGGAATGTTCTGAATATGTCTGTGAAGTCCATTTGGTCCAGTGTGTCATTGAAAGTCTTTATTTCCTTGTTGATCTTTTGCTTAGACGATCTGTCCATTTCAGTGAGGGGGGTGTTAAAGTCCCCCACTATTATTGTATTGTTGTCAATGTGTTTCTTTGCTTTTGTTATTAATTGGCTTATATAATTGGCTGCTCCCATGTTAGGGGCATAGATATTTACAATTGTTAGATCTTCTTGTTGGATAGACCCTTTAAGTAGGATATAGTGTCCTTTCTCATCTCTTATTACAGTCTTTGGTTTAAAATCTAATTTGTCTGATATAAGGATTGCCACCCCAGCTTTCTTTTGGTGTCCATTAGCATGGTAAATGGTTTTCCACCCCATCACTTTCAACCTGGGGGTGTCTTTGGGTCTAAAATGAGTCTCTTGCAGACAGCATATCGATGGGTCTTGTTTTTTAATCCAATCTGATAGCCTGTGTCTTTTGATTGGGGCATTTAGCCCATTTACATTCAGGGTAACTATTGAAAGATAGGAATTTAGTGCCATTGTATTGCCTGCAAGGTGACAGTTACTGTATATTGTCTGTGTTCCTTTCTGGTCTATGTTGCTTTTAGGGTCTCTCTTTGCTTAGAGGACCCCTTTCAAGATTTCTTGTAGGGCTGGTTTCGTGTTTGCAAATTCCTTTAGGTTTTGTTTGTCCTGGAAGCTTTTTATCTCTCCTTCTATTTTCAGTGACAGCCTAGCTGGATATAGTATTCTTGGCTGCATATTTTTCTCATTTAGTGCTCTGAATATATCCTGCCAGTCCTTTCTGGCCTGCCAGGTCTCTGTGGGTAGGTCTGTTGCCAATCTAATGTTTCTACCATTGTAGGTTACATATCTCTTCTCCGGAGCTGCTTTCAGGATTTTCTCTTTGTCTCTGAGACTCGTAAGTTTTACTATTAGATGTCGGGGTGTTGACCTATTTTTATTGATTTTGAGAGGGGTTCTCTGTGCCTCCTGGATTTTGATGCCTGTTTCCTTCCCCAAATTAGGGAAGTTCTCTGCTATAATTTGCTCCATTATACCTTCTGCCCCTCTCTCTCTTTCTTCTTCTTCTGGGATCCCAATTATTCTAATGTTGTTTTGTCTTATGGTATCGCTTATCTCTCGAATTCTGCCCTCGTGATCCAGTAGTTGTTTATCTCTCTTTTTCTCAGCTTCTTTATTTTCCATCATTTGGTCTTCTATCTCACTGATTCTCTCTTCTGCCTCATTTATCCTAGCAGTTAGCACCCCCATATTTGATTGCACCTCATTAATAGCCTTTTTTGATTTTGACTTGGTTAGATTTTAGTTCTTTTACTTCTCCAGGAAGGGTTTCTCTAATAACTTCCATATTTTTTTCAAGCCCAGCTAGTATCTTTAAAGTGATGATTCTGAACTCTAGATCCGACATCATACTAACGTCCGTATTGAGTAGGTCCCTGGCAGTCGGTACTACCTCTTGTTCTTTTTGTTGAGGTGATTTTTTCCGTCTTGTCATTTTGCCCAGAGGAGAATAGATTAATGAGAGAACAAAATGCTAACAGGGTAACAACGTCCCCAGAAAATATACTCTAAACAAATCAGAAAAGACCTGAAGCAGTGGGAAAAGAAAGGGAAAGAGAGAAAAAAGAAAAAGAAAAAAAAAAAGAAGAAGATAAAGATAAAAACAAACAAAAACAGAACAAAACAAAAAAAACAGTATATGAGCAAATATGATCAGGCTGGTATATAGATCAGTGCCACACACTAGATTTTGGGTGTATTTTGGTCTGTTAGAAGAACGTGCCTCCCAAAATTTTAAAGAAAGAAAAACATATATGTACAAAAATAAGGGTTGATGTGATGAAGGGATGGAATATGACTGTAAAGATGGAAATTATAAAAAATTTTATAAAAGGAATTGATAAGAAGTTGTTTGAAAAAAGAAAGAAGAGGATTAGAAAAAAAGAAAAAGGAGAGAATGTGATCAGGCAGTGGAGTAGAAAAAAACCATACACTAGAGATTTAGGGTATATTTTGATCTGTTAGAAGAAACTATCTCAAAATTTTAAAGAGAGAACAACTTATATATATATATGCCAAAAATACAGGTAACTACTATGAAGGGATAGAATATGACCCTAAAAATGAAAAATAAAAATGTTTTTTAAAAAAGGGATTGATAAGATGTTGGTTGAAAAAGGGAAAAAGAAAAATTCAAAAAAAAAAAAAAAGACAGTTAAAAAAAAAATTAACTTTGAAAGACTACAGAATCATGGTAAAAAAGCCATGGATTCTTTGTGCAGTATTCCCCTAGCGCTGGAGTTCTGCCGTTCTCATTGATCGGTAAACTTGGCCTTGGCTGGCTGTTCTCGCTGATCTTCTGGGGGAGGGGCCTGTTGCCGTGGTTCCCAAATGTCTTTGCCGGAGGCGGAATTGCCCCGCCCTTGCTGGTCCGGGCTAAGTAATCTGCTCGGGTTTGCTCTCCGGAGCTTTTGTTCCCTGCAAGCTTTCCGTACAGCTTTGGAGACGGAGAGTGAAAATGGCGGCCTCCCAATCTCCGCCCCGGAGGAGCCGAGAACTCAGGGTCCCGCTCCTCAGTGAGCCCCCAGAGAAAAGCAGTCAGTCACTCCCGTCTCCCCGGTCTCCGGCCACACTCCGTGCTCACCCGGCCTGTGACCGCGCGTTTCTATCTCTGGCACCCCATCCTGTGTGGAGTCTCCAAACCCACCAGATCCCCGCGGTGCGCTCCCGTGCCGCTCCTCCCGGGGGAAGAAGGTGAGTCTCCCCGGATCTGCTGCTTGTTGGGTCCCTGCTGGAGGAGCAGTGGCCCGACTGTGCCGCGGATCACGGTTTATGGCAACCCCGAGCTGAGAGCCCGCGCCTCGGCTCCGTCTCTGCAGCCGGCTTCCTTGCTCCGATACCTGGGAGCTCTGCCGCACTCAGGCACCCCCGGTCTTTCTGTGACCCCGAGGGTCCTGAGACCACACTGTCCCGCGAGGTTTCCACCCCCCGCTTAGCCACTGGAGTGACGTCCCTCAGCGGAGCAGACTTCTAAAAGTTCCGATTTTGTGCTCCGTGGCTCTATCACTTGCCAGAAGCGGCCGATGGAGGCCCCTCCCCCGCCGTCTATCCTCCCGAATATCGCCTCGGATTCACTTCTCCGCACGTCCTACCTTCCAGAAAGTGGTCGCTTTTCTGTTCAGAGAGTTGTTGCTCTTCTTTTCTTCGATCTCCTGTTGAGTTTGTAGGTGTTCAGAATGGTTTGATCCCTATCAGCTGAATTCCTGAGAGGAGAGGAAATCCAGGTCTCCTACTCCTCTGCCATCTTGCTCCGCCCCCCGAGAATTTTTTGATGGTAATTTATATACGAATCATGATAAGTCTCAGTTTTGATGGGTGGATTTTAGAGTTTACTGCTCTTCATTTGGAAAAACTGATAATGTGACTTGAATTCCCAATAATCCATGAATATATTTTCATTCCCATCTGGACTAGCTATAGCGTCAGACAGCCTGGGATTCCTCGTTTTCCTGTTATTAGCTGTATGTCCTCGGGCAAATTAGCTCTCCGAACCTTAGATATCTTTATCAGAAACTGGGGGATGATTTTGCCTATCTCATTAGACTACTGGGAGCATCATGTGAAAGAACATATGTACAGTGTGAATCAATAGAGTGACCATTATTATCATTGTTAAGTGAGGATTTCTTCTGACTTTCAAATATATCCGCGGTTTCATTACTGTTGAATATTATACATGCAGGGACACGTCTATGCATGTACGTAGGCACCAAGCGAGGTCTTACGTAGACACAGTGAATGGTAAGCATATACCAGACATTGTGTAAAAACTCCTTTCTTCTCCCGAATCCTACTGTTTAGAAGGCACACCTTCTAGTGTGTTGTGAAGATCCCAGAAAGAAGCCAAAGAGCCTCTGGGCCACCAAATCAATGTTAAAGCCACACAGAGCTCTTGTCCTTACTCCAAGGGAGAACCCCCAGACTCTCCTCCAGAGACTGTAGATCTTATTTTACACACAGTTCTAACAGGTTCATATTTGATTTCCGAGCCCAGAGGGTTTAGAAGGAAGGAGACTGGCCAGTCCAGGGAGGCATGCTTACAATGGTGGTAAATAAAAGGGGTGATGGCCTGATTGCTGGAGAAGAGGGAGGAGAACTATCAGAAGCAGCCCTGAGGTCTTACTAAACTCAGGAGCTGGAGCTGCTGGGTGCATGGGCAGGGATGCAACCCTCCCCCGAAGGCCTCCCCGGCCCCACCTGATTGCTTTGCTAAGGTGTAGTGGCAGTCGTGACAATTACGACATCAGGAGAAAAAACAGGTGTGGGTTCTGAATACAATAACTGATCTTTTTAAGGGATAACCTTGCGTTATAAGAAAAGGCTAATTTGTTTTCTTTAATACCAATGATTCTATTTTTATAATGCTTTATACAGTGTGTTCAGGTATGTCACTTCATTTCCATCTGTGCTCTTAGTAAATGTTACCACTTTTTTGCACATCGGAGGCTGACTCTTACGGCCCCACAGGTACGGAGGGCTGGGGCAAGGCACCAAATCTGCTTTTCAGATTTTGAACCTGGGGTGCATACCATGGCCCCATTGTATCATTAAATGGGAAGGGAAATTTTTGGGATGTTTTTATTTTTTTAAAATTTTTATTGTTATGTTAATCACCATACATTACATCATTAGTTTTTGATGTAGTGTTCCATGATTCATTGTTTGTGCACAACACCCAGTGCTCCATGCAGAACGTGCCCTCTTTGATACCCATCACTAGGCTAACCCATCCTCCCATCCCCCTCCCCTCTAGAACCCTCAGTTTGTTTTTCAGAGTCCATTGTCTCTCATGGTTCGTCTCCCCCTCCTATTTCCCCCCCTTCATTTTTCCCCTCCTGCTATCTTCTTCTTCTTTTTTTTTTTCTTAACATATAATGTATTATTTGTTTCAGAGTTACAGATCTGTGATTCAACAGTCTTGCACAATTCACAGCGCTCACCATAGCACATACCCTCCCCAGTGTCTATCATCCAGCCATCCCATCCCTCCCACCCCACCCTCCACTCCAGCAACCCTCAGTTTGTTTCCTGAGTTTAAGAATTCCTCATATCAGTGAGGTCATATGATACATGTCTTTCTCTGTTTGACTTATTTCGCTCAGCATAACACCCTCCAGTTCCATCCATGTCGTTGCAAATGGCAAGATCTCATTCCTTTTGATGGCTGCATAATATTGTGGGATGTTTTTAAAGGCTTGGCAGACACAACTCTTCAGGTGTCCACTATGGTATTTAGCATGATGTCTTCAATCGAATGAACCCTGGATTTATGTACTTGGAATGGTAAATTGAATTAAAGAGCAAACCTTAGGTAACCGGAAAGCTCTGTTATCATAATGGCAAGTTTTCTTAGGAGCAGCTTGAATGAAGGCTTAGTAGAAGGAGAGGAGCAGGAAGGAGGAAATGTATAAAGAGGAGTACAGCTAAAAGAAAGGGAGAGGGAAGAGGGCCTGGATAGTATTCAGATGACAGTTGAGGGACAGGCCAATGATGTTTCCTTGGAGAAGCGTGCTTCTTCTCTCCTTTCTCTGACTCCTTTGATTTTGCTTGACCTGACTCTTCTCAGGCAGCAAGTTTACAGCCTAAGGCTCTTTGTTAAAAATAACTTACTTGCAAAGAGAAATTCATCCTAGCATGGGAAAAATTGCTGTGGAATAGAGATTTTGATAACAAATAATGCGACAATAGCCACCGAAGGATATCCCACCTCTGGCTTCCTCGTGATGCCAGTTGTATCCAGATGGTCTGGGGGCGGCCCATGGCTCAGAGTCATCTGACTGCATTCCTGGTATGAGACAGGCCAGGCCAAGTGCTGTTTTCCCTTCCTCCTAGACCCAGAGATGGTCATGCCAGGGTTTGATTTTCCTCTTTGTCACTTGCATCAAAGAGGAAGATTTGGCAAACGATGTCCCTTTGTTGGAGGAAAGGGATCGAGATTGGTTTAGTATAGCGGCTCTTTGAAAGAAATCAATGTCTAATCTAGTCTTTTAAATTTGTGAAAGCTTCGCATAATGCAGCTGGAGGTAAGCAGAGAGCTGATAGCATGTGAATTCTGGATTAGGATGAAGTTCAAATTGAAGTGGACCCTATTAGTTAACCATGGCTACATAAAAAATTACCACGAAGTTAGCTGCTTAAGAGAACACTTACTCAAACACTTAAACCACTGAAAATGTTTATTATCTCATGGTTTTTGTGGGCCAGGAGTCTGGGCACAGCTGAGCTATGTTCTCTGGCTCAGGGTCTCTCATGAGACTGCAGTCCACATGGCTTCCATGGTTGTGGTCTCATCTGAAGGCTTGACTGGGGAAGGATCTGTTTCTAAGTTCACATAGTTGTTGGGAGCATTCAGTTTCTTGGAGGCTGTCAGACTGAGGGCCTTAGTTCCTTGTGGGCTGGTGGCCAGAGGCCACTGTCAGTTCCTTGCTACATGGGCCTCTCCAACACAGTGTCTTGCTTCATCTCCCCAGCAAGGGAGAGAGTTGGCTAGCAAGACAGAAGCCACAAGTTTATGTAGCATCATCACAGAAATGACATCCTGTCATCTTTACTATATTCTGCTGGTTGGAAGCTAGGCACCAGTCCAGCTCACACTCACGGGGAGGGATTGATTACATAAGGGCATGAATACCAGGAGGTGAGGATCACTGGCCACCATCTTTGAGTCTGTCTGCGACAGACCCACATCTCAAAACCTCTTTTTTGTGTATTCTGCCATAAAAGGTTTTGCTTCTGTGGGTGTGGGAGGGATTGAAATTTAACTAAGAGACTGAAAGAAGTAAATGGAAAATTCTGATTGGATTTGATCTGGTTACTTATTTACCTTGACTAACTTATCCAGTGTCTTGCAGAGGGCTTGAAATACGTGAATTCCTTTCACCCTCAATAACCCTGAGAAGTAGGCAGACGAGGAACGAGGATTGAGAAGCAAACTGGAGTCTTGTTCATGCTCATAAGCGTTGAGAGCTCTTGGATTTTTAAGAGGGCATAGGGCATCAAGAGGGAAGGCTTGGTTGGGGTTGACCAGCATGGGGGCACTTCTTCTCTGCAGGGGCAGGGTTAGCTGTGGCTGGGCTGCTGGGCGACACTGAATGTCAAGACACCGAGTAGAGTCTGTGAGCCTGTATGAAGGTCAGGCGAAGCTCCAGAGGGGATATTGGAAGTCAGGATTTGGGAAGGGCAGTCAGAGAAAAACAACAAAGCCTAAAAGGGCCAAGTCCCTTGACAGGCTTTCCTTTCATATAAGTTAGAACTGAGGGGGGAAAGCTGCACTTTTTATCATGATTTGTCATGCCCCCAGTGTTAAATTTGGACTTTATGAAACCAGTTGAAGCCATTGTACTCTGATGTCTGCCAACCATGAGGCTAGTTTTTCTCTCCTACCACCTTTGTCTGCACAGCTGTGATTGATTTTTTTTTTCCAGTTTTCTCTTACATTATAAAAATGAGTGGAAAATGGAAATGGGAAAATGTTGGTACTTATGGTAATACATTTGAGGCAAAGATGGTGCCTGTTAGATGTACAGACAGTGTTGACTATTTAGCTTCAATTTGTTACTGGTCAGATGATTTCAGTTGTGAAAGGAAATAAAAGGAAAGAACGTGCATGAACTGCTGGAAATGCATCCTCCAACATTGCGTTTCCGAGGCCATGTTTAGCGATGGAGGAAAATGGGGAAATCTTTATTACTATGGATTGAGAATCCACATTAAAGGAAAAAGAAAAACCTTCGGTGATTCAAACAGAGAGAAATCAACAGATCTGTAGAGCTTTGGCTAGGAAGATGGTTTGCTCCAGACTCCTTAATCAAGAGGACAGTGTTCAGCTCCCTACTGACACATTTTTCAGGGAAGTTGATGACACCATCAGAATCACCACACAACTGCCAAAGTAATTTTTTAAAAACATAAATCAGACCAGGTCCCTCCTCTCTTTCAGATCGCTTCACTTGCCCTTAGAATAAATAAAACACCCAACCCCAACTATTGTTTCTTGCCTGTAAAATCTAGAGTCTGGATGAGGGGTCAGCAGACTTCATTCCCTGGGCCAGATCTGGCCTGCCACCTGTGTCTGTGAACTCAGAATGGTTTTTCCATCTTTAAATGGTTGATAACAAGATTGCATGAAATTCAGAATGAAAAGATTGCAAGAAATTCAAATTTTTAATACCCATAAAAGAAGATATTTTGGAACATAGCCTTGCCGATTTGTTTGCAGATTATCTCTGGCTGCTTTCACACCATGGGGTGGAGTTCAGTAGTTGCAACATAAACTCTATAGTCTGCAAAGGCTAATAAAGTACTGACTGTCTGGTCCTCTATGGAAAAGGTTTGTGGACTCCTGCACTAGCCACATTTTCCCTTCTTGAAGAGTCAACACCTGTGCCCACCTCAGGGCCTTTGCTCTTGCTGTGCTCTGTACTTGGGATGCTTCTTTACAGCCTCTGCTCGAATATCACTCCTTCATTTTCTGTCCATATTAGCTCCGGTATGTTGATAATGTTAATAGCATCAACTACCCAACGTATTTCTTTCTTTCTTTGCTTATTACTTTGTTTCTCCCACTTGAATGTAAGCTCTTTGAGGGAGCAGTTCTGGCTTACCACCTCGAAAGTGCCTGGAACATACTGGGTGCTCTATAAATGTTTGTTGCCAGGCTGCATGAATGAAAGGAAATTGATGCTGAATCTCTAGCTCGATCCTCTGCTACATACATCCTTCTTCTCAACAGCAAACTCATTTTCTCCTTCGTACAAGTTGTCATTTTCAGTAAGCTAATTAGAATGTAAGATAAGATATCACAAAATTAAATTTGTTGTTTGTAATTTAACTTATTTTTTAACATTTTAAATAAACCTGAATAGTCAAAAGTACATCGTATGACACTCAAGGAATAAGGAAATGAAACATTTATACCATAATTAAGATTTCATAATTTTTTAAAACTCTCTCCTCACAGACACCCTCCTCTATTCCACCTTTTTTTTTTTTTTTTTGAGAGGGAGAGAGAGCATGCATGGGGGGCAGAGGGAGAGGGAGAGAAAGAATCTTAAGCAGGTTCCATGCCTAGCGTGGAGCCCAACATGGGGCTTGATCCCATAACCCTGAGATCATGACCTGAGCTGAAATCAAGAGTCAGATGCTTAACTGCCTGAGCCACCCAGGCTCCCCTCCTCTATTCCACCCCAATAGCATGTAAAGATCTGTATATTCCACATTTCAAAGTTACCATTTGTAATTAATTTTTAGGAACACATTTTGTAAAAGAGAAGGAAAGGAACGGATGTGTTTATCCCTGCTTCTCCCCCTGTCCTTTTTACACATCCTCAAGGACACACAGGTGAGACAGATGTGCTGTGGGTGGACGTCTGTGGATGGCTTTTCCCCAGAGGAAACCAGTCCAGCGCTGGAGCCACAGAACCGTGCGCATACCATGTAAGAACGGGCTCCTGCCTTACATATACAGCCTGTTCTTCACCTCACCATGCACAGCATGGACCATGCAAATAGATGCACTCAAGGACAAATGGGATTTATGTTGTGGCACAGAATGTCAAGAAGCGAGCAGTGTTGACCACAGATGTGTATTTTGGAGACGCAAAGGCTCCTGTTTCATGGCAAATCTTAGTAGGCATGGTTGCAGTTCCTGGCAGGGCATCCTCGTTGCTGTCAAAGATCGGTCTCTGTTCTTTCCCTTTCCAGTTCTTCTGGTCCACCAGGGTTCGCCGAGTTCCCTCTCTGGGTTGGCCACTGGAGCTACCCCAGCAGGAGAGATAGGAAGGATCACTCCTGTCCTCAAGATGCTCACTGTCTGGTTTGGGGAAACAGATGGGCCGTCACGTTGGCCGTCATCACACCGAGACAGTAGACATAAGCCCCTGTTGCAAGGGGCAGCCTGGGGGACAGCTCACTTGGGTGGAGCCAGGGATGGTTGCTGGCAGGCTGTGATGCTTGGCGATGGGATGGTGAGCCTGGGGAGGGCACGGGAGAGCTGCCTCGGCTGAGCAAATGCTCAGCAGGTCATTGTGAAAAGCTGAGCCCTGTGGTGTGATTGGAGCCATGGGAGGCCAAACTGATGGGGGGAGGGGAGGGGAGAGGGAAGAGGCGGCTCCAGACCCTATCGGAAGGCTTGACTCCTTGCTGCTTCCAGAGGCAAGGACCATGGAGACCTCTGTCAGCAGGGAGGCGGTGTTATATTTGCCAGGGATCACTGATCGTTGTGGGCATTAGCAGTCGTGTGCTTCAGCGACTCAGAGTAGGACAGCACAAGACAGCTTTTGCTTCGGCAGAAAGTTACTACGGTTCTTGCTTTTTATGCGACTGCTAACCGAACAAGGAGCCAGATACTGCCTTTGCCATTACATTCCTGACCCTGGGAAGTTCCTTGGTCTAGATCTGCTTCAGTTTCGTCATCTGTTAAAAGGGCATAACCATAAAACCTACCTCATAGGGTTGTTCTGAGAATTAAATATGGTCATATGTATATCAAGCATGTAGTAAGCACACATTCAATGCCACCTGTTACTACTGATTATTTAATTTATGGCTCTCTCAATCCAACAAGTGATATGCTCTGAAAAGTCTTAACTCTGGCCATCAAGTGTCAGGTGTGGAATAAACTTGAGTAAGAGGTAGCAGTTTTAGTCTGTGTTTGGTTTCTTTTGTTTTATTGAACACCCCCTCCAAAATTTGCACCGTGCTTGTTTAATTACATCTCCCTGCTTCCTGCCTTCCAGTTTCGAATGCAGGAATCACCGTATTAGCATGGTAATGTCGCAATAATAATCTACCGAGTCTATGTAAATAAGGAACATCTGTGCAATATTTATGACCCATAAAACGCAGTTATACTCTAAAATGTTGTTCTAATCCCAAGTAGGTCATTGTGCTGGAACCATGATCAGAGGACCCTCCTGGGGCCCTCTGCTCTGTTCACCGAGGTCTGTGCCAGCCAGCCCAGATGGGAACGGGCAGTGCCACATGGCAGTTGGCGAAAACTAGGCTCCTGAGGGTTTTTTTGCCCATCAGAGCAAAAAACAAGTTGTCTTTTTACATGAAAAATGGGGTAAATTTGCTTTTTTATCAGGAACAACCAGATTTCAGTTGTGTGCAGAGGTTTAGATACTTTTTCGCCTATGCAGGGGACATTTTATTTTATTTTATTTTTTTATTTTTTATTTTTTTAAAGATTTTATTTATTTATTTGACAGAGAGAAACACAGTGAGAGAGGGAACCCAAGCAGGGAGAGTGGGAGAGGGAGAAGCAGACCTCCCGCGGAGAAGGGAGCCCGATGCGGGGCTCGATCCCAGGGCCCTGGGATCCTGACCTGAGCCAAAGGCAGACGTTTAACGACTGAGCCACCCAGGCACCCCTGCAGGGGACATTTTAAATCCTGGCTTGGTTTTCTGACATGGGGTACATTTGTGTTGTATTTGTTGCCATTTTTGCTTGGGTGTCTGGGAAACTCAGTCACATTTGCAGCCCGACCTTAATCATTCTGTAAGATGTCACAGTGGATGATTTCTGTAACACCTGTCTTTCCCTTTGGTCTTGATTTTCCATTTGTTCTAGTTTCCTTATATCCTCATTGGATTGTATGTGTTTTTATAAGCTAACTTTTAAATTCTTTAATGGATATGTCACGGTAATGGTAACATTAAGCTCTTTTCCAGCCATTTGTTATATTCTTAAAGTCTGTAAACTCATTTACATGATTGGCTTAGAAAAACACAAGCAGAAAGATAGATCTACCCTGTGCCCAAGTCCAGTTCAGTTTTTTGTGTATAGTATACACAGGGCTTGGCAAGCCTTTTCTACAAAGGGTCAATATGTAAATGAATGGGCATGCTGTTCCAACAAAACTTTATTTACAAAATAGGCAGCTGGCCTGCAAGCCATGATTTTCTGATCCGTGCACTAGTATAATACACAAAGAGAAAATTTATTAGTCACCTTGAGGAATTGTCATCACAAGGTGATGCTCCCATGAAACCACTATTGAGGCCAGGAAGTAGAACAGGACCAGGGTCTTAAAGTCCCCTCATACCTCTTCCCATGTATTACCTCTCGTTCTACTCCAGAGGTAAGTAATTCTTCTAAACATAATAAATAAGTTCTGTGTTTCATTAAATCGTGCATATGAAAACACTATAGATTTTTTTAAAAATTATTCTTGAGAGGCAGGCTTGATACATGGATAAAGCCTGGGCTGATCCTCAGCGTTCCTCTTGACTGGCTTTATCATCATGATCCAATTATTGATAAGCCCTTTGAGTTTCAGTCCTTCGATCTGTGAAATGGGGATGTGGATGCTTGTTTCAGGGGGTATGTAAGCAATCCATCAGATGGCATCCTTTGAGGTCCTTAATTGCAGTCCTGGTATACAGAAACCACCTAATTTTATTTTTTCACCAGCTAAATTGCCTTATCTATGTTGGCGAGCCCTTCATTAGGTACAGCAAGGTGCCACTCTTTGGGGCTGTTGCTAACTCTAAAAAGAGAGTAAATATTAATTAATCAGACTTATCTGTGTGTCAGTAACCAAGCCCGGTCAGCCTCAAGTGCGGTCAACTTCTTTCAAATTTATTCTGGCTGTTGGATGCCTCCATGAGGCCTCTGTTGGCATTCAGTTTTCCCAGAACACCAAACAAATAGCCCTTGTGGGGGTTTCCTGGCATGGAGACCTCCCTGCTCGTTGGTATTCCGGTGGCTTCTTGCTCACACATGAGCACTTGTCTCCCGGGCCCAAGGCCGGCTCCACTGTGTGGGCTGGTGGGTTGCACGGGGCAGGCCTGCTTCCTGCAGGGGCCCTTGCAAGATTGGTCTTTCTGTGGGGAGGGGCGGGCAGGGCGGGTCAGCGAGGTGCCAGCGTCTGTGTGAGCAGCCCAGCACTGTACACATGAAGGGTTACCAATGACTCCGTCTTCACTGATTTGCTTTGGAAAGAGGCAGCCGGGAGGTGGTGGGTGCCATGAAAGGCAGCAAAAGGAGTGAAACATACCTTGGGGATGTGAATTGCTGTCCTCGCTCTCAAAGCACCTCTACTTCCTCCCTCCAGAAAGGCATATCTAGAGAGCTCATTATCGACATTGGAGAGCACATTTTAGGGAAGGAGTGCTCTGCAGCCCGAGAGCAATGCTGGAAAACTGAAAGTGCCCTCTGAAGGGGCCTGAGTGCCCTGTGAGGAAGCCAGCTTTCCCCTTTATGTGTGAAGGGGGTAACGGGAGAAGAAACAGAGAGGAAACTGAGTGGGCGGCGCTTTTACAAACATTGGATAAAATCCCCAGGCCAACTCTGAGAGGCAGATATTATTCCCCCATCCCCTATTTTATAGGTAAAAAACCGAGGCTCAGAGGAGTTGGTTGGATTAGTGGCAGGAAACGGAGCTGTGTTAGTGATAAATGTCACAGCAGGTGCCAGTGTGGGTCCCGCCCACATCCTTTGGGCCCTGCCACCGTGGTGTGCCCCAGCCAAAGCCAGACGTTCATGCCCCCAGCCCCACCCCACAAGCAGCCCTCCCCCAGCGCCCAGGGACCCACACGAGCTGAAGTATCACCCTCAAGATGGAGAACTCATAGTCATGTGTCCTACCCTGGATCCCAGAGCGCCCCCGTGGGATTAGGTAGCAGTTGCCCACAGTGGTCACTTGCTTGATGACACACCATGTATTGGTTTCTTTCCTTCCATTTCTCACTTTCCTTCCCCTGAACCAGTGTTTCCTAGGATCACTTTCCAAATAAATGATTTGTTCTCTAATCCTGGCCTCGAGAACTGCCTCTGGGGGAACCCACGGCTAAGTCCAATGCTAATAATAATAACAGTAACAACATGATAATGATCGCTGATATTTACTGAGCAGTTCCTGTGTCCCAGGTGCTGTGCTAAGCTGTTCAGATGGATTTTGTCACTAACCACTCACTAACCTATGAGGTGGATCGTATTCCTGTTTCACGTGTGAGGGAACAGAGGTTCAAAGACGTTGATTGGTTTGTCTAAGGTCACACAGCTAAAGAGTCACTTTTTTTTTATTTTTAAAGATTTTATTTATTTGAGAGTGAGAGACAGAGATTGAGAAAACAAGTGGGGGGAGGGGCAGAGGGAGAAGCAGACTCCCTGCTGAGCAGGAAGCCTGATGTGGGGCTCCATCTCAGGACCCTGGGATCATGACCTGAGCTGAAGGCAGACAGCTTAACAGACTGAGCCACCCCAGTGCCCCAAGAGTCACATATTTAACAGAGCCAGGATTCCTTTTTTTTTTTTTTAGATTTATTTGAGAGAAAGCACAAACTTGGGGGGCAGAGACAGAGGGAGAAGTAAGCTCCCTCCTGAGCAGGGAGCCCAATGTGGGACTCCATCCCAGGACCCTGGGATCATGACTTGAGCTGAAGGCAGATGCTTAACTGACTGAGCCACCCAGGTGCCCCAGGATTCCTCTTCTAGGTTTTCTGACTCTGTGACCCGTGCTCTCCCCAACTGGCTGCCTGTTTTAACACAAGTTGTCCTTGGTGACACTTGAACTGTCACGGGCTGGAATTGTTTCAGGAGATGCTTACACCCCTGGGCGTACCCTGCTGCTGTGACTGCCTGGGCCCTGTATTGGGGTCCGGCTATATGTTCCTGGGTCATAAGCTTTAATGGGAGCGTGGATAGGATGGGAGCGTGGATAGGATGGGGGAGACAAAACATTACC
Organism: Phoca vitulina; assembly: GCF_004348235.1. NCBI lineage: Eukaryota > Metazoa > Chordata > Mammalia > Carnivora > Phocidae > Phoca > Phoca vitulina. The sequence continues at coordinate 3,806,376 of NW_022589725.1, forward strand.
ATATAATTCATCCGGCTTTGAATTGGACTAAAAGCCAGTTGTTTTTTGATGATAAACTTGGGTTTTTTAATTTATTTTTTAAAGATTTCATTTATTTGAGAGAGAGAGCACATGTGAGAGAGCACGCTTGAGTGGAGGTAGGGGTGGGGCAAAGGGAGCAGCAGAGGGAGAGGGAGAAGCAGACTCCCTGCTGAGCAGGGGATACATATGGGACTCTGAGATCATGATCTAAGCCGAAGGCAGATGCTTAACTGACTGAGCCACCCAGGTGCCCGGATAAACATGGTTTTAAAGACCTTTTCCAATAAAACAACTCCCAAATTTATATCTTGAGTACAGAAGTCTCTCTAGAGCTCCTGACTCTGATAGCCAACTACATGACATTTACACTTGTATGTCTAACAAGCATCTCACATCCAACTTGGCCAGCATTGAACCCCTGATTTTCTAAACCACTCTCAGCCTTCCCAGCATCAGTTGATGGAAACACCACACTTCTAGTTTCTTAGGCCAAATCTCTTGAGTCTCTCTTGACTCCTCTCCTTCTCTCATACCCAGCGTCTAATCCATCAGCAAGTGCACCCTGCTATCTTCCAAGTACAACCAGCATCCTCTACACTTACCACATCCACGGCTACTGCCAAGTGACTTGGCCGTCTTCATGCACGTGGAGGAGTCTTGTCCTGGCTGCTACATTTCTGAGGAGGGAGAAATTGGTTTACATTTTTAAAGGGAGTCCAGCTGTTTTGAGGAATAACTCTCCTGTAGGAGACTATTAATGGCTTTAACAGTCTGGCGTCTCCTTTCCCCAAAAACCCAAGGATGGAGAAGGTGTGTATCTTCTCACCTCAAAGGAACTGGCTGCAGCTCTCTTTCCTGGGGTGGGGGGAGGGATAGAGCCATCTCCAGGAGTTTCTCCACAAGCCGGCTAATTCTGAAAGGCTTACTGTGCTCTCTCATCTCTGTTGGGGGTGGGCTGGGTTAGGGGAACTGGGTCTCCAAGTAGAGCAAGGGAGTTAGGGGTGAGTGAACTAAGCCAAGATGCAGAATTCTGAGTCAGCACATGCGTTCAGGGAGCTCTGTGAGCAGGTGAGGCTGGCGGGGGGGTGTGTGAAGCAGGTTTGGTGGGAAAAGAGGTTGGAGATCCAGGCAGGGCCAGCTAACCCAGGGCCCTACTACTGGGTGACACCAAGGAGTTCTGGGGACAATGGGAAGCCATTGGCAGGTTCCAAGTAGGAGAGTGACATAATTAAATTTGCTTCTAAAAATTATTACTCTCATGGTTGGTAAAAGGATGAGTTGAAGGGGCAGAGCCCAGAATCAGGGGTATAAGTGAGGAGAGTTTGGAATAGTTCAGATTAAGGCTTATAAATTTTGTGCGTGCACACACATACACACTTTGCGGTAATTGATGAGGAAAGGATTTGACTTTACTTAGTGACTGAGCAGATGCTGAGGGAAAGGAACAATCTAGAACCCCTAACTAGCATCTTTTTTTTTTTTTTTTAAGGTTTTTAAAATTTATTCATTTATTTATGAAAGAGAGCCTGAGCACAAGGCGGGGGGTGGGGAGGGGGGCAGATGGAGAAGCAGACTCCCTGCTGAGCAGGGAGCCCGATGCGGGGCTCGATCCCAGGATCCTGGGATCGTGACCCGCGCTGAAGGCAGAGGCTTGGCCGACTGAGCCACCCAGGCACCCACCTTCCTAGCATCCTTAATGCAGAATATGGATGGTAGCGTGAACCCTTTCTGTTGATGCGTACCCAGCATTCATTCTCCCTTTCCTTCTCCTGATTGTGCCTAGATTTTTATTCTCTTTCCCTAGGAGTGGCTCTCACTCCCAACAACCCTACGCCCACCCCCAAGCTGTGAGCTGGTCTTATCCAATCAGGGATAATCCGTCTTTCCCAGTCATGGTGATTGGCTGAGACCTGGGTTCTTGAACCAATTAGCTCATGCATTTCCTTGGGCACAGCAATTGGTGAATAATTGGCCCCGTATCTGGGCCAATGAGGAGACCAAGGGGGAAGCGGGTTTTCTCTTGCCTCTGGATGTCAGGTGCACTGTGGGTCTGAGAAGTGACTAGGGGCTCTGGCAGCGAAAGCCTTTTGTTTAGATGCCCCAAGGCTGAGTTTCAGACCATTTGCTTCTGCTGTTGCTTCTCAATGCATAAAATGTTTATATGTTTTTGTTTTTGACACTGTGTTTTCACCTGAAGGCAGAGAACTAATCTTCATGTAGACACACGCACTTGTGTACTTTTTTATTCAGGGTGGGGGGAAGAAGGTGAACACACAAATACAATCCACCCAGAATTCTATCACTTATGTAAATTATGTAAATTAAGCAGTGAATTATGTAAAATAAGCAGTGAAAATTTTATCTTCTTAGCCCACAGGCTTTTCCATTTTAGCTTATGCAGGGCTAATTATTATTTTCTGTTTGTTGTATATCCTTTCTGACTTTTTCCCATGGGTATACAAACACATCTAACATACATACACACAAGCGTACTTTTTAACAATGTTTCAGTCATGCCATACACCTTGGGTCTCCAAACTTAAGATGCTTCGCTTCATGGAGAGGAATGGTCGGAGGGATGATTCTCTATGTGTCTTCAACATACCTTTGCCTCAGTGTTCCTTCATTTTTATATATCTGATGGCAACCGACTTCTCCATGTGCTTTGAGTATATTCATGTATTTGCCACTGGTTAAGTGTCCTTTAGCCCTTAACCTTAGGACAATGAAGCATCTGGGTTTGAACAACTATGAGCCTTCCCCTAGATTCTCTTGGCCAATACAAAACAGTATGTAAGAGGGAAATAGGGAGTAAATGAAACCTGGTTGAAGGGTAAAAATGGGGAAGAAGTTAGTAAAAAATCAGAGAAATATTTAAGTAATACAATCCCCATTTCAGGTTTTGGAATTGAATGCCAAGTGCAGAATGTTAAATGGGACATTTTCAGAGCTTAGGAGAAGTTTGGTATATAGTATGTAATTAAGAGGCTGAGGAGAGTGCCATATTTTATATCCTCTACTTGTCACCTGTGCAGATTTGACTTCAAATATGATTTTTGAGGTTACAAGGGTAATTAATTGTATGGTCTCTTCCAGGAAGTATCATTCACCTGAGTAACATCCTCTGAATTGACAGACCCAGAGAAGGAGTGGGTGAAGGGAAATATAAGACACTATGAATTTATTCACTTAACAAATATTTATTAGGTATCTACTATGTGCAGTGGACCTTGCTGCTTAGATTGGGGGATGCAGTGGGGATGGCAGGGCATTGAGGGGATCTTGCCTAGTCTAGCAGAGTACAGAGAAGACAAAAGTATAAGCTAAGGTACACCAGGGTATCTGTGGGTTCCAGATCAGGACAAGATGCATGACTCGGCTGTCTGACTTGAGTGGGATTAATTCATATGTTTTATTTTTCTTGTCTAGTTATAGATATTTTAAAACAAGCAAGACAGGCCCATTTAAGAAAACAAAGAGAAGAAAGGACAGAAGCAAAAACGATGTCTCTCTGTGATCCTACTCTGTAGAGTCAGCCACTTTAGTATTCTGGTAAATTTCAATCTTTTTTTTTTTTTTTTGGCTTACTCTTAAAATGTAAACTCATTTAGTTAGTCTTTGAGCCCATGGTTCAGCTTGAACATGAGACAGAGGCTTTTCCTGAGCAGTTCCCTTATTTGGTGAAACCATTGTTTCCTCGATGAGGAATGAATGCAGAATGAAATATTTAAAGCTTCATCTGGATGTCACTGTAAAAGGAAGCATCAAGTCCTTCCTGTTGCTGCTGACTCCCAAATGTGGCTGGCTCTGTCAGGTGGGTTTGCTGATGTCGTCCTGTTACATCTTCAAGTGAGTGAAGAGTTCCACCTCTTGGACTCACTAGTCTTCCAGTTCTTGATTTCTTAGCTTTGATGCATCTGTGGGTTGAATGGAGTATATCTTTAAGTAACTAGCAAAAGCAGGAGTATGTGTGTGTGGCTTGTTCATGCAGATCTGGAGTCTTGAGTTCCTGGATTTGGTTGCCAGTTTTCAGAGTTACTAAAACTCCCTGAGACTCAGGTTTCTCATCGGCAGTTTGCTTTCTTGAAATTCTTTATTAGCTTTCCTTGTTAGGAGCTTTCTGTTCTGTACCATGGAGGCTCTACCATCTTTTACCCCATTGAGGCACCAAGGCTAGAGACATATTCTTGAATATTTGGGTAGAGAATCTTCAGGGCATCTCCAGCCAGTTGTGGCCTGTCCATTCCCTTCTCACACATGAGGTTAAACATGGAGGCAGATCACACCAGCCTTCATTTCTAGGAAGACTGAACATTCCATTGTACGTGCGCTGTAATAGTTTTCTTCTAACATTCCTTCTCTCTCTGGGGTGAGTGAGTTTCAGGCATTGGACGACCCTTGGGGGGTGGTTGCGATTATGGCTTCTGGGAAGAGAGCAATGCTGATTCCCCAGATAGGGGGCTCCAGTAGATGTGGCAGAACATTGGTTGGGGATGTAGACCACCATACTTTCCTGGACATTTTTGTGTTGTCTGGAGACCCATTTGATAGTTTCCAAGTTTTTATGTTCCAGGGCGTGCCTTAGTTTGTGCAAATAATAAACACAGGGGAGCATGGCTTTTAGGGTGTGACCCCCCTGGAGGGCAACACTCCTTGGCTCCAGCCAGCTATTGCCAGGAAGCATCTTGGGCTCAGTCTTGCCCATGTTTTTCATTTTCAAGAGACTATCTAGGGGCATCTGGGTGGCTCAGTCGTTAAACGTCTGCCTTCAGCTCAGGTCATGATCCCAGGGTCCTGGGATCGAGCCCCGCATCAGGCTCCGTGCTCGGCGGGAAGCCTGCTTCTCCCTCTGCCACTCCCCGTCTTGTGTTCCCTCTCTCACTGTCTCTCTGTCTGTCAAATAAATAAATAAAACCTTTAAAAAAAGAGAATATCTAAATCCCCAACGTTTTTGCAGTATCTCCTGATATTGAAAAAAAGATATTCCATTGTGTGGATCCAGTAGAACCTAAGTGTGGGTCACCAATAGGATTGGAATTATCCTGAAATTCCCTTGTGGTCTTTACACCTGGGAATTCTGTATTCCCCTCCACATCTCCTCCTCCCAGAACATCTCCAGGGTGTTCACACATTCCTCCCCTGAACCCTTCACAATTCTCCTCCTTTGAATGAGTCCAGGTTGTTGTCATTTGACTTCCAAAAATGTAAGACCAAGAGACCCCAGTGCTGTGCAGCTCATCACATGAACGGTGATCCTGCAAATCAAAATGCAAAGCAGTAAATGAGGGTTATGATTCCCGCTGTCACAGCAAGAACCACCTACCACGTGATGCACGCACTGGGCCTTTCACGTACATTATCTCATTTAATCCTCACAGTGAGCCAGGTGGTGTGACCTCTGCTGTACAGAAGCTGGAGGAGTTTCAGTCACTTGCTCAAGGACATGCATCTGGTAAGGGACAGAGCCCAGTTTTCTTGTCCATCTCTACCACTCCAGAATAGGGCTGCTTCTCCAGTTCTTGGAGGTGTTATTTCCTTCTACCCCAGGCCATGACAATTAGCTCCTTGAAGTGTGCCTTGCGCATAGTAGGTGCTCTATAATTACCTTTCTTGGTAGTAATGTTTGGCAGGCTTTTCTCCAATGGGTAGAATTAGCCTAGTGGAAGTGGTTTTTCAGGGCTTATAATGAGCCTTTATAAATTTGAATTTTCACGATGAGGTTTATTTTGTTGAAATACAAAAGAAAGGCAAATATTTACTAATCTTTACTTTATTAAAATGTAATACACAAGGGCATATTTTTAGAAATGATAAATCGTTTCCTTCACAAAGGGATCTTGGGGAGAAAGAAATGTACCACATTTAAAAATTACATACTATTCTATAATTGCACAAATCAAATATGTGTATTATTTGTAATTACATCAGTAATATATGTAATTACATGAGAAAACAATGAAAGCAAAGTGCATTCCAAGCGAACATGAATCAAGATTTTTTTTCCTCTTCCCCAGTTACTCTGCAGCATTAATTTGTCTTCTAGAAGTAAGAATATCACAAAGACATTTAAAAAAACATCCCTGACCTACCTCAGGCACTTTAAAGTTTTCATGGGCAGAGTATACTTAGGTTTTGCAGTCTTGGAGGTGAGAGTGAGATGCATCATACTGTTTCACTTCTGCTGTCTTTTTTTTTTGCCTATAAAAATGGTAGCAGACACTACATTTTTGAGGCATGCTAATTCTATGCCACCACTGCACCCGAGCCTCCAGAGTGGTTCTGCTACGGGCAATTTTTTTTTCCTGAAAAAAAAAAAAAACAAAACCCACATATTCTATATTCCTTCTGGGGAAAAAAAAAAAAGGTTGATTTTGGGGATAAAGAGCAATGATCCACCGGTCAGAAATGCACATCTTTTAAGAAACTCAGGGGTTATGTGGAACATAATTTAAGTCTGTCATCTCAGGGGAGATTATTCATTGAACCACTCATTCATCAGACAATTATAGAGCACCTGCTGTGTGAATCAGTTGCTCTGCTGGGTGCTGGGGTTGTGGAGATGAAATAGCCAGTTCCGGTTCCATGGAGATAGAGTTTGGTCTGCTGGGTGAAGGACACACACACAAATGCGATGTGGGAAGGGAAGTGCTGAAAGTCATACAAGAACCAGGGTACTCTTGAAGAAGAGGGTCCAGAAGGCCTCACAGGGTGGTGAGGGGTTTGGAAGATATAGATAGAAATGATTGCATTGGATACCTCTTGCCCCAGAGATGGGATGGGGGGTTGGTGCGAACGCCCTCCAGGCAGGGGTGACAGATGCGTCAGGGCAGCAGGGATGAGGACAACTGAGGCACATTCCCTAGACCTGGGAGCCAGGGTCAGTTGTGAGGGTGGGACAGGAGATGAGGTTCAATATGGAAGCAGACCACACCTCCCACAGCCTGGGGGTGTGACGTCAGCAATCTGTGTTTAGGAGGCACCCGTGAATTTTTATCCCACCTTCTCTGCGACGACCACAGGTAGAGCTCTTGCTTTGTTCAAGGAGATCTTTTGCAGGTTTAAACTCGTCTAGGGCTGTGGAGTTACCCACGATGTATAATCCCATGGGAGGGATCTAGATGGGCCAAATGGTGTGTGTGCTGATTGCCAAGGGTGAGGGTGCTAAGTTGTGTGGTCTGCCTTTGGCTTTGACCAGTGTCTCCATTCATCTCAAGGCCCCTTGGAGGTCTGTCCACAGACAGAGGTAGAGGGATGGTGACTGTCTTGGAGGAGTACAGTGTAGACAACTAGCAGCTGTGGGATCTGCAGGTGCATGATGGAGAAGGAGGACTTATAAACATACAGTGAAACATAATGCAGAGTTGCTTTCCTCCCCCTTCCTCTGGTCTTCTACTTTTCATCACATTCTCCTATATAGACTTCAAATGTTAGCAAACAAGAGCCTGTGGGATGCATTATTGAATCCTACCTCCGTTGGTCAGAATATAAATATCACTCAATTCCTTCGTGTGTTTGGCAAACATTTATGTAGCACTGAGCTCTGTGCACGGGCTTCTGTCTATGCTGTTGAGAAGTCTTCAGTTTCGTGGGGGAGAATGAACTGTTGAGGGATTTCTGACTGAGGGGTGTGTAGAATTATGATAATGATGGTGGCTGGCATTTATTTTCTGTTTTGCAACAAGGATTAGCCTCATGTCCATTCTATGAGGAGGGTATATGTTGTCTTTCATTTCAGCGGTGGGGTAAGTGAGGTATGGGGGGTTTCTGGTAAGTGGAGGAGGCAGAATTCAGGCTCAGGGTAGTTACTGAGCCCCTAGCTGGTGGGCACAGGAGAGGGTGTAGTCAGCTTCATCTGGGGTCCACCAGAACACGTGTCTCAGAGCTGGTGCCCCTTCGGTGGCTCCTGAAGGAGAAGCATCCAGAGGGATGACACGGGGCTGAGTGTGCTTGGCTCGAGTAAAACTGGGATGAATTATCACTGGTGTTTCTGGTGGAAGGTGAGGGGCAGTGAGATTGGAGTCAGAGAGGTGCTGCTGGGCGGCTCTGGGAGGGTCTTGGGCACTGGCCAGCGATGCTCTCGTCTTCCGTGTCGGGGATTTCAGATGACCTGTGAACACAGTCTATTCCTCCTGATAGCTGAGGGCATGTCTGAAGGCCTGTTTAGAATCACTTGTGAAGCAGGGTCAACAGGGCCAGGCCTGGAAGGTTTTGTAGAGGTGTACACAATTTAGGGGACTGCTTTAAGAAAAAGAATAGGACAATTTAAATTTCAGAATCAGGTATAGGGTCTTGAAGGGGACGTGTGCAAGCGAGAGCCCCTGACACGTCCGCTTTGTCAGTGTCATGGCCAAATTCACCACCGGATGGTCTTTTTCCATTGACGTCATGCTTATTTCTGCATCAGGGCAGGAAAACAATGGGTCATGTTTGTTTGTTTGTTTTTGGTCCGGAACTGGAGAGTCTTCATTTTGTCATGACACCCACCAAGTTTGGAGGGTGGCCTAACCAGAATCTCTTTCTAGGGTATCTCCCGGGATCAGCTAACTATGGCTACTCTGGTTACAGAGTCATCCTACACACTCATATGTGGCCTCCTTGCACATCTAATTTTTTCATTGCAGAGGTACTAGAGATGGTTGATATTCAGGACATAATTCCCAGAGTGTTCCTGCCTTGCTAAATTTCAGTTTGTATGTCTTTCGTCAAATATTTGGCTTAGCAGGGGCTGGTTGGCATATTGTGTTAGCTCAAAGTGATTTATTGTCTCAGTGTCATCCATTCACTACAGAGAGGTAATATTTAGTGTGTCAGTGGGGATTATGTTGTAATCTCAAGAAAATATAGGAAGTTGGGTAGAGAAAAAAAATTCAGGGAGAAGAACCAAGCAGTTATTAAAATAGGCTTTTCTAATAGATGTTCATTCGTTGAGAGTTACATCCACAACTTCATTTCTCATCAAAAAGTCTCAAAGAGCCAATTTCCAGTAGTTCTTATCCCTCCTTGCAGCTGAATATTTGGGGGTATTTTAAAGTGATACCATAAAATAGATGGAAAATGAAGTCCTATAAATGATCTTTAATCAACAGGCTCTGTTGCATTATGAAACAGAAAACAGTGAACAAAAGACTATGATTTTAATTCAAGGAATGAGAGCTATTTATTTTAAGTATTTCTGCAGAATGGCAGAAGTAATTTATTCAGTTATAATTAGACACATTGTAAAATGGACGATTGTGAACAGAGTGATTCTTGCTGGCTTCTGCGAGTCGGGGAAGGCGTTTCTGTACAATTCTCTGCTATCTGGCCACAGATCCTGGTGCCAGAAATTAATCTGTGAACCAGGGCAGAACCAGAGAAAAGTGGAAGCTGAAACTGTTCATGTTCCCTTTTCATCCTGAAAATGGGTTTTCCTTCTTTCTGTCTTGATAAGAAACTCCTGCAGCAAGTATTTAAATTGGGGAATTGCTTGGGTTTGAGATGGGGTAGACCTGGTTTAGCAGTAGGTAATGGAAAAAAGTTCGGGGTGTTCAATCAAGGGGAAATTATATGTGTATCTATAGTGAACTGTGGCAACTTAAAAAACCAATGTTATTTGGGGCTGCATTAATAGAAGTATAGAGAACAGACCACTGGAGGTGATGGACAGATGGAAATTCTTGTTTTCTTTCAACAAGTGTTTATAGAGGGTTTCTGAATGTGTCAGGACTAGGGAGACATTGGTGAACAACATAGATACATTTCCTTGGAAATCAGAGACTTTGAAAGGAGGCAGATAAATGGACAGATAATTATGAAACAGCAAGAGAAATTATGAGAGGGAAATCCAGCACTGCAGGTATCAGTAGGGAGTAGGGATAAGGCAGAGGAAGAAGTCTTTGCATTGGCTCAGAGGTGAGACAGCATGGCACTTAAGGGAATAAAATGTTAAATGTGGTTGGAGCATAGAGTTGGAGGGTGCTGTAGAGTAAGAGGTGAGACCAGAGAGGCGAACAGGCAGATCTTGCAGAGAAATACAGACCATGGGGGTAAGGTATGGCTGTATCCTCAAGGCAGTGGGAGCCACTCATGCGTTCTAGGCAGTGACATGCTGTGACCAACTTTGCCTTTTAAAAACATCACTTTCACTTCCATGCCAGTAAAATGGATGGAGAGGACAAGGTGGCAGACAGGAGATGAGCTAGGCAACATCTTTGAGAGATGGTGGTGGCCTCGACTCCAGTCATGGCAGTGAGGATGGAGAGGATTGGGTGGATGGATCCGAGAACCATTTAGGAGGGAGAATCAACAGGCAGGCGATTACCTGGATGTTCGAGGAGAGAGAGTCAAAGTTGATGCCCAGTTGGGAACTGGGTAGGATACATCCTCTAATGCAGGGTGTTTGGTTTTGTGGGGACAAGATCACAAATTCAGATATGTGTGCATGCAGAGTGTGGGGTGCCCGTGGTATATTGCAGTGGGGGTATCCGGTAAACAGTGGAGTTTTCGAGTTTGGAGAGAAGCTGGAATTTTAGATCTTGGAGCCATTGGCACACAGATGGTCATTGACTCCTGGGAGTGATGGGTCCCTATGCAGTGGGAAGAGCCAAGGGTTTAACACCAACGTGGTTGCTTGGGAAGTATTGTAATCCATCTTGGATCCTTGCTCTATGTAGCTGTGGATGGTAGAACCAGAGTCCAAAAGTTCCAGCAGACAGTTTATCTCTTGGTAGTAGGTAGGACTTTTGCATGGATACAAATGCCCAGAAATTCATGGGTTCCTTGAAAGGTGGTGAGTTTCCTGTTACTAGACATATTCAAGAAGAACCCCATGACCACCTGCCTGGGGTCCTATGGAAGGCATTCATGCATTAGGCGGGATTGTTGCCAAGGTGACTTCTAGATACCACTCTGGTCTGATTGCTACAATTAGTGAAATTGCCGTTTTGGATGGAGGTGCCTATGTCAAGATCCTTACGCTCAGTTTGCTATCTGTCTGCCTCCTTTTATGACATTTCCTTTCCGAGTCTGCATGGATTCCATAGTCTTCACATCTGCCATTCTCCTTCCTGGAACCCCGGTTCCCTGCCCCTCTGTCTCTACATTGAGCCCAACACCTGGACAGATTGAGCTCATTTTCTTGTCTCCCTTTTATTAGGTGGCTGGATGCTGCTGGGAAAATTCCTCAAACCTTAAAAACGTGGCCTCTATACATGTATGGTGCCTAGCTTCATCTGGGCCTGCAGATTGGCTCCATAACTTTTCCCTGTGCCTGGTCAACATGTCCCCAGTCTCCTGTAGCCTGCCACATCTGTTTCCATGTCTGGCAGGGCTTTCTCTCCTCCCTCTCGCAGAAAACATCAGGCATCAGATGAGAGTCCCCTCTATGTCCTGCCACCAGCTGTCTGGACTGCTGGCCCCTGAAGTCCAGGGCGAGATACCCTACCTGTTCTATAAGGCTTCCTTCCTGCCCCTGGGAACTGGGATTTCAGGAGTGTTTCCACCATTCCCAAACTGTTAGGACCAGCTCACTGTGACTACGTGTTTGAAGAGACAATGTTGTTTATGCTACACCTGTTTTCTTTCTGAGAGCCTGGAATTTTGGAATGTACTAGGCAGGGGGCGCCTACATGAACAGCCCCCAGCAAAAACACTGGGCACTGAGTCTCTAATGAACCCCCCTCTTAGACAACAACTTTACACATGTTGTCACAACTCATCGTTGGAGGAATTAAGTGCATCCTACGTGACTCCACCGGAAGAGGACTCCGAGGAGCTCGCACCTGGTTTCCTCCACACTTCACCCCATGCATCTTTTCCTTTTGCTGATTTGCACTGTGTCCTTTCACTGCAATCAGTCACATCTGGATGGGACTCTATGCTGAGTCCTGTATGTCCTTCAGCAAACCATCGAACCTAGGGTTGGTCTTGGGGACCCCCAAGACACCTTCCCACCAGCATGTATATATGCTCAAGTAATTCATCTTAGCAAATGAAAACAAAGACCCCAGATCTTCTCCCAGCCATTGCCCCACCGCCTTCTGTGCTGTTGACCAGTTGGTCTTCCTCCGCTGGCTTCTTTGGCACTGGGGTTCTGGTAATTGCTTTCCAGCCTTCTCTGTGGACTTGTTCTCTCGGTTGAAGTTGACTGGGGCTCTGTCCTAGGTTAATTTCTCCCTTTCTACTTTGCACGTGTAGGTGGTTCTTGGTGGGCTGAGATGGGGAGATCGCATGGGGAACCTTTGTAGGCGGAAGTGCCCAGTTCCTGCCTTGGGCAGCAGACCAGAATTTCTGGGGAGAGGAGCCTGCACACGCCTTCCCAAGGAGTCTGGATCAGATTTTGCCCTTCATTCGAGAGCTGTCACCCTATGTGATATCACCCACACCCAATCCATTTACGTGACAGGACCCCCCTAATCAGTATTTGTGGCCAGGACTCCTGTTCTAAGATTTGAACCCAGACCAGAACAGGTCCAGCCTGCTTTTCTCCATTCCTGTCATTGCCGCCGTTGTCCAGACTGGCATCTCTCAGACCCCCCCCCCCCCATTCCCCCATACTCTGTCCTCCCACAGGGGCCACAGTGACCTTTTTCATAAGTGTAACCACATCACCCCCACCCTGCACAAAACTCTTGAGCCTCTTGGCACTCTCATGCCGAGCCTGGCATTTAGTGGGTGCTTGGTGAGTTTTGTTGAATGAATGAGTGAATGCATGAATGTGTAAAGTGTTAGATTTTATTCAAGTGCCGAGTTAGCAACCCCGTGAGCCCTTTAGGCAGATAAAAAGCCAGGGCTGAGATTTAGAGCCAGTGAGCTGTTGAATTTATATTAGATCAATTTGCTGAAGACTGTGGGAGAGTCCAGAGAAGGGACAGGAACTGCTGCAATGGGCAGCACTTGCCTTTGTCTGAGTGCCTTAGGAAGAGAAGATGGAGGGGATTGTTGAAAATAACCCACAGTGAGGGGGAAGGGAGGCCCCTGCTCCCAGCTGAGACCCCTTGGTTGTTCCCTGAGACCCCTCCTTACCAGGAGAAAGGGAGCTCTTGCTAAGGCAGGGCCCCCAGAAAGTGTGATTCTCCCTGGTTTGAATCCAGCTCTGCCACAGGCCGGCTGTGTGCTCCTGGACAAGTTCTCTGTGCCTCAGTTTACCTATTTGCAACATGCAGTTCCCGAGGCCTATCTCTCCAGTGGTAGTCGTGGGAGTCACTGAGAAAACGTCTATAAAGCTGGCCTGTGGTGACCATAAAAGCGAGGTGCAATCCTTTGGTGGTGGTGTGGGGGAGGCAGCAACCGTGACATCGGTGATCGTGATTGGCCCTTAAGGCTCCATTGGGCAGACGCCGTACACCGTCCCTGCGTCCCCAGCCCCTCGTGTGGGATCCAGCACCTCAAGTCTACGCAGTGGAAGTCACTGAGTGGATATTTGTGGTCTGAATGCTAATTATTGAATGTAGGTGGGTTGACTGGCAGTATCTGCCATAAGGTTGATATTCAATGAATCGTAGCTATTGCTCTTGTTATGTACCTGGAAATATAAAAGCGGTTGTGGTGGGAAGTGTGTTTCCATTTCTAGAGAGCAGGCAGCATGATTTCTTCAGGCCTCCATGGAGCCACATGTCTTTATGTGCCTTTCTTTCATCAGGGAGGGCTCTTTTCCTAGCAAGGACTCCTGGGGACTCACTCTCCTTTGGGAAGAAGAGGTGTTTGGTCCAAGGCCAATACCTGGCCATTTCCACGGAGGACACAGAGAACATGAGGTTCTGCCCTCTTTAAAATCTCACATCCTGACCAGGGTGCAGCCCTGTGCCCCGTGGCCACACTTGTTCTGTTTCCCTTGAATGCCAGCTTATAGCCTTGGCCTTCTTTCGAGCCTCCTGCTCACATCGATCATTTTTATTTGAGTAGTCAAATCCTTTTAGAACTTGGGGCCTGATTCACTGTTTCAAGGTCTTCTCCACGCAACACTGAGCACTCCCAGGCACCTGGGGCCTGGGCACGAAGTTGTTTCATTTGCAATCTCTCAGCAGTCCTTCTTACATTGCTTCTGCCACTCCTGTTGGCAAAGGAGGGAAGGGATGGCACGTGGAATTGAAATAATCTGCTCTGAGAGCTGAGGTTAAGCTTGAGTCTCTTGCGTCTCGTGGTGGGTGCCCTTTGTTCTGTGCCACAGTCGCCTTGGGGAAAGCCCTTCAGAGGCCTCATCTGGATCAAGGGTATCCGAATGCTCATTGTGGGATGACTTGGAATGGTTCTGTTGATGTTGGAGGTCTCTCCAGTGGCTGCTTTCCGTGGATCTGGTTTTAGGAAAGTATTCTAGGAATAAAGTCAGTGTAATTGAGAGCAGCTCTATATTTTAGAGCCCTATATAAATATCACTTAAGTTTGATGAGTTTATAAACAGCTGATATGGTCAGTTCTCCCCCTTACCTGCATCTCTGCCTTTGCCTTATGACATTAGGGTTCCTTCTATGAAGAGGTAACATCTGTTTCTTCACCCTTGGAATCTGAACTTAGTCCTGTGACTCCTTTTGACTGATGGGACAGTAATAAATGTGTCACTGGGCTGAGGTTTGAAAAGAACTTGTGCACTGGGGCGTATTCTCTTCTGCTCCTGGGATCATCAGCCTCTGTGTGAGGAAGCCCACCATGCTGGCCTGCTGGATGATGACACATACATGACCCAGTTGTCCCCATCGCCCCAGCTAATAACCAACCTACCCTAGAAACACAGCCCCTGAGCAGCCGCTGACCACCCACTAGTTGAGATCATTAGAAGAACCACCCACCTGAGCCTAGATCAAAGTTTTGACCCATAGATTCATGAAAGGTAAATAAATGGTGGTTGTTTGAAGTTCGCCACTAAATTTTAGGGGTTGTCTATACACAGGGAAAGCTAACTGATAGAGTTGAATTAATGGCCAGTGTTATATAATTTTTTAAAATTATTAACCAAGGTGCCTCCTTAGCGCAGTAGGTAGCGCGTCAGTCTCATAAAATTATTAACCAAAAGGATTTAAGAAAAAATTACAAATGGATTGACTACAGGAGTTCTTAAAAGTTAACTCTTTATCAGGAGCTATGAAATATCATCCAGTTTATCAGACCAGTCAGTAGTTGTACTAAAATTTTTCAGAACACCTGTGGCTTAGGAGTATGAATTTCCCAGTTTGAAGCAAATCTTTGCCCTGGGTGTGAGTCCGCATATGTGGCCTCACTAGACACCAGGATTAGTGGTGTCTAAGAATTCATGATCCAAGAAGAAATTTAGCCAGAAATGTTATCCTGAGCACAGCTCTAGCAGTTGGGAGTAATTGACTGAAAACTATAAACTGCTTGGATTCAGCATTGTAAAAGATAATTTCACACACGGTGGTTCTGTAAGGGTATTAAGCCTCAAAAAAGTAAACTGGATTAAGAAGGCCCAGCGAATATGAAACACTGAATGGGGGCATTAATAACCAAAAGGGTGGATGAAATTGAGGAACAACAGACCCAAAGAAAAGCAGATGAGATGAAATAGGGTGAGTTCCAATTTAGCTTTGATATTCTACCACCAGAAGATCTCATCCCATCGTGTTAATAAACACACACAACACACATTCCCACCTGGAGAAGATTTGCTGATTCTTGTCCACTTAAAAGCAGTTCCACTTAGGAATTCCACCTGATGCATCACAGTGTGTGTGGGGGGGTTCACCTGCAGGGAATGTAGATACTAGGATATTTATTGCAGCTTTCCTCATACTTGCAGAAGACTGGACATAAAGGTAAATGTCCATACTCTGGACAGAAAGAGGAAGATGTCTAAGCATTAACAGGGCAATAGCTAGCTAAGACTTATCAGTTGAAAAAAGCAAGGTATAGAACTTTGTCTCCTGGCTTATCAGTTGTATAACAAAAGGATACACACAGCACGTTTGTATAAATATAGGCTTATGCAGATTACCGCGGAAGGAAACACAACAAAGTGCTTTTGCCCCAGGCGGGGAGCTGGGTGGCGGCTGGTCAGGGGGAGGAGGGAGATTTTACTGTATATGTTTGATGTATATTTCCCTGTATTTCTGGACTACCTTTACAAAAATCTCCCAACGCCTATTTAAAATGTTGCTTCTGTTCTGTGTTACGCCCCTTGACGTCTTTTGTGTCCTCATCCTGCCATGAGCCCACCGCACTCTGTGCCCTAGAAAAGGGGGAGGAAGAGGAGGAAGCCCTCCTGTGGCAGAGAAGCAGGCAGCGCTCCCTTTGGCATCTTTTCTGGGTTCTCGGCCTGGTGTGGCGGTGTTCTAACTTGGGTCACCGTGAATGCGCCGCATTTGGTTTCCTCCTTAGTGGGCAGAGGAAGAACATCTGCCGGCCCGAGAGGAACAGGGTCGCATACAGCACGTGGCTCATTCCTGGTTTGGTTACAGGGCTCCCTGGGTGTCACCTCCTGTCCCCACGCGGAAGCGGATGGGTGGCCAACTGTGGACGAGATCCTGGGTGTCACCTCCTGTCCCCACGCGGAAGCGGATGGGTGGCGGGGACAAGCTCTACGGGGTAGAGGCAAAGCCCACTGGGTGGGGGATGAGTCCACGGGGCAGGGGTGAGCTTCACGTGGCGGGGGCGTGCTCCAAGGGGTAGGGGATGAGCCCCCATTTGGCAGGGGCATGCTCTGTGGGGTGGGGGATGAGCTCTATGGGGGGCAGGGGTGTGCCCGCACGAGGTGGGGAATGAGCCGCACATGGCTGGGGTTTGCTCCTGTGGCTGGAATGAGCCCCACGTGGTGGGGGCGTGCCCTACGGGGTGGGGACGAGCTCCACATGGCAGGGGCGGGCTCCACGGGGTGGGGAATGAGCCCCACGTGGCAGGGGCGTGCTCCATGGGGTGGGGAATGAGCCCCACGTGGTGGGGGCGTGCCCTATGGGGTGGGGACGAGCTCCACATGGCAGGGGCGTGCTCCGTGGGGGTGGGGAATGAGGCCCAGGTGGCAGGGGCGTGCTTCACGGGGTGGGGAAGGAGCGCCACGTGGCAGGGGCGTGCTCCACGGGGTGAGGAATGAGCCCTACGTGGCGGAGGTGAGGCCCCCCCCCCCGGCGGCGGCGTGCACGCCAATGTGGGTGATCCTGGCTCTAGGGTCCTCCTGGGTGTCCAGAAAGATAGGCGCTGAGGAGTGGGAGGAAGCGGGGAGTGTGGCCGGGCGGCGGCGGCGGCGGAGCGCTGTGGGTCCCTGCAAGCCAGCGCAGTGAGAGAACGCGGGCCTGAGGACGTGCGAGAAAAGAGTAAGAGGTGCGGGGTGGCGATGGGTTCGGGGGTGGCTGGGTTCCCTGGAGTCCACGAGCCACCTTCCCGGAGAGAAGCCTCCCAGCTGTCCCACCTCCGCTGGGGGAAGGATTTCTTGGGGTGGAAGGGGTGTGGGAGTTGGCGACGTCCACGGGGTGGCCGGCCCACGGAGTCGGGGTAGGATGTGTGCAGTGCTTGTGAAGTGGGAGGGACAGGGTGGCTAATCCAACCGAATGGGCTTCACCGAGAACTGAGTCCGTGCCCAGACAGGGGAGGGGCTCTCCCGCAGCCACACAGGAACCTGGGGCGCTAGGGTTGGGCCTCAGCATTTGTTTTGCGTGAGGGCTCTGCATCCACCGGTTGTGACTTGGTCTGGGGTTGGCATAACTGCGCCCCAGAGCGGTGTTGATGGCAAGGCGTGCTGCCAGGGTGCGTGGGGGTGCCCTGGGGACCAACAGGGTGGGAGGGTCCACTGTGACTGAGCTTGAGGGAGCACGGTTAGTGCCCTGGCCACAGGCCAGCGGGCTTTGTGTCCGGGACAGAGAACCAGGGGTGGTCGGGCGGGCAGCGCGTTTCCAGGCTGACCTGTTACTGTCCTCAGTGACTGCAGCAGTCCCCACCTGAGCCCAGTACAAGGGCCCGCTTCCTTTCTCACGGAGGCCTTGTGGGGTAGAGGCTGTTGTCACCTACAAATGAGGAAACTGAGGCACAGCGAGACCCGATGACTCCCCCAGGGCCGTGTGGCTCGTGTCTATCAGGACGGTTGGGGGAAGGAGGAACTCAAGTCGGCTTGGCTCCAGCGCCTGCTTTCCGCCTAATTGCGGAATTGTCAGTCCCGGT
Organism: Phoca vitulina; assembly: GCF_004348235.1. Lineage (NCBI taxonomy): Eukaryota > Metazoa > Chordata > Mammalia > Carnivora > Phocidae > Phoca > Phoca vitulina. The sequence continues at coordinate 3,824,472 of NW_022589725.1, forward strand.
GTTCCAGGCCAAACAGGGCGGCTGGTTCTGACCACCTGGGTTGTCGTTTTGCTTTGCATTTCTGAGCGTTGCCCTTGGAATGGAAGAAGCTTGCTCCAGACCCTGTGTGTCAGAGGCACTTCTGGATACTCGAATCTTGCATGCATTGCCTGGTTGTCCACATGTCTAAGGCAATCCTCACAAGAGCTGTTTCCCAGCGCCCCGAACAGCGCTCAGAACCCCGTGCACAAGGCCTCAGTGAATCCTTGCAACTGACAAAGATCCGTGGGCTCAGAGAGATAATTTTGGGGCTCCCAGTGGGTGAGGCTAGCCACAGGACTTGAATCCAGACAGCCTGATCCCCCCAAACCATGCTTTTTCTTATGAACTGGAAAAGGCTTCCTCCCTGCAGACATGTCCCATGTCTCTTGGCCTTTCCTGTGTCGTGGAATTGAGAGGCTCTGTTGTGCAGCCTGAAGTTAATATTCCAGACCTACTTGTGGAGGCCACAGTGCACTTGTAACTCAGCATGTACTCTGTGTGTGTGTGTGTGTGTGTGTGTGTGTGTGTGTGTGTGGGAGGGGACAGCCACAGGTGCCTGATGCTGGGTGGTGCGGCCTCTCTGCAAAGGCATCTGCTGAGATGCCCCGGGTAGTGTGGGGAAAGAGGTGTCCGATGACTGCTTCTGTCCTGATGAGTCCTCACGTTCCTTTTTTGAGCTGCTCACCTTTGAGGAGACTAGCAGGGTGTTCAGCTAGCATTCCACAGGCAGTCTGCATCTGCCTTTTCTCTTCCTGTTCTTTTGAGCTCTATTAGAGGTCAGTCAACTTTTTTGATACATGTTAAGATAGTCAATGGCTTAGGCTTGCAGTTCGTATAGCCTCTGTTACAGTTCTGCTGTCGTAACTTAAACGAGTCATAGTTAATATGGAAATGAATGGGTATGGCTGTGCTCCAATAAAACTTTATTTATAAAAATAGGCAGAGGGCCAAATTTAGCCCACAGGGATTAGTTTGCTGACTCCTGGAGAAAACTGGGCCCCTGGGGGTCAGGAGACCCTTGGTGTCCCAGTCCCTGCACTGCCCCTCATGTTACCGTTGACATGCTGCTTCAACTTCCTGGGCCTCGGTTTCCTCTTCAGAGGAAGTTGGATTAGACCTTTAAGGGGGGTGGTTAGAGGATTTGGGGTGACAACTTGGGGATCCTGTGTGGGTCTCCGCAGAAGGCCAGAAGAAAGGAGTGGAAGGGTATTGTTAGCTTAGGTGGCCTTGATTCCAGGATCTGATGTCTGTTCTCACACCAAACACTAGAGTGAATTGAGCAGAAAATGGGAGCAGCAGAAAAATCTGCTGTGGGCTGCTGAGGAGGTGGGGAAGGCCATGGGGACAGGTCTTCAAATAAACTCAGGAGACTCTGTGGGCAGAATAAAATCTGCAGCTAGAGGGAATTCGGAAGCAGCTATATAGATGTTACATATGCTGCCTCATGAATTTTAACTCTGGAAATTCGTTTTATTAGAACGCCGTGAGATCTAGCGGAGACTGGTTGAGGCACACGGAGTAAATGGGCTGGGGTGTTGCAGAGTGGTGTGCGTGTGTAGAACAGGGATGGACCGGTGGGTCTGTTCACATCTTCATTAAGGCACTGGAGCTGAGGGTAAGCAGCATGTTAATGGAATCGGAGCCTGCTGATAATCCAGGCCATTTGGTAGTCCCAGAAATACTGGATGTTCCCTGGGAAGGCCACATATCAGGATAAGGGAGGGAAACACGAATTGTTTTACAGCAATTACTTACCGTGCATCTGTGCCCCAGGCCCTCTTCTAGGTAGTAGGGACACAGCACTGAAGAAGGCAAAGTCTTTGTTCTTAAGGGCTTCACCTTCTTGTAGAAGGGCATGACCATGAAAGTGGAGATGTTAGAGCAGACCGTGGGAGGGTTGAAGACAGGGCATTGAAATTTAGGAACCCTCACATCAGGAAATCTGGCTCACTGTTGTTTACTGGCATCAAAGTCGGACTGCAGCCACTTAGGTGAGCCAAACAAAGCAACAGGTGATTAAATAGCAAATAATTTGTTTGATGTTCAAAAGCAGAAGAGCAAAACCCCTGCTACCGAGAACCTTTGGGGGCATGAAACTAGCTTAATAGCTGAGTTTTCCACTTTGGCTCTGGATTTAAGCACCAACGTGATCATTTAAAAAACTTGAAACCTCTGCCTGTCGGTTTTTTGTTTCTAGAAAAGTCTAAAATTTATTCCATGTGACTGCCTTCTGAAGTAGGGGAGAGCAAATGGGATTCAGATGCCCAAGGTCAGTATGAGGAAACACACCCCCCCCCATGGCATCCACACGTGTACATGAATGAATTTGCATGCTGTAATCAGCATTTTCTTGGGGGCTTAAGAGACCTCTTTGCCCCTAAATTCAGTGCCTGCCTGATTGTTGTACTTTTTGAGATCTTGTGGTTGCTTTGAATAGTCTTTTTATTTCTTTCGTTGCCCACAGGCTGTCTCTATAATGATACCTTTCTTTATTAGTTTTTGTTACATTTGTTTACATTGAATAATATACATTTTATGTGGAAAGCTTTGAAAACTACAGACTGGAAGAAGAGAATGATTACAGTTTCACCACCTGGGGATCGTTAATGTAAATGTTTGGACGCCTCTCCTGAGGATCTTTTTCTTAGATCAGAATGGGGTCACCATATACATATTGCCTGGTGATCTGTCCCCCTCCCCCATTAATGTCACGAACATCTGTGAAAAATGTGTTTCTATGGTATTTGTGTGCACGTGTGTTTTTGTAAGACTTTATCAGAAGTGTTCAAAGGTATGTTAAAGCATAGGGAATAGAGTAATGATACCGGTGTACTTAATCACCCAGCTTCAGCGATTGCCAGCGTTCTGTGGTTCTAGCAACATCTCACCTCCCTGTAGTTTTTTCTGGAGTGTCTTAAAACAAAAAACCCAGCCAGGTCAGACCACTTGCAAATTCTTCGGAAGGTATATCTAATGAGTGGATCTCAGCCAGGGGCAGGTTTGCCCTCCGGGGGGTGTGTGGCCGGAGAGTTGTCATAACTGGAGGTGGTGGGTGGTGGTTGGTGTTGGCTTCTGGCAGAGGCCAGAGATGTTACCACATGTCCCACAGTGCCCAGGACAGCCCTCAAAGACAATTACCTGGCCCAAAATGTCAACAGTGCTGAGGCTAAGAAACCTCGGTCTAAGAATATAAACAAATAGAATTCTGTCACCACATGTAACAAAACTGATGCCAATTCTCTCTTTACTTTCTTTTCAATTAAAAAAGAAAAATAGGTCGCTAGTTTGAATCAGTACCCAAAAAGGGCATTTAATTTCCTTTGATCCATGAGTTTCCCCTTCACTTTTTTTCATGGCATTTATTTGTTGAAGACTCTGGGTCATTATTTTCTGTAGGTTTCCCCATATATTTGATTTGGTTGCCTGTGTCTTTCTGGTATTGGGGTATCCTGTCCCATGATTCCCCCATATCCTGTAAATTGAACTTGAGATTGATCAATAAGTTTAGGTGTTGTCAGCCTGATTTTTATCAGTTGTAAATTTCCCCTGTCAACCTTTTGTGTAATGTGTTGGTTTTCACAGCGTGGTTCCCAGTCCCTTAACTTGCAGTACCCTTTTCAACTGGGAACTTATGAGACATGCTAATTCTTGTGTCCCAGCTCAGGTCTATTGAATTGGAAACTCAAGGGGTAGGACCCAACAATTTGTATTTCACCAGCATGCACAGACACATATAGAAAGAGATATTTATGATGAAGCATTGGCTCACATGATTAGGGAGGCTGGCAGACTGGAGACCCAGAGAGCTGATGTTGCAATTGGAGCCCAAAGGCAGTTGGCTGTAGAATCAGGAAGTGTCCACACTACAGAGTTCCTCTTGCTTGGGAGGGGCAGTCAGCCTTTTGTTGTGTTCAGGCCTTCAACTGATTGGATGAGGCCCACCCACACTATGGTGGCCATCTGCTTTACTTTGATGATTTAAATGTTAATCTCATCCAACACCCCCCTCAGAGAAACCCTTAGAATAAAGTTTGACCAGATATCTAGGTACTTTTTGGTCAATCAGGTAGACACAAAATTAACCATTCTACCAAGTGGGTCTGATGCATGCTTGAATTTGAGAACCATTACCCTAATGGTTTTAATAGCCATTGTTGGACCTTTTCTAGATCAGTTATTTCATCAGCGATTGCAAAATGATGACTTTATGATTCTTTTGTTCCTTTTGCATTTATGAGCTGTAACTTTTCTATGAAGAATTTTCCCTCATTAAGTCTTTGCTTATAATAGTTTTTAGGAATGGTAGGATAAATGCTTGATTTATTCCCTTTGTTGTTGTTGTTTTTTTTTTAATGAAGTAAGGGTTATGACATACACATAATATGCACAAATCTTAACTCTACAGTTCAATGAATTTTACATATGCATACATCCATGCAGCCGTTATCCACACCAAGATACAGAGAATTTCCGGATTTTCCCCTTGTGCCCCCTTCCAACTGATGCCCACTCTCTCCTCCCCAAGGTAAGTGTTGTATTTAAACTGTATTTATGCCATCTCTTTGTGCATAGTTTTATTTTTTATAGGATCAAAATAGTCATTTTATTCAGTTTCTGGACTTGGATTGGATAATGCTGTTCTTAACATAAAACCAAGATGATAAAATACCTTTTTCTCTAGCCTTTAATTTATATATATATATATATATATATGTTTTTGATGCAAGTTTTCCAAATGATTAGCTAGTTGTTCTACCATCATTTATTGAATCCTTCCTATCCTCCTTACTGATTTGAAATGTCTCTTTTATCTTACATTAAATTTCCATATAAATTTGCATCTGTGTCTGGTATTCTATTTGTCTCTTCCTACACTGTAGCATTATAATACGTTTTACTATCTGGCAGGCCAACTCATCCCAAATCCTTAAAGTAATCACACTTTCAGATTTTTTTTTTTCTATTCTTGCTGAGTTCGTTCTTCCAGATGAATTTTGGAGTCATGTTGTCAAGGTTCATAAATTGGAATTTTTTTATTGGAATTACCTCTACAATATCACAAAATAGGATATTACAAAGAATACAAGAACAACCTATTCTGTGGATTCAGTACTTCCTTTTTGTCCTCCAGTAAAACCTTCCAGGTTTTGTATGTTTTTGTAAAATTCATTCTTACATATTTTTTCTTTCTATATAGTTATTCTTAGTGTAAAAGGCTATTATTTTTGTTTTGCAATCTTGCTAAAATTTTTTTTTAATTAGCTTCTCAGTTGGTGTTGGGTTTTTCAAGTAAGCAATCAGCTACAAATAGAGGATTTTACTCTCTGATATATACTATTTACTTTGTTCTTTTATAATTGCATTGAATAGCACTTAGAATACAATGTTAAGTAACAGTGGTGATAATGGGTATCCTTGTTCTTTCCTGTTTCTGATGGGAACACTTACAGGGTTTCTTCCTTGAGTGCTCTGCTGATTTGTGGTGTGGTGGTGGTGGGTGTGTGCGTTGTGTGTGTTATGTGTGTTAATTTTTAATTAAGCAAGGGTTCTGTTTTATTAACTCAGGCATGAGTGAGGAATTTGATTAAATGCTTTTTTGGTATCTACTGAGCTCATAAAATGTTTGCTCTTTAATGTATTAACATGGTAATTATTTGTAATAGGCTCTGTTTTTGGGATGAACTCCATTAGGACATAGTTACTTTAAAAAATGGTTTTCTAGTTTCTATTTGCTAAGTGCTTAATTAGGAATTTTGTTTATGTTCATAAGTTAGATTGATTTCAAGTTCTTTTTTCTGGTCTCTGTCAAATTTTTTGTTATCAGTATTATGCTGGCTTTGTTTAAAAAATAAAAGCTTGTCTCAATAAATCACCTCTACATCCATCTAGGCCTAAAATGTTTCTTTGAGGGATAATTCTTTGACAAGTAGGGTATTTTTATTTTAAATAGAAAATAAGTTATTTTAAAACCCTTAACTTTCCTTAAGGGAAATTGTTTTATTTTCTGTCAACGTAGCTTAAAAACTTATTTACAGAAACAATGCATAATCATTACAGAACAACTTCAAAGTTCCAAAGTGTGAAAAGAATATAAAAGTCATTTTACTAATGTCCATAACATACTGGAGAAAAGCAGGACTGTCCTGGAATAAGCATAACACAGTGGAGGTGGGATGGGGTGTTGCTTCCAGTTTTGGCATGAATAACAAAGTGTGATGAACAGATTGGTGAAGTTTTCTTCTGGATCCTGTAGTAGGTTATTTTCAGAGGTCTTTACCTCCAAGGTCTCTTGATGCTTTCTTTTTCATTTCACAGTATGTGGGAGATAAATCCTGTGTTTTTCTTTTTCTTCTTCCAAGAACAGGATGCACTCTGTTCAGATACCATGTTGTTAAGAAACAGGAAGGGGCAAGTACATTACTCACGTGTGATAGTTGAATGTTCTCTTTAGTTCTGTGGCTAATCAGGTATGTATCTTTAGTTTTAAAACAATTTCCCTTGCATTGGTACCAGGCTTTTGCAAAATTTCTGCTCCTACCTGACATTCTTTATTCCAGGGTGGAGGATGGGGTAAGGGAGAAGGCAATATATTCCCGTGTTTTTCTCTTTCTGCCAGTATCTGTCTAGTTTTCTGGGATGCACTGGGATTCACACTTGGCTGTATCAGTGAACTGTAACTCTTAGGAACCTGTAAGCCCATGTGGTTCAGTCTCCGAATGACTTTGTGTTCTAGGAGCACAAAGATCATGAAAAGGACATTTAGTTATTGACATCTATTAAAAACTACTTATGGGAGTCCACAAATATATCACAACTTTCTGTTCTCTTTTCTTCTCCTGCCCTTGTAAAGTCTTTGTAACATAGATCAGCTTTTTTTTTGCCCTAAATTCTTTCCTTTTGTCTCTGGCCTATTTCTATCTCTGTGTGTTCCCTTGATTCTGTATCACAAAATCCTTAAAAAAAGAACTCTTTGGAGTGGGGAAGGGGAAGTGGGGGTGGAGGAGAATAGCAGCTAAAGGCAGCTTTCTGTTTGGCACGAAGGGGAAGGAAGGAAGTTGGCAGAGAATCAGTCCCTTTTCCCCATTAGAGTAGAAAGATAATGGGGTCAGAAAAGGCACGTGGGGCAGAGCTCAGCTATGTGGTTGTGCAAAGTAGGAAAAGGTGCGCCCTCTCTGCAGATGCAGCCCCTCATGGCTGAGTCCGTGGAGGGTGGGGGGTTTCAGACCCCCTGCCCTTTTGCAGGGCACACTATGAAGAATCACAAGAAGAGGCTCTGACAAAGGGGGTTGGAATTCTGCCTTCCCTCCTTACACACTGAGGATTAGAGCCTATTTGAAAGGCTGGGGAGGCCACCGTACCTTCAACCACTACACCCTTCCCTTTTGGCCAGATTCAAGGTCTAAAACCAAAGGTCCAGTCATTCATTGAATTAACTTATGAATGACCTGGCTAGGCTCAGGAGTAGGTGAGTGTGAATAAAACAAAGAAGCAGAGTCCTCCTGGAGCTTACAGCTTTGTAGGGTAGCTGGGCAGAAAACTTAATAATATATATACACATACATACTATATATGCATATATAAGCATGTATAATCTGTGTATATAAATATGTAAATAGACATGTTTAGAAAATATATAAAGTTGGGGTGAAGGGGAGCTTATTCTGATACTATGATATGCATAGTTTGAGAAGGCTTTGGGGCACCTGTCTGAGGCTTACAGCATGGGAGCTGAGGGAGAAGGATACAGACAACTCCCTAACTTTGAAACTCCTAGCCCAGCCAGGTGTGAATTTCAGACAGTGGGTTTATGGCTTAGGTAGGCTGCAGTCTGATTTTTGGTTTTCTTTCAAATGTGCTGGAGGCCAGTGAAGCCAAGGGCTTGGCATTTGTTTTCTTAAAGCCCAGATTCATTTATTCAGGTGCAGTAATAAAAATGGAGAGCCTGGTGAGAATCTACATCCTTTCTCCCACTTGTTGATATTAGAGAAGTCTTTTTGTTGCTGGAACTTTCTCCTTTGGTACCATATCCAATGAAGGTACTATTCTGCCTTCTGTCCTTTTCACCTCTTTTGGTACCCCCAAAATGGTTGTGCTGGGACAGGCTAGGAGGAGTGTGTTGGCAGCCCAAACACTGTTTGGAGTACAAACTGTGTGCCTGTGAGCTTGAACCTTTTTGCATTTTGTCATCTGAGATAGGATAGGTATAGCACTTGGTCTAAGACAAGACCAAATGCAGATCAGTCAACAATTGGTCATTTCTTTATCTTCCTTTATAAAAAAAAAAATTCTCTGACCCTTTTTGAATCTATTTGTCCTTTTTTTATGGTTGTCCATGGAAGTGTCCTGCTGAACAACACCTCACTGGCCCAGTGGAGGATGTCAGGCTGTCTTCATCTGCCTCTGACATGATTACCTGATAGACTTGCTCTGCGTCTCAGGATTTGACGAAGGCATCTTTGTCGTCTTCATACACATCTAACACATCTAACTAACTTTGGCTTCCTGTGTTCAATGCTTGAAAACACAGTGTAATTCTTAGCAAGGCCATCACCACTGTTGTGAAAGGGTAAAACCCTTCCTAAGCTCATACTATTCCATGGCCATCGTCCACATGGAAGTGCTAGCAATAGTTTGAAGTACCCAGATTTGTGGCTATGGGAGGAGAGTTGGGAAAAGCAATCAATCAAGGTGGTGAGTCTCCTCAAACACCGAGAGGTGTGGAGGTTAGTCCGAATCTGGCATACAGAGGAAGGGCTTCCCCGTCATCAGAAACAGCAACAGGTTCTCTCAGTTCAGACACTACACCCTTCCATGGGGAAGTTCTCTTCGGAATGCCAAGCTGGAGAACGTGTCCATGACCCTCCATCTTGGACCCTTTGACCTCTGTCTGGCCTAGATTGGCCACTGGAAGCCACATCTGCACTGAATTGCATCTTAGTACAGTGGCCTGACCTTTCACCTCTGGCTGACGTTCATGGCTGCCCTAATGTGGCTAGGGGATGCCTAAGGGGTGGGGTATGCTAGGAGGGACCGGTCCTCCGGGCTTCTTTGGCTTTTACTAATGCTGACAGGTGCATTAGGGTATTGATGTGTCCTGTCTGTATTTCGTGATTAGCCTTTTTTGTGATTGCAATTTTTTTTTTTTTTCCAGCTAGGGTTCAGGAGGAATCCAGAGGAGGGAGAAGTAGTTTGTAACCATAAGTAATTCTGTTCCACAATTCACCCTTGCCATGTTTCATTTCCTGAGGCATTGGGAAGAAGGAATGAGAATCATGATCCTAGGTCCATTTCTTGTTCATGCAAAATCCAGTGCAGATGTTGCTGGTTGGGTGGCTCTCCTGGGCAGCCCTCCAGGTGGTGATGCTGGGACCCAGGCTCAGAAGCTGTCCTCTGTGATGTTTACTACTGCTAGTAAGCGCCACTGCTGTGTGTAGTATTCCTACCACTATTACTGTTACAGGATGCCCCCATCTCCTGCCAAGAGTGGAAGGGAGATTCGGGATGACGGAGGGGTTGGCGTCATTCTTAGAATAAGAGTTTGTTTTGGGGTGTTTAAATAATACGGCAATTCTAAAATCTGTGCTCTGACGTTTGAAACTTCTTTCCATATTGTTGGCAGGTGTTGTCATCTCTGTTGAGGGTGGGTAGCCCAAGAAGATGGCAGCATTCAGGTGAAATCTTTTTCTCCTGTGGACGCCTCCAGGGAACATTAGAAAGAGAAGGGTGCTGTGGGGGCTGTGCCAGCTGGCAAGCCCACTTTACAAAATACTAGAACCTTCTTCCTACTCGGTCAGGTTCTATCAAATCTTCAGCTACTTTCTTTTCCTCTTCAAGCCACATATAAATAGCAGGGATGCCATTTTCAGTTGTTTAAATCCATTTTTGACAGACCTTCTCCTAAATGCCTTTCAATTTTTAAATCAATTACCTTATCCAGAATGCCTTCCTAACCTATTTCATTAAATTACCATCTTTCTATGGCTTTCCTTTTCAACAACGTAATTTACCTTTAATAATTAATATAAAAGGATTCAAAATGTAATCACTGAGCTCACTCGAAAGTTCTCTCATCAATTACCAGAATCTGTGGGTTTGTGACAGAGGTCTCCCTGGGGATTTCAAAATCTCCCCCCCCCCCCCTTTTTTTTTTTAACCAAGCTTCATTCCAAGAGAAGCCAAATTTATAATGTATTCTCTTGTAGTTGGCCAGCCCAATGAAGACAAAGAATGGGTTTCAAATGGACAATGATCCACACAATTGCTTTAAGTTTCTTTCAGAGTGGAAATAATGCCAACGTTTATCACATAGAAATTAAAATGGAAATTTTGCCCAAGCTGAGTATAGATTAAAGCGTGGTGGATGCTGAGAGGTGCTTGCGTCTGCTCTACTCCAGGGCCTTCCTTTCATCTCAGCCTTATCCCCCCTCCCCCAAGTCTCTAACTGCCCTGGGGGGAGCACGCTTACAGGGATTTGTTCTCTTTGTCAGTGAGCAATGGGGTCAGAGTTGCTTGTGTAAGGTTTGGCCACCCATTTAGTGTCGGTGGCAGGAAGAGGTTAGAATTTGGAATCTGAATTCAAATCCCAAATCTGTTAGTTTCTGAGTCTGAGCAAGTTACTTCTCTTTGAACCCACATATGACTTCCTTATTTATAAAATTAGGATAACAGCTTATAAATCTTCATAGCATTTATGGCCTTTTCATACTCTCAGCTTGGAGACTTCACATCCTTATTTCTAAAAGTCCGTCGATATTCAGCCCAGTTCAACTTGCTTATTTACGTTGATTATTATTTATTGTTCACTGCTTATTCTCACCTTCCAGAAGGGCACGTGTCTTTGTTTCCTGCACTGATGTGCCCGGCACATAGTAGGTGCTCAATAACTGTTGGATGGGTGAATGCATGAATGATTGTCTCTCTTCCCCACCTATGGTGCAGTGTCTAAGCTGTGTTGTGAGGTTTTCCTTCTAGGTGATTTATCTTCTGAATTATGTTTTGTGTGAGCACTCATTAAGTCTAGCCTCGGCACAGCCTGACTGATGGGTGAACTGGGGTCCAGACACGTGGCCTGGGGAGGCCAGCTTGGGATTTATCCCTGGCCTCCGTTATTCCTCGGAAGAAGCAAAGCCTGTGTGATGTTGCCAGATTGTTGTGTGTACAGAATCTAATTTATGGTTGTCCAGGGTCTCCTGAGAACAACGTGCATTTATATCATTACTAAACAGTAATTGATTACAAAGCTCAGTTGTGAAATTTACAATTATTGAATTACTCCGTTAGCTCATAAATTTCAAATCTTTATTTCTAAAAGTCAATTGATATTCAGCCCAATAAATATTTAATTTAGATGTAATAATGGTGTAGGAACAAAATTAAATTCTCATTTGGAAAATAAAGAATCACCTGGATGGGATCTGGAGAGATGACCTGGCAGAGATGAGCAGAGAACCCGTTGGTCTGATTAAGTTCCTTCCTCCTAATTAGAAGAGACTTCTCATACATGGCTTTCTCCTATCTCATTTTCTCTTTAAAAAATAATCTTGTTTGGAGGAAATAAAAGTCCTTTATATATTTGTAGGGCTTTGTGTTTCATAAAGCATATCTGAGCTAGGTAATCGTGTCTCACAAAAGCCTTTTGAAGCAGTTACAGCACAAGTTTTTCTTCCTCTTTAACAGATGGGGAAACTGAGGTGACTGCAGAGAACTGAAGTGACTTGCTTAGAACATGATCCGAGAGAATGAGGCTAAATTGGGTCTAGTGGTACCTTACCTGGTTCCTCAGGGCCTACTGGCACATCTATGTACCAGTTAGGATTAAGTTCAGCTACATACAAAAGAAACCTCAAAATAACTGTGGCTTAAACAAGATGAAAGTAGACTTCCACCTCTTGTAAAAGCTACAGAGGAGGCAACCCAGCTGGTCTAGTGCTACTATAAAATTGAAAGGGTGCTAGGCTCCTTCCAGTTTACCCCTCTACCGTTCACCTGAACCTCACAGTCCAAGGTGGCTGCTTGAGTTCCAGCCATCGCATGTGGAGTAGCAGGATGGAGGAAGGGATTGAGAAGAACCTATTCCCTCACTTTAAGAAGACTCCTTGGAAGGTCAACTTCTACTTGTATTTTATTGTTCAGAACTTAATCATGTAGGTATATCAAAGAAAATCAGTCTTTTTTCTGGGCAACCTAATGCATGGCTAAAAACTAGGATGCTGTTACCTCGTGAGGAAGGGAAGAGTAGATTTGAGGGGGCAACTGACAGGTGCTGCCACAACACGCATTCCCAAAGACCTGGTGGAGAAGTGTAGGATGTGCACCAAGCAGGGGTGTGGGCGTGCTTGCTTGAATACAGTCAATTGGGACTGTCTCCAGCTACCAGCACCCCCCCTGGGTACCGGAGGCACTGAATACCCAATGGCTTCAGTGCCTGGGAACAGTGTGCAATGCAGGAAACAGTGTTATTTTTCTCGTGTTGATTTATCTCTTGATTAAAAGGAGGTGAGGGAATCTGAAATCTCTTACTCCCTAAACGTTTGTGGACAGGCTTTTCTGGAACAGAGCATCTTGTTCCCTTCCTCTTGGCCCTCACCAGGTCAGAGGGGTCTCGGGGCTCACTCCCATTAGTCTCTAGCAGCCTGAGGGGTGTGGCTTGGCCATGCGGCAGTAGGAATCATTCAGCAATCATCTACGAATCTGGTGTCTGCCTGTTGTTGTTGGTGCTGTGTTTTGTTGTTTGAATGAAGAACCACAGAAAATAAATGTTGAAACAAATTTTCTTTTTACTCAGCAGGGCTTGTGCACAGGACCGGATTCATGGACATCTGTGCTGTCGGTGGGGGAGAGGGGGTGGTTCGGAACATTCCAAGGACCCTCGCTTCAGCCCTTTAAAGACCAGAGTAATAAACCTAGCTTGATGTTGGCGCTTGCTGTTAAAGGTTGTGCATAGGATTCTCCCTTGAACTCTGACAATGGAGTGGTTCCTTTTTAAACTTTTGTTTATGAGCAACTTACCCATAAGAAATAGAAGAGAGAATAGAAAATAATTAGGGATAAAGTACTTTTATTTATTTTTATTTATTTTTAAAGGTTTTTTATTTATTTATCTGAGAAAGAGAATGGGAGACAGAGAGCATGAGAGGGGGAGGGTCAGAGGGAGAAGCAGACTCCCTGCCGAGCAGGGAGGCTGATGTGGGACTCGATCCCGGGACTCCAGAATCATGACCTGGGCCGAAGGCAGTTGCTTAACCAACTGAGCCACCCAGGCGCCCCGGGATAAATTACTTTTAAAAACATCTGATTGTAAAAGCCAAATATGTATATTGAATCAAGTTTCGCAAAACCCAAAATGTTCGAAGAAGAAAATAAAATTACCTGCCATCCTCATACCAGGGAGAGCCAAATGATCATAAACAAAGTGTTTCTTCTCAGAGCTTTTAATATGTATAATATCCTTGCTAAAGCAAGGAGGGTCATGGTCTAGCCACTGTGTTGCTTTCTGTTTTTTCTCACTTGACATTATTATGAACATTTTCCAATATCATTACACATTCTCGTGAACATGATTTTCAATAGCTACATTGTAATTTGTTCAACCTTCCCTTTAATATTGGACATTTAGATTGTTTCCAATTTTGTAATACTGTAAAAAGGCCTTTAATGAACCTCTTACTCATAAATTTGAGTTCATCACTGATGACTTTCTTAGAATAAAACTGGCATTTTCTGATCATTCTTTATAACCCTTTTAGGCTCAGAGTGCATAATGGCAACACTTAACTATGATGCTGGCAAATCACTGACCCAAAATTAGCACAGACTTCGGTTGGAGTCCTGGCTTTACCACATACTAGTTGTGTAATCTTGAGTGGGTCACTAAGCTCAGTGAGCCATGGTATCTTCATCGTAAGATGGGAATAGAGTTTTTCATCAGCTCAATCTATAATGAGGGTTGAATGACTACCTAGGGTTTTAGGAGGCATTGCTTAAATCAGACTCTACCAAAAAATGACCTAAATTTTATGCAGTTTCTTTGTCTTCTTGGAGACACTGACCAATTTTCTAGAATTTTAGCCATGTATTCTCATTCTTTTAGATCAACAAAATATGTGCTGAAGTCTTTTCACCTCCTGTTTTTGTGAAAAGGTTTTACTGGAATACAACCATGCTTACTCCTATATGTATAGTCTGGTGGCTTTCCTGCTACAGTAGTAGAGATGAAAAGATTACTTTGCCTTTTACAGAAAAACTTTTGCTGACTTGTGACCAACCCCAAAATGTTTGTTTCTGAAGTCATGATAATAAGTAAGGGCATGTACTTATAAAATCAACATTTTTCTTTGATAGAGGATAGACCCCAAGCTATGAATGGCCAGGCTAACTCTATTGAATATCAATGCTACTTAGTTACAAAAGGAACAAGAAGATTTGGGCCTCTAATTTTGATTGACACAGATCTTGTTAGATTTCCCTGGGAAAAAGCCAGGTTGACCTTACATGAGAGTAAGGTGCTTTTTATCTACACTGTCTGTGTTTTAGAGCAAAACCTGGTGTTACCCAACTTGAAGCTCCATCTGGAATATTTTGGAAGCATTTGTCCTAAGAGTGCAGGACAGGTTCTCTGCTCTTGCCACAAAATGACCTATTTTTCTGAAAAAGATTCTGGGTCAGAATGCCTTGGACTAAGCTCACAGAATGTCCGACAGTTTCTGTCACCCTGTCCCTTTGCTGTGTGGTTGGGGATTAGAGCTTGGTGATGTGGCTCAGTTCTCGAGGCTGGCCCTTGGCTCTTTCTTCCACCTCCTGTTCATCACACTGCTCCCAAAATACTTCCGAAGTTAAGTTGGGGATGGAAAAACACGCTTGGAGCAGGGCGTCAGAGATGGTATCTTCTATCTGGGTTTCGTTTTGTTGGGGAGCAGCAGGGTGTGGCGGACTTTGGTGTCAGACCTTGGTTCATGGAAAGCCCTATTCCTCTCTGTTTGTGTGACCTTGGGGCAGTTCATAAGCAGTAGCAGCATAGTGCTGGATACTGTTATGGGATAACATGGACGCTAACTCCTGATGATAGAGGTCTGGGATAAATATTCCATAAATGCACACAGACTCCCAAAGTATGTAAAAACAGCCCCCTCCCTTCCCTGTAAGAGTTCTCCTGCTAGACTGTTTCCCCCAATTTTTCATCCCATCCTCTAGCCACATGATTTTTGCCCTTCCTCCTAGCAGAGATGTAGCCCATTTCTTGACCCAATAAGGTTGGCATCATCCATAGGACTTGCTTCAGCCAGTAAAATATAGGTGGACATGTCTGTGCCTAAGCCTCAAGAAGGACCATGTTTCTGTTTGCCTCTTTTGTGTTTGGTCATTTCCACGTGAAGAACATGGGTGGCTGGTCCATGGGTCCAAGGAGGAGGAGAGTCCTGTGGAACAGACCTGGACCCCAGCTGAGCCGTGCCAGCTCTTTTGCCCTCCAGACAACTTACAGATGTGTGAGCACAGACTAACGATTTTTGCTTTAAACCACTGAGCTTGGGGCTGGTATTTTTGTGGCAAGAGCTATCTGATACAGCTGTGTTTCAGCCCACGTGAAATCCACAGTTGGTGGCTCTTCAGCCATGGCACATAGGAGCCCTATGCCACATGTCGCAAACATAGACCCTGACAAAAATGTATTCTCTGCCGTGCAGAGCTCACAACATGTGGTGGAAAAAGAGAGTAGAGCAGGAAGGCAATTGTGGTGGTGGGGAGCCCACTGAATACCAGAACACAGAGGGGCAGCTAGACCTGGGGTGAGGGCCACCAAGCAGGGCTTCCTGGAGGAGATCATGTGTAAACTAAGAAGGGTGAGGAGGCATCATTTGAGTAAATAAGGCAGGTGGGCAAACATTGCCATTCTTCATTATCACGTAAGTCTGGTAGAGTCTGTTAGGCTTTTGTGTCATCCTGTTAGGTTATTAGTTTGATATTAATATATAATAACATGATAGACTATTAACATGATTTAATGAACACTGTTTAAGGCAAGGCCTTCAGTGTTTTGTTAACCTTGTCTCCTTTAACCCCCCACCATTTGTGTGTTCTGGTTTATAATCCCCATGAAGACCTGATGGTGCAGTGGGGGTATTTGGGAGTCCCTGGTTCAGTGTGGAAGTTGAGACTCCTGATTCCAGAGGGTGGATCCTCTGGTTGATGTACTTGGATTGTGTTGATTCAGCTGCTGAGCATTATCAAATGGAACAGCTATTCCTTGTACCTTTGTTTGGCCAACTCCGTAGATTCTTATGTGGTGCTAATGGGGCCTAAGTCATGAGCTCAGTCCCCTGCAAGGATCAGTTAGAATTACCGTTTGGAACTCATTACCCAAAGGTAAGGTTTCCAACTAATACCTAGAGTTGGTACTGATACAGAAGAGATGACGTGAGTTCTTTGAGGACAAACCCATGGTGGTAATAGCCATAGTTTGCTGAGTGTGCAGTGCTGTGCTGGGGTATTTTCAAATGACTTTACCAGGGTTCAGTTGTGTAGGTGAGCAAGAAGAGGTTCAGGGACTGCCCCTTGCCAAAGGCTGTCTGACTGCTTGTGATTGAGCCATGGTCTGGCCTGTCTGGATCTAAAGGCTGTGCTGTTTGTAAGCCACGTGAGGGCAGGGGTTCTCATCCTTGGCTCAAATTTAGAAATTGAATTGCCATTTTCATCAGGGCAGCCCTTTGTCGTGGGGCAATCCTGTGCCTTGTAGGATGTTGAGCAGTATCTCTGACCACTCCCCACTAGATGCCAGTAGGAGCTTTTCCTTACCCAGTTGTGACAAGCAAAAATGAGTCTGGACATTACTGAGAGTTCCCCGAGGGACAAAAATCATCCCTGAGTGAGAACCACGCTCTATGGCATCAGTGTTGGAGTAACCAAGGGAAACCAAGATTTCTGTTTGGGAAACATGGACAAAGTGGAGAATCCCCAGATAACATTCAGTGATGGGGCTTTGGATTTAAATGCTCGTGTGTTCTTCGACTTGACCCATTGGATATTCAGGTCCATGCGAAGACCTTGGCCTCCAGCTTTAGGGCTAAACCAGGCTTCATTCATCTGCCTGGTCCCCTCTCTCCTGGGAATGTTCTTAGCTCCTGCTTGACCTTCTAGGGCAGGGATACTGGAATTGGGCATCTCCTTCCAAATGGTCTTCTTGGGGCATTAGCTACAGGGTGTGAGTAATTGGGGAAAGGAGATATGAGCGAGACAGAGAGAGAGAGAGAGAGGTGGGTAACCCAGAGAGGAGAGAACGACCAGCATCTCGTCTCTGTACACATCTTCACGTGAATGAGATGGTGCATGTAACCTGCTGAGCAGTGTACTGCCTGGCATGTGGGTAATGCTCAATAAATGCTGACTATTATTACTGTTATTATTAATACTATTTATAACTATGAATCTTTTTTTGTAAAATAAATCACTAGTTTCCGCAATACACTCCCCCAGGCCTCCTGCTCCATTAATATTCAACTTATTTAAATTCAGTTTTTTTCAAGGTCCTGTTTAATTTTTAAAAAAACCTAGTGAATTATTAGCATTTTATTTTTTTATTTTTTGAACTATTAGCATTTTAATGAATAATGACATTTAATAAATAATAACACGAGTGAGGGCTCAAAATGTAAGCCACCTAATTTAACACCCTACCTATGTTTTCTTAAAAAAGAAGCAGAGGGGCGCCTGGGTGGCTCAGTTGGTTAAGCGGCTGCCTTCGGCTCAGGTCATGATCCCAGGGTCCTGGGATCGAGCCCCGCGTCGGGCTCCCTGCTCAGCGGGGAGCCTGCTTCTCCCTCTGCCCCTCCCCCTGCTTGTGCTTGCTCTCTCCCTCTCTCCCCCTCTCTCTCTGTGTCAAATAAATAAAAAATCTTAAAAAAAAAAAAAAACAGAAAAAAAAAAGCCTATAAGAAATTTTACACTATGGCCAAATGTTCTCTGTAATTTGAGCTTCTGGCCCTTCCTTCCCTCCCCTTCCTTCCATTGCTGTTACTGGTGAGATAATGACCTTGCAGCATTCCCAGCTCTATATATTTTATAAGGAGAAGCGCTTAGCTGGAGTTAATCTTATTTAGAAATAATAGACCTTTGTACCAGGCACGTTGTTGTAAGAGCTCTAGAGAGATTCATTTAATCCTAACAACCCTGTGAGGTAGGTACTACTATTGTTCCTATTTGTTTAGATGACTAAACTGAGGCACAGGGAGGTTCACTAACTTGCCCAAAGGCACATAGAGCCAGTAGGTTCAGGGAAGTTTGGCTCTAAATTCTTTTTTTTTTTTTAAGATTTTTTTTTTTTTTTAAGCGTTTACTCATTTATTTTAGAGAGCAGGGGGGAGGAGCAGAGGGAGCGGGACAAGCAGATCCACACAGAGCACGGAGCCTGATGTGGGGCTTAACCCCACAACCCTGAGATCGTGACCTGAGCTGAAATCAAGAGTCGGCTGCTCAACCGACTGAGCCTCCAGGCGCCCCTAGATTCTGTTTTCTTAAACATGATGCATATTGTGTCTTGGTGTCCCAAGGAGGAGATGTGAGAGATGGGAGAGGAACCCATCTCCTGTTCCTCCTCAGATGTTAGGAGAAAGCTAGTGAATCTGCTACTTCCTCAGCTTTTTCTCCAGATATTTCTCGACAGCAATACTACGAAATCGGTTTATCTCTTGTACAATCTTGGAGAAGCAGAGAGAGGGGCACGCCGAAAAGTCTAATCTCTTACATTTTATAGGGAAGAGTAAAGCTTGTGTGTAAACACATTTTATGTGGAGTTTGTGTATGTGTGTGTCTTTACTTGATCCGTAGTTGGGAGTATATAGCCCTTGACGTACTGTATACGTCCATCTAGACTAATGAGTACAGAAAGGCCAATCATAAAGAGCACACGTATAAAAAGATCACGTAATATTTTTGCATAGCGGTTATAGTAACCATTCCACACAGGAATGCAGCGGGATTCAGTGTGCTTTCCTAAGAGGCTCAGGCATGCTCTGTTGCATCCGTTAGGAAAATTACATGCCTGCTTCTCTCCCCACCACATCCAACCCCACCAGCATCCCCAGACGTTCAGTCTTTCCTCTGGAAGTGTTATGCCCACCTTGGTTTATACTTGAGTTTTGTCTCTAGTTTGAGAATGACATGGGAAGGACAGATTTCCCCTTCTCCATAGAGCTCATCTTTTGGAGAGAGTTTCAAGGACAGGAGGGTGCACCGTCCTGGCCAGGCAGCCGACCTGGGATACTATTTCTGGGCTTTGCAGTGGTGACAGTGCAGTGGTGATGGGAGAAGAGTGAGAGCACTTAATAAAAGTGTTATCAAATTAAAAACCAAGCAGGATCCAATGTGAGCTCTTCTATAAATAACTTATGGAAAGTGAAAAGATGTTTCTGTTAGCAAATTTAAAATAATCGTTAGAATCCTTCAACAGATTGCTGCTAATTGGATTGAGAATTAAACAGCTTTGTATGAGTGTAGAGTTAATTAATAGCTCATTACTTTTTTAATAAGCCAAATTCATTTGGAAACAGAAGAGAGACGGCAAAGTTCATCATGGATGAGATGTTAGATTGGGATTATTTCTCCTTCCCTTGATGAGAGGAGGAGTTTAATTAAAGCAGGAGACATATTTGTCTCGTGAATGAGTTGCATCTAGAACCCCAACGCCCAGAGGTGGAGAAAGCAGCACCTGTCCTTATTCTGCTTATTTGGGCCATATGGGGTTAATAAGAGTTGTGCATGAATCTCCTAATTCAGCCTTTGAGTTTCAACTCCCTTATGAAATAGTCCTTTTTGAAGCTGGTTTGATTCATCCAAACTAGTGGAACTTCCTGGTAATCCATAACGGATTTTATTTTCATCCTTTTTCATTCCAGACACGCTAGGATCTTACCTTGAAAGCAGTCCTCCATTTCCCTTCCTCTGTCTTGTGTTTTCCACACAGCCTCAAATTTCATCATTTATCTAGTTTCCTGACCCTTGCATGCCCTTTGTATTACATAACACGGAACAGAATGGTGTCAGAAGAAATGAACAGTTTTGGATTTTTAAGGCAAGTACATTCTCGTTACCCCGTATGGAAATTCTCCTGTTGGCTAGCACGGAGGAGCCCCATTTCTACCCTGCAGTCTCCTACTCATAGTTCTTGGCACCCTTTGGTGTTGGATAGATTGAATTTATTTGTCTTTTAGGATGGGTACGTGTTTGTCGGAAGTGTGGCTTGCAAGTGTTCCCACCATTTTGCCTTCCAGCCAATCAAATAAAAATCATCCATCCTCCTACTGTAGATGTTAGATGTCTGGTCGTACGTATGCCACTGGAGTGCATGGACTGGCCTTCTCTTATCAGTGTGTGGGTCTAGTGTCTGCTAAATCAATAGATGTCATTTGGGTTTCTTGGTTGTATCCTCATCTGCATATGAGGACATATTTCCATTCAAGTGGATTGGAGACTTCCCACCTGGGTTGGGAGGGAGGTCAGAAGAGAATGTCTTCTTCAGGGAAATGTTAAATGTCCTGCATGGTGATGAGATGATGTCCCCATTGGCACTGAACAGTGACATGCAAATGAGTTTTTATTTTTTAAACAGATGCTGTGGCTGACTCAGCTAAGCACGAAAGTCTGATAACTAGCAGCTCATTTGAAGAGCTGTTTGCCCACTCCAGGAATAATTAGCATGACCTGTTTCTCAAAAGGTGATTAATTCTCAGAGTAATAATCCATTATACAAATTTCTTTCGATATCAGTTTGTTCCTTCCCTTTCCAAGTGAGGACTTGGGCTCTCTAGCTCTCTGCTTTTGAGGTCCATTTCTCACCAGATTATTCCTTTTTCTTTAAACAGATTTTTTTTTTTTTTTTTTTAAAACAAAACAAAGAACCTAGATTTTAAGCAAAAAAAAAAAAAAACCCTAAAAGAAGTGGATCTATAAATCTCTGGTAAAGAGCTAAAGAAGTCCTATTGTGGGACCGTTCCCAAGGTCCCATACAAATAGTGTGAACAGGTATATTTTCTCCTGGGGCTCGTGTGGGGACTCTCTGTGCCCAAACTGAACGGAGGGCCTCAGCTGCCTGCTAATGTCTGGGCTGCTTCTCTGCCCTTTACTCCTGACTCACCCCATCCACACTATACTCGTGCTTCCCTGTCCTTCCCAGCCCCCCATCTTTTCTCTTCCAGCCATTCCCAACAACTGAGACCTAGTAGATGCTTCATAAATATTCAACAGATTCATTATTGTTGGATAAACATCTGTGTCTCTGGTGTTACCTGAATTTCTCCCCTCCTTCCCACCGTGAACTTGATCTGGGTGGTACCACCCTGTCACCGGAGCTGGGGCTCTAATCCTTGGGGCCAGTTCAGGATGGGAATGACTTTCCCGGATGCTGAGATGTGAGGTCAGAAGAGAGGCCTGCCCCATCTGAAAGCAGGTGTTTCTGACTCCCTCTGTTTGTCTTCTCTGGTGCCCCAGGCCCACCCAAACCACCCCCTACTCTCCCCCAGGCATCTACATGGGTTTTCTAACTGACTTCCCTACCTCTTCCCTTGGTACTCTAGAATCCATTCCCTGGGAGAAGCCTGAGTGATTTTTAGTAAATGTTTTATTGGAATATACCACATATATACAAAGGGACACGTATCTTAAGTGTACAGCTTGATGAATTTTCACAAACTGAAGGCAGCCACATGAACAGTGCCCTGATGAAGAAATAGGATGTCGCCAACACTCTAGAAGCTCCCCTCTGTCTCTTCCCAGTCAATATTCCCCTTCAGAGGTAACCACTATCCTAACTGTGGGACAGTTTTCAAAGTCATCAACCCGATTTAGTCATTTTCCTACTTAAAATCCTCTCATCGCTTCCCATTGTGCCTGAGGTAACAGTCAAGCTTTTCACCATTCTCTCTCAAATCCTTGCCTTTATTGTCAGCTCCTTTCCCACCTCTCACCTCCCTCCTTCTCTCTCACCCAGCCTTTGGTCCCCCCCTTTAACTTTCTAGAACATGCCAAGCTCCTTTTTGGCCTCAGGACCTTTGCACATGCTGAGCTTGCTGCCTGGAATGCTTTTTCTCCAAATCCCTTCTTTTAGGCCTTAGCTTAAATGCCACCATATCAGGGCGGTCTTTCTCTGCCACCTAACCTAAACTGGCCTTTGTCATCTAGTCCTACTCTGTCATATCTCCTGTTTTTTCCTGTATTGACTTACTGTCTTTCTGGTGTTTTGCTTGTTACTTGTCTTTTTCCCTCTAATGTCTAAGTGAAGAGAGGGATCCTGTCTGATTTACTTATTGCCCTGTCCTCTGCCCCCAGCACATTGGTGCTAAATAAATTTTGGATGAAAAAATGAACACAAAGTATACTGAGTTTAAATGTGAAATTCAGGGGCCAAAGGCAGTGTGTGAAGTCAGGTCCCACAGCTAAGAGCTCAGAGTTGAGAACCAGGCCGATCTCCTGCCCTGGTGGATGCCTGTGGTAGCTAAGCTTTGGAGACCCTTGAAACCTCTGTATCTGGTGAGTTCTGAATAGCATGCACTACCACTTTCCAACCAAGCAATCCGGAGGCCTGGGCCCCAGATTCATTTTGTTGTCCGGCTACCGTCTGCTGTGTGTATCCTCTTCCTATCACTGATGAATGCTGCTCCCTCTCCCATACTGTCCTGAAACTACCATTTACATGACCACAGCACCAGCCTAGTGACACTTGCTTCTTACCCATTGCTTTATTGTGTACCGGAGAGTAAGGAAAACAGCAGAGAAGGGGGGTGGGCAAAATAGGACAATTCAGTAAGGGCTTGACGACCTTAGCCAGCTCCTCAGGTATGGCCATCAAATTACTGTGGGGCAGTGGGGTCTGGCCTTGCAATTTAAGTGACTTTATCCTAGATTAGTGCTGGAGGCAATGCATTTGGCTAATGGATTTCTTATTACTTTAAAATAGAGACTTAAAGAGGGAAAAGGTTATTTGCATTTCTAAAAGCCTTTTTGGATTTCAGACCTTAAAAATTCAGTTTTGCTTGTCCCACTGCATGGCTCAGAGCAGTGACTTCAGCACCCTTAAAACGGTGTGTCTGGTAAGATATTTATTTTGTCTTTCACAGTGTTGGCTTCAAGTACTCCCCTCCCCCACTGGGATGTTGGGGATTTGGTGTGCTGTTTTTTTGCAGAGGTCCTCAAAGCAGATAAGCACAACTCTGATAGAAGACCCTCGGGAGAGCAGATTCTTTATCTGCTCCCACTCTAACTCTGTCTCTCATCACATGTTTTGGTTATCTCTTGCTGTCTAACGATGCCCCCCAAATTTAGTGACTTCACTAAATGTATTCCTGTCTCTCATGGTGCTGTGGGTTGACTGGACTCAGCTGGGCATTCCCTTCCTCGGGTGTGTTAGGAGATTATAGACAGGTGGTGTTGGGACTTGCGGTATGGCTTTCTCACATCGGTGGCAGCTGACGCTGGGTATCTGCCTTGGGTCAACCAGAGTGCCCACTAGCAGCTTCTCTGTGGGGCTTGAGCTGCTCACAGTATGGCAGCTGAGAAGACTAGCATTCCAGGAGGCAGGAAGCAGAGATGTCAGGCCAGTTAAGAGCTGTGTTCGGACCCAGCACAATGTTATTTCTACCATGTTCTCTCGGTCAGAGCCCTCCGAGGGCCCACCTGACTCGGGGGTGGAGATACGGACTCTCCGTCTTAGAGAGCGTGGAGATCACACTGCAGAAGAACCCCTGCTGTGGGAGAGATGGTAGCCGCCATCTTTGGAAAATACAATCGGCCACATTTTTTTCTGCCATTTCTTCAGCTTGTCCTGTCTGCTGTTACGCCCAAAGTCTGTGTGCATTGGGAATGATTCCCTATATGGAGCAATGGCTCAACATTCACTAATGACCTCTGATATTAAGGTATTTACATGAACAAATATAGAAGAGGTCAGATCAAGATGCCATTTCTTTCCAGGCTGTCTGGAGTATTGTAACCACCACATAGGAACTGAGTTCCTTGAGATCCTACCCCTCCCTTCTTGTGTTTAGATAACCCTCACTGAGTAAATGTGTTTTAATTTCTGCTGGCATTTTGTAATTGTAATATTGATCCTTCAGGTTGAGAACAAAGTGCCTGTTAATGCAGTTGATTCTGTCTGCCTGTTGAGACATTAACCAGGAAGCCTGAACTTGGCATTAAAATGACTGTCGTTTTTAAATTTTTTCTGTTACATCATTTATTCCAACTTAAATAATGGAAGGTGCTGTCTTGTATTTTCTTTTAACCAGACAACATAAAATTCTTCAAATTGTATTGCCGTGTTTTCAGGAGAAGTTAGTGAAGCGCATTGGTAAATGCATGTTTTTCATCGTTTCCTTTTTGCTGCCTTTTCTTAGAGCAAACTTTTCTAAAGGTGATGAATAGCGGGGAAGATGAAATGTCCAGCCTCTGTAAACTAGCTGTCTCCTGCACATCCCTCGCTGCATCTCAATCTGAGACCTCCCCTCTTCCCTACCCTTGACTCTCCTTGAGCGTTCTGAGTCCTGCTTGGCATCTTCATTTCACCTGAAAATTCTTTAAAGCAGTCTGTATCCCTTTCCCCCCTTAAATGGAAACAGAAATAGAAAAGTTAAAAAATTTAAAAATATTTATTTACCTTTAATTTTCATTCTCTCCACATATCTGTCTGTTTCCAAACTGGAAGTCATATGGGTGGAGGAACATTAACCCTTTACCTTCTTTTTGCTGTTTTACTGAACTTTTAGATTCAGCTGCATGGAGCTGGACAGGATCTTGGGAGAACCAGTCTAAACCTTGATTTTACTGAGGAGGCCCAGAGAGAGCAGGCGGTTTGCTCAGGGGGTAACCACCCGGTTTAGTGGCTGCACAAGGCTACTGTTGGCTGTTGGCTTGTGTCACATCTGGGAAAGCCTTAGCTGATCCAACCCCATTCTGCCTGGAGCGGTCTCTCCCTGAGCCTTTTGTCTCCTTGCAGATGAAGGGCCTTGGTGCCCACCATGCCCTGGATGTTGGAAGCTAGTACCTGGTGTGTTGAAGGTTGCATTTGTTCAGGGCTCGACTTTCTCAGCCACCCTTGAATGAAGCACTTTCCACCAAGGGTCAAAGGAGAAAGGGACCATTGAAACTGAAACCCTGCCATGAGCCATGGTTAATACGCTATTTTATTTAATATTTTCACTTTGCCCTTATGCATTACTTAGGATGCAGACGTGGAGAATTTGGTGTCCTAGGAGTCCACAAGAAAGTGCAGAGAAGAGCATGAACAACAGTTAGTCTGCTAAGCTGTTGGCCCTTTGAAGCAGGAAAGTGGGGATAGACGTGAAGCTGGAAGCTTCAGATTCCATTTGAACAGTCCAGTGGCCCAAACTTAGTGGGCATTGGAAACATCTGGAGGGTTTGTGAAAGCACATGGGCTTCCTAGACTTGAGGGGGGGCCTGAAAAGGTGCATTTCTATCCTGCTTCTACTGCAGCCCTACCTTAAACCCCCTTACCCATGGCCTTGACCATACTCTGCCTTCCTCTGGTCTTCTGACCCTATGCTCAGGCCTTGCAGGCCTAGATAAGAGCCAAGTTTTTCTTGTTACGCCTGATTTTCTTCTTGGTAAGAGGGCCTTGGGAACCAGGGACCCCTTTGATATTTTGCACCCCTGAATGGCCAGGTACTTGAAAACTGTTCTGTGTGAGAAACAATTAGAGGACATTTGGAATAGCATGTAATTAGGTGCAGGGCAGCCACCACACTTGGTATCGGGCATCTGCTGTGTGTGTTACATGCATTATCTAGAGGAAGATGGATTCTGCAAAGAATCTGCCTTAATCAGTAATGGGGCTGGGATGAGACTTTGTCTGCCGTGTCATGCTTTTCAGTGATACCATGCTGCCATTTGAGAAATCCAGAGAGTAAAGATTTCCCCAGTGTCCGTGATAGCAGCAAAAATAGCAAGCCTACGGGTGTCTGGGTGTTCAGTTGGTTGAGCATCTGATGCTTGGTTTCGGCTCAGATCATGATCTCAGGGTCGTGAGATCAAGCCTTGCGTCGGGCTCTGTGCTCAGTGTGGCGTCTGCTTGAGGTTCTCTTCCTCTGCTCCTCCCACCACCAAATAAATCTTTAAAAAAAACAAAAAGCAATAGGCACTCAATAGGTTGAGTGCCTACTCTGTGGCTTGATTATGGGCTAATACTAAGCATTTTACATAACTTATTGTGTCTAAACCGTAACCATAGTATGCAAGGAAGGTAGCTATGGTAGATACGGTAGCTCAGAGAGGTTAAATAGCTTGCTGGAGTCGGTAAGTGGCAGAGCTGGGCTTTGAACCTGGGTGTAGCGGATTTCAAAGGCTGGACCTGGGCTGCTTTGATGAGTGGCTGGATGACACATACCCCAATATTTTTGCCTGGGGCCTCAGGAAATGGTTGATCTAGCTGGTGGCCTTGGGGCTTTGGGAAACAGTAAATTTGGGGGAGAGATGGGTCCCATTTGGATGTGCTGAGTTTAAGGAAATGCACCAAAACTTTGCCAGAGGCCCCAGGGTAGCCTGTGCTAGGAGCTGTGTTCAAGGGAGATGGTGGGAGAGGGCAAGACTCCTGATGTTGACATTTTCAGAGCTTTATTCTGTGACCCAGAATGAGCTTTCCACATGGTAGGTGTTGAAAGATGATGATCTTTCTTGCTTTCTGTTGCCTCACTACAAAGTGGTGGAGTTGAAGATAATCTCTGGAATTTGAGAAAAGCACTATAAAAGTTACAAAGTGCAATTAGGTGTGGTGAACACGTGCACAGTTTTAAAATGCCTGCTTGCCATGCATTTTTCTGTGATGTTTGTTTTTCACAGGATATTAGATGAGAGGTAGAAGTTACATTCTTACTGGGGTGGACTTATTTCCTAAAAGGAGTTGAAAGTGAGTCCAGAATAGGCTTTTCATCATTACATCGTGTTTTTAAAGCTTTTCTCCCCATTATCACTCTCCTAAGGAGCCTTCTTACGTATATATGTAGGAATTTTCTTTTTTTTTTTTTTTTAACTAACTCCTCCTCTCTGTGAAGTTAAGAGGAATAAGATTTTGCCAGGTAGGGTGGAGCCACAAACCCTTGTAGTATGTAAGATTATTTTGCCTCCCCCCCCAACAATCTTTTTCCCCTTTGAGGGGTTTATTCCCCCATTGAGAACACAGGATTCATAAAAAGCTCTGCAAAGTCAGAGAATGGTGTCCCAGTTGGGGTCTTATGGACTTTGCTTTGGTTTCATCTTAAAAGGCACTCAGCAAGGTTCTAAAATTTGCCTCTTGTGACAGCACGTGTTTTGGGAAAGAGATTTGTTTCCACCAGGGGGTCTTCATCAAGAGCGTAGATTGCTGTTGCACCTGCACTTCTGGAAGGTACCTAACCTCATGGGGTCGGTTGTCTGACCCAAGGTCTCCACCTGTGGTTTTGGAGGAGGGTGGGGCCAGACTTTGTTCTCTGCATTGGCTGGGAGACCCAGGGACAAGAGGCCAGTGTTGACCGCCACCGGTAGACCAGGGGATGTTCGAGCCTTTGGAGGGATGAATGAGCTTATGGGCTTGGCTGATGGCCAGACTGGGATGGGGTCAGGTGAGGTGGGGTGGTTGTAACTAGGGGCCAGGCCACTTGGTCGAGGAAGTGGACATTTCATGTCTGGTCTTTGCCCTTTGTTACTCAGTCCTAATCGCATCTCCCCTTTCCTTCCAAGTTTACCTGCCCATTAGTTACTTTCTTCTTGCTTTCATTCCATCCTTCTATATTTTTCTGTTTTTTTTTGTTGTGTCTTAGTTTTGGTGCCTCTCCCACCCCCCCCCCCCCCCCCCCCGGCACACCTTGAGAAAAGGATTTGGATGCAAGTGGTTTATTCTGGAGGTTTATTCCCAGGAAGCGCCTGTTAGAGGGGTCGTGGGACAGGGAAGTGAGGAAAACCCACAAAGACTAGGTTACTGAGCGGGGTTTTGTGCTGTGGGCAACTGGGCGCGGTCGTTCTGGGGACGTGCCAAGGTCTGTGTCCGACACACTGTAATTACCCACCAAGGGACAAGGAAGTGTCTGCCCCTGGCCAGCAAATGCCCTTACACTGAGATGCAGGTCATCTGTGGTGTAGGCAGGAGATTTCTGCAAGCAGGGACCTTTGGGGAACAGCAAAGGGATGGGGGTGGCTGATTGACATGATCTGCCATACTCTGTTTCTCTCTGACTCTTTACAACTTCATGTTGAAATGGAGTAAATATTTTGTTAGATTTGCTAAAAACACACTTATGTCTCTTATTCCCAATGTAAAAATTAGGTCAGTTGAATATTTCATTTCCCAGCATGAGTTAAACACATTTAAAAAATTGTCTGGGGTCTCATATGGGTATGTGTGTGTGTATCCATGACCTCCAATGAAAATCTAGTTTTCTTCTAAACTTAAGTAGATATCTAATCTGAGACAGTCAACATACAGTTTTTTTTTTTTTCTTTTGGGTCTCTCCTGAGAATTGTCCCTACTCTCATGTCCCTGCCAGGCTGTCAGGGGAGGTCACCCAGGTAGTTCCATGTAGGCAGCCATGTTGAAGAATCATGAATCTGAATTTTTAAACTTCTATCATTCCCTCTCCCTGCTTCCAACACCTGGGTATCTATGGATATGCAGATTGTGAATGCCCATTTTCTCAACCACCTTTGAAATAGGCAAAATAGTTGACAAAAATAACATACTACTAGCAATGCTTTATTGAGCATTTACTACCTCTACTGTGGTAAATGTTTCCTTTATCGTTGGAAAGAGATGGAGCTGGGATTTGAACTCATGTTTACAGACTCCAGTCTAGGTTCTTCCCTATAAGACTGCTGATTGATTGCCAACATTAAAGCTAAAAGCACGAACTCGTTTGTGCTTTTCATTGCAGAGAGTGTTTTGTGTACCTTATCTCATGGACTCTATCCCCAGTAGATCCCACAAGGTCTACATTTTATCCTGGTACTATTAGAAAACAGGTTCAGAGGACTTAATTTTTTTTTTTTTTAAGATTTATTTGAGAGAAAGCGCACAAGCGGGGTGGGGAGGGGCAGACTCCCCTGCTGAACAGGGAGCCCAAATCAGGGCTCAATCCCAGGACCCCGAGATCATGACCTGAGACAAAGGCAGATGCTTAACCGACTGAGCCACCCAGGTGCCCGAGAACTTAAATGTTTTTATCTTTATCTTTCGGAAGTAATCTGTAAATCAACTTAAATTTGGTAATGAGCGTGTCTACGTGGCATCAGAGTGTTAGGATAAAAAGGCGAAGTTAGCCACCTGTTTTATCTCTCTGGCCCCAGGAATGCCTTTGACCATACATCTTACCTGAACTTGGGGTAAAATGATTTGGATAATCGATTGAATCTTTGGCTTAGGAATTTTAGTATTCTACTTAATACTTTAATTGCTACCAATTCTATCCCAGCACACACACACACACACAGTCCTACGTATTTATACTTGGACAGGAAATGCTGTCTTCACGGTTTAGCCCATCTTCTCCTGTCTGGGTACCTCGTTTTGTGCTCCTAGGGCTGCCTGGGGACATGCCCCATTGGTGTTTTTCTGTTGTTTTGTCATTGTCAGGTTGTCTATTTCTTTTCCCCATGAGGCTGTGAGCTCTGTCATGCAGGGCCTGGGACAAGAGCCCCTTCAGTCCCTGACCCTAACTCAGGAATGAAAGAGACCTTTTGTGATGGTTTTGGAATGAAAACCATGTGGAATCAGCCCCGAGGCCTGGGGGTGGGGGGGGTTGGGGCTTCAGGCTCTATTTCAAGGCCTAATGTCTTGATGATGCGTAAGCTTTCCTCCTTGGTGGAGTTCTGATTTCATTCACAGACAGATTTGGGTGTTGCCTGAGTGTAAGGCGACTCTTAACTGACCCAGTGCAGTGATTGTACGTTCTGTCCATATTCTTGAATTTCTCAAGGGGGCTGTTCTTGCGTAGGTAAACCTCTTTCTATGGAATACGAACAGACCTTCCTTTCAGGATGAATGCAGCTAATACACATTATTAGCTGTGATTGAGTCCATGCTAGGTATCAGGCATTGTGTGAGGCCTTGGGAACTTGCAGGGCAAACACACCGTGGTTCCTGCCCTCTAGGTGCCTCCAGCCTAACGGAAGACAAGTCCCAAGACCAGGAATAATGACCCAGTGAGGAAGAATCAAGTGCTGTGGGGATATGGAGAGGGGTGGCATCTCCAGCTGCCGTGGGCTGGGTGGGGGCAGTCCTAGCGTGTCCTTGACAAGGAGCTGTGTGTTGGCCTGGTAGGATTGCATTTGCAAGAATGTGAATGAAACTTTTAGACCAAGTCAGAGCCCCAGAGGTGGATGGGGGCAGGTGGGGTTGAGAAACACCACTTGTAGAGGGGAAGGTTGAGAGGTAGGGGTGGAATACTTGTTTGGGCAAATTGAATAACTTTGATGGGGTGGGGATGCAAGTTGTCCTATCAGCAGGCCCCCCAGGTGCCGTCAGGAAGTAAGCCCAGAGCAGGGAGGGGAAAAAGGCCATGGGGAGCATCAGACTAGGGTAGGCCGACTAATGTGCATGGTCTATCCTCCTTCCCAACTTGCTGTGTGTCCTTCACAAAATTTCTTTCCCTCTCTGATCCATACTTCTTTCATCTGTGGCTAGCAGAACTTCATTCCTGACCCACTGATCACACTGGGTGTCATGGTATTCAAAGCACATTGGTAGGTCTGAAATTCTTTTGTGAACTGTAAGATTCTGCATACATCTAGGAAATCCTTGTTCTTTTTTTTGGGGGGGGGGGGTCTTGGAGTATAGAGGGTGGATAGATTTAGACACACTCCCCTGGTCATGGTGTAAAGACTTGTTCATTACTATTATGGAGAAATGCCCGTGTGTGTGTGTGTGTAGTTGGGGGCATGACATAGCCATCAGGCTGCCTTCACCCAGGACACATGGCATGAAGAAGAGGTGTGCACTGATTCGGGGACTTTGTGCAAGGCTGGTATAAATACTGCTTCTGCCAGAGCCCAGCCCAGTGAGGGTGACTGCAGGGGGCAGCCCGTTAGGGGGTGGTAGCAGAAATATGTGTCAGAATGGATGAAGCCATTTCACACTAGGCAGGCCACTGCATATGTGAGGGAAATCAAAACACGAAACCACTTAAAAGTTTCTGAAAGCCGGATATGCAATTACTGAACATCTCATGTGCCGCCAGACCCAGGGTCCTGGAGCACGAGTACTTAAAACAGAGCCTTTGTAGACCATTGCTGTGCTTAGCATTTATCTTCGAAGTAATTTTTTTGCTTAAACATATAATTTGGTTTGCTTCAAACTATGGGGTCAGCTTCCAGCAGTATTGAGTCCGTTCTTCATCCTTGTAAGGACATACTCCATCAGGTTCAGGACAAATGCTGAGGCTTCAGCGCAGTCTTTGAAGATCTCACCCCATAGGGTAAGGGAGCCCTCAAAAAAGAAAAAAGTCACTTATTTGAAGAGTGGGCTTGACAGATCATGGAGAGCTTTCTATTTAGTGAATGCTGATGCAGTATTTACTGGGGTAGGGGGTGAGCGGGCAATATTCTTTTGTTCTCTGGGCTCAGGTGTCTCTCTCTGTGAAATGAATGTGGGAAAAATGATCCTTGTTTTCCTTCTGGCTTTCAAATTCCAAGAGTTGGGGGAGTGTACTATTTCCCATCCCAGAGGAGTCTGGCTGCCTGGGCTTGAATCCTAGCACCATCCATGACCAGCTGTGTGACCTTGGGCAAATGACTCAGCCTCTCTGTGCCTCCACTTCTCCATCTGCAAACCCAATTCTAATGGCATCTTGTCATGGAATTGTGCGGATTGAAAGAAAGAATAGTGCCTGGCACAGAGTGAGTGCCCCGTTAGCTGTCATTAATGTTCTGTGTCCATTACTTTTACTTTCCTACATTTTCATCAATTTTGTTGTCATGGCTGCCATTTTTGAGGGGTGCTTGTGGGGCAGGTGCTTGTCATGACTCTGCAAGGTCCCTTTGATTTGACTCCATTTTCTGAGCTAGGAAAGAGAGCTTAGGTGACCTGCCTGAAGTCACACAGCCCAGAAGCCACAGCACTGGAATTTGAGGTGACCTTTGACCCCACAGCCCAGATACCCCTCTTCACTGCCGCAGGCCTCCTTTGCTGAGATGTCCATTCCTGGCTCCCTTACTGGGCCTTGCTGGGATGCGCTTGCAGAGGCCAGCACTCATCAGTAACCTAGAGGAAGCTGGTTTGCCCGGTGTTCTGTGTACTCCTTTGCAGGTAGATTTATGGTTGCCAGGCTTCCTGGTGCTTGGAAGCTTCGGTTTTTTAATTTAATCTGCTCCAAACTTACGTTGGGTCTTTGTGCTGGCAGGTGCCTGCCTGTGTGCTGGGTGGCAGGAAGCTGTAAAGCCATACCAGCTGATTTATGCCATCTGGAAGGGCAGCCCGGGGGCCTCCAGCCTCATCAGCCAACAGCCTTTTGCCCTCATTCCTTGTCCCCCTGGGAGCAGGGGCCTCCTCTAGTCCCTGTGTACCAACCGAACCATGATGAGTTGGCCTGCCCCATTCATGCACTGGATTCCAGCCCTGTCCAGCCAGACCCTGGGGGCTGTGAGGGATTGTCTGGCTTTCTCTGTGCATCTGGAAGGGCCCTTGTTAGTATTCCGGGCAGGCAGGGCTGTGGATGGGAAGTCTGCTGGGTCGGGAGCTGGCCAAGAGTGGAGGAAGCCCTTCTGTCCAGAGCTCCTGGGAGGAGGAATGGGAGCACACTCCTGCATGAGGATTAGGCCTCAGTTATCATGAGGCTCTTTCCAGTGAGCCAGCTCCTCAGGGTTCTTTCTGTGCGGTTCTGGGGGTCACAGCCCCTGTTTAGCCCGGGAGTTGACTAACCTTGCAGTTTGGACACTGTCAAGAAGAGAAGGCAGTGATCTGATCCCCGATCTGAAGGCAGGTGGTAGGCTGTTGTTAATCTAAATAGCCAAAAAGCTTTGGAGAATGTGGAAGGGTTTGGGGGGGGGGAAGGGGGAGAGAAGAAAGTGACAGCTGGGAGATTTTGGGGGGCTGGGGGTAGGGGAGCCACACTGACACATTGACTCCACAGGTCCTCCTGGTCTGAGTGCCCAGAAATGTGAGGGCTGTGGGCCTTGGGCCTTGTGTGCAACCACGGGTTCTGAATTCTAATCCTGGCCAGCTGCTGATGCTGTCACTTAATCTCCACAGTCCTCAGTTCTCAGCTGTAAAGCTGAAAAAATAATAACAGTGATTTACCTCTCAGAGCTGGTGGGAGAGATGACAGGTGACAGGGCAGAAGTGCAAGGTATCACTGGATGTAAAACTGCTTGATAACAGGCCAGCTAGCGGGCCTGGAACCTGACCTCAGGCGCACGGGCCTGGCCTCCTTTCTGAGATGGGCTTTGTCCCTCCCAAGGCAGAGGTGGTTGGTGTGAATGCTCTTCCCAGGTCCCGAGTGGGAGTGGGACTTAATCTCCAAAATGTAGAGAGAGAGAGAGGGAGGGAGGGAGGGAGGGAGGGTGAGGGGATATCTGGGCCTCTGAGCACCCCGTCTCCCCAGGCACTAGCTCTGTTTCCACCCGGCAGGCTCTTTCAGGCTGCTGGGCCTCTGCACACCCGTTTTCCTTTCCTGTGGGTACCTAACTCCTGACCGTCCCTCAAAGCTCAGCTGCAGCATTGTCTTCTAGCAGTCTCCTCCAGGGATGACCTGCTTGTGTCTTTCTCTGCACTTGCTGTGCACGTCCCTTTGCCCTCTCACGGTCGGGTACGCTGCCTGCCTGCTATATTCATTAGACAACAGGTAATCTACACTTTTTTTGTACGGGCACTGTTCTAAATGCTGGCGATGCAGCCACGCACCAGACGAAGACCTCTGGCAACACACACCTGAGCAGGTAACTATGCAAGAGAACTAGGATTGCTGTGGATTCTCTGAAGGGAAGGAACGGAACACTGGGAGAATGAGGAGGACAGGGGCTCATTCTGGATGGTGGTGTTTGGGGAAGCCAAACACCCACGGAGGAGGGAGCCTGATGCGAGGCTTGAAGTGGAAGTTATTGCTCTTACAAGCTCAGGTCCATCGGGGTGGGTTGGAGCCTCTGTGTTGGGTGTTCTTTCCTCAACAACTCATGGAAATGGAATAACTGTGATCTGCAGTGTTGTTGTTCACTATAGCAGATGGAAAGCAGGCCTCGGAGTGTCTTATGGCAGCATTTAAGTGTCCTGAATGGAAGTGGGATATCACTTCTCACTTCAGTGCATTGGCCAGAACTGCTCACATGGTCCCACTCAACCACAAGGGGCCAAAGAGTATGATTCCATCATAGGCTGTGAAAGCTGAGAGCCTAAAATATTTGGTGAGCAGTGCTAATGTCTACATACTATTTGTGTCTCTCATTTACATAGTCATTATCACAAAGTATTACATGCACATAGAAAATACAATTCTAGATCGTACACTGTGTTTCTCACTTTCTGTCCTGGGATTTTGCTGCTGCAGCATCTGGGAAGACTCCTGCTGAGCCATTCTGATGTATAGACACCTCTGGAAATGCCAGGCCCCCAGGGCAGCCCTTGATTAACAGGGGATGGAAGCCAGTGGGTAATATTCCCATCTTTTTTCCCTAGGCAGATAATTTGTGGAGGGTTCCTAGTGGGGTGGGTTCTGGGTTGCTCCCAGTGGAGATCAGCTCTGTAGTGTACGCTTGCATTGACTTTCCCTCCTTCCCTGTCCCACTCTGCCCAGTCCTGCCACCTGGGACCACTGTCCAAAAATAAAACTCACATGCCCCTGTCTGATGCTTTGTTTTTTGGGCAAGAGAGGCACGGATGCCTCTGCAATCAGAACTGTGTCCCCTCAGGCACCAAGGTCAGAGGAATTTGCTTTCTTTACCATTCCATCAGTGGCTAGAATCACAGTGTGTCACATTTCGACTGTGTTCGAACCTGACTTTCTTGTGCAGCTTTTTGATTTCTAATAGTCTTTCGTTTTTCTTGGCGGTGGAGGAAGGAGATGCCTCTTTCACCAAATCCCTACTGCCTCCTGACTGTTGAGTCATTTTTTGTGACGGGCTCTCCTATGTTCTACCTGCCTCGTGGGCCTGCTGCTCAGCCGTCTTCCTGGGGTGTCTGCTTCTTGCTCTCCTGGAACACTTCTCTTTACAGAATTCCCTACCTTCTTGGTTCCTTTTCATTTTGTTTGACTATATTCCTGATTAAAATGGATAGGTATATGGAACACTTCTTGTTTTTGAGGATTGAAAAAAAAATTGAGTCAAAATAATTCTGTTCTTGACATTTCAAAACATGTTCACTTTCCTCTAATATTCTGTGGATTAATAATTAGTAATTCAGCTAGTTAGCTGGACACTTAAAATTCTAATTCTTTTATTGGTAATCTTTTTGGTTTTGCCTACATGATGCCTCTAACATACACACCCCTGGAGGATTTTAGGATGTTTTCTTTTGTTTTTGTTTTTGTTTTTTATTATTATTATGTTAATCACCATACATTACATCATTAGTTTTTGATGTAGTGTTCCATGATTCATTGTTTGCGCGTAACACCCAGTGCTCCATGCAGAACGTGCCCTCTTGAATACCCATCACCAGGCTAACCCATCCCCCCACTCCCCTCCCCTCTAGAACCCTGTTTGTTTTTCAGAGTCCATAGTCTCTCATGGTTCGTCTCCCCCTCCGATTTCCCCCCCTTCATTCTTCCCCTCCTGCTATTTTCTTCTTCTTCTTTTTTTAAACATCTAATGTATTATTTCTTTCAGAGGTACAGGTCTGTGATTCAACAGTCTCACACAATTCACAGCACTCACCATAGCACATACCCTCCCCAATGTCCATCACCCAGCCACCCCATCCCTCCCACCCCACCCCCCGCTCCAGCAGCCCTCAGTTTGTTTCCTGAGATTAAGAATTCCTCGTATCAGTGAGGTCATATGATACATGTCTTTCTCTGACTTATTTCGCTCAGCATAACACCCTCCAGTTCCATCCACATCATTGCAAATGGCAAGCATTCATTGCTTTTGATGGCTGCATAATATTCCATTGTATATATATAGCACATCATCATCTTTTTTTTTTTTTTTTCCGAAGATTTTATTTATTCATAAGAGACAGAGAGAGAGGCAGAAGCAGGCTCCCCACCGAGCAGGGAGCCCGATGCAGGACTCGATCCCAGGACCCTGGGATCATGACCTGAGCCGAAGGCAGACGCTTAACCATCTGAGCCACCCAGGCACCCTATACCACATCTTCTTTATCCATTCATCTGTCGATGGACATCTTGGCTCTTTCCACAGTTTGGCTATTGTGGACATTGCTGCTATAAACATCAGGTGCACATACCCCTTCGGATCCCTACATTTGTATCTTTGGGGTAAATACCCTGTAGTGCAATTGCTGGATCATAGGGTAGTTCCATTTTCAACTTTTTGAGGAACCTCCATACTGTTTGAGTGGCTGCACCAGCTTGCATTCCCACCAACAGTGTAGGAGGGTTCCCCTTTCTCTGCATTCCCGCCAACATCTGTTGTTTCCTGACTTATTAATTTTAGCCATTCTGACTGGTGTGAGGTGGTATCTCATTGAGGTTTTGATTTGGATTTCCCTGATGCCGAGCCATGTTGAGCACTTTTTCATGTGTCTGTTGGCCATTGGGATGTCTTCTTTGGAAAAATGTCTGTTCATGTCTTCTGCCCATTTCTTTTTCTTTTTTTTTTTTTCTTTTGAAGATTTTATTTATTTATTTGACAGAGACACAGCGAGAGAGGGAACACAAGCAGGGGGAGTGGGAGAGGGAGAAGCAGGCATTCCACGGAGGAGGGAGCCTGATGCGAGGCTCTATCCCAGGACCCTGGGATCATGACTTAAGCTGAAGGCAAACGCTTAATGACTGAGCCACCCAGGTGCCCCACTTCTGCCCATTTCTTGATTGGATCATTTGTTCTTTGGGTGTTGAGTTTAAGAAGTTCTTTAAAGATTTTGGATACTAGCCCTTTATCTGATATGTCATTTGCAAATATCTTCTCCCATTCTGTAAGTTGTCTTTTGGTTTTGTTAACTGTTTCCTTTGCTGTGCAAAAGTTTTTTATCTTGATGAAGTCCCAATAGTTCATTTTTGCCCTTGCTTCCCTTGCCTTTGGCAATGTTTCTAGGAAGCAGTTGCTGCGGCTGAGGTCAAAGAGGTTGCTGCCTGTGTTCTCCTTTAGGATTTTGATGGACTCCTGTCTCACATTGAGGTCTTTCAACCATTTGGAGTCTATTTTTGTGTGTGGTGTAAGGAAATGGTCCAGTTTCATTCTTCTGCATGTGGCTGTCCAGTTTTCCCAACACCATTTGTTGAAGAGACTGTCTTTTTTCCATTGGACATTCTTTCCTGCTTTGTTGAAGGTTATTTGACCATAGAGTTGAGGGTCTATTTCTGGGCTCTCTATTCTGTTCCATTGATCTATGTGTCTGTTTTTGTGCCAGTACCATACTGTCTTGATGATTACAGCTTTGTGTTAGAGCTGGAAGTCCGGAATTGTGATGCCGCCAGCTTTGCTTTTCCTTTTCCATATTCCTCTGGCTATTCGGGGTCTTTTCTGGTTCCATACAAATTTTAGGATTATTTGCTCCATTTCTTTGAAAAAAGTTGATGGTATTTTGATAGGGATTGCATTGAATGTGTAGATTGTTCTAGGTAGCATTGACATCTTCACAATATTTGTTCCTCCAATCCATGAGCATCAACGTTTTTCCATTTCTTTGTGTCTTCCTCAATTTCTTTCATGAGTATTTTATAGTTTTCTGAGTACAGATCCTTTGCCTCTTTGGTTAGATTTATTCCTAGGTATCTTATGGTTTTGGGTGCAATTGTAAATGGGATCGACTCCTTAATTTCTCTTTCTTCTGTCTTGTTGGTGTATAGGAATGCCACTGATTTCTGTGCATTGATTTTATATCCTGCCACTTTACTGAATCCCTGTATGAGTTTTAGCAGTTTTGGGGTGGAGTCTTTTGGGTTTTCCACATAAAGTATCGTATCATCTGCAAAGAGAGTTTGACTTCTTCTTTGCCAATTTGGATGCCTTTAGGATGTTTTCTATATGGTATTTTTCATTTATCCTACTTAGTACTTGATGGGCCCTTTCAGTCTTACTGCGTTCTTCAATTCTGTGAAATTTAAAAATTTTTGTGATAATTTCTTTCTCTCCACTTATGTGTCTAGGAGCTCCTAGTAGATATTTACGCCATTGCCTGGCCTTCTTTGTCTCTTTGTCTTTCATTGTTCAGATATTTCTCTCTTTGCTCTGTATTCTGAGAGATTTCCTTAAATTTTTCTCCCAGTTTTTTTTTTTTTTTTTTTTTGGTTTGTTTTAGTAGGCATCTTCTTAATTTCAATAAACTCGTTTTTTTTTTGGTTCTTTGATTGCTTTTTTCTTTTTTTTTTTTTTTTTAAGAGGGGGAAGGGGCAGAGGGAGAAGGAGAGAGAGAATCTTAAGCAGGCTCCACCCCCAGCATGGAGCCCGACATGGGGCTCAGTCTCACAACCCTGAGATCATGACCTGAGCCAAAATCAAGATTCGGATGCTTAACCGACTGAGCCACTGAGGCACCTTTGCTTTTTTCTTTTTTAAATGGTCACCTGTTGGTTCTTGTTGTGTGTGTGTGTGTGTGTGTGTTTCAATATCTTGGAAGATATTAAGAATACTTTGAAAGTTCTTGTCTGTTTCCAGGGTTATCTCTATTTTCCTTGGAGTCCATTCTGGTAGTTTGGCTCACTTCTCTGTGGTATTTTTTTCCCCCAAGTGTTTGATGGTTTTAGTTTATTCTAGCCATGCAAGACGAAGGTGAGAGCTACAGATAACTGGAGTGGCTTTGTCCACCACCAAGTCCACGGGCAGCTGAGCTGATTGGCAGGCTTCACTTGGACATGGATGGGGCCAAAGCAGATGAGCTGTGACACTCCCTTCCCCTCATGCTTAGTCAAAAAGGAACATATTCTGGGATGATGATCCTCACTCTGGAAGCTTCAGCAGCCCATTGGGAGATTAAGCATCTTTAAAAATTATCGCTCCTGTTTTGGCCTGGGAAAACTCATTTGTTGCTCTTGGGGAAAGAGGTGAGGGGTGATGGCTGAGTTGCTGCAGGGGGAGACCAACACAGATAACCTTCTTGCGGACAGTTTCCTCTCACTCCTACCCTTCTGCCCATTCCTGGTATCCATGTCTGCTCACACTGGGGCTTCCATGATGGGAGGCAGCCTCTTCCTCTTGATGATTCTGGCTCCTCCTCCTCTTCTCTATGTGTCCTGGTTCTGCTACCAGCACTACCGCACCTGTTCTCTGGTTTTCATCAGTTCACCAAAGGTTCTTATTACTTCTTTGACATTGTCCTGTTTGTACTTATTTACTGTAATATCTGTGGGCTTTGTGGAGGGGGAGGAGATGAACACCTCTCTTCAGCAGGCCTTCATAAACTATTCATTGTAATGATTTGAAACCCTGCAGATTTATGTTAGCAAAAGCTGGTTTTTGGATGTTTAATTTTTTCCTGATTTTTCTCCCCTCAAACCACGAGGAGCATCTTTATGAAACTTCTAAACCATTCATTATGACTTCTTTGGGACTGATGGTCAGAAGTAGAATAAGGTTAAATGTAGTTGGCAAGAGAAAAGTTGACATCCTCACTGTACCACTTACCTGCTAGTGGTTTTGAGCAAGTTGCTCAGCATCTCTGAGCTTTATTTTCCTCCTCTGTTAATTAGGGATAAGGGTATTCTACCTCCTAGGATTGGTTGAATGGATTAAAGTCAATAATGAAAGTAATGCATATTTCATGGTATATGCTTTCAATTAATATCTGCTATTATTATGCATTATTTAATTCTGGCAGCAGGGAGGGATTATTAACTCTATGGATGAGAAAAACAAGATTTAGAGAATTTGTCACTTTCCCAAGCTACTGTTCTCTTCTTGTGTATGAACAAGAGATATGGTGGTTCTAGAATCTAGACTGCTTTAGAATGAGGTGTTCTTTCCCTAGGTAATGGGAGTTCCAGAACTAAGTTGTTACTCAGAAGTGAAAATTTTGTCAGGAGAGCTGTTTGAAAGGCCCCCCAGGCTCACTGGTATGAAGCTACATACCCGGCCCACAAGGATGGGCATAGCAGCATTTGCCTGAATGGGTTGGGCAGAGTGAATGCCTGGTTTGAACACCTTGGTCATCAGGCTTTGTCTGGGTGACCTTGCTAGGGAGTTGGCGGGGTGGGGGGGCGGGTTAGGCCAGGGTTAAAGGGCCAAGAGGAGAGATTTGAACTCCACACCATCTCCACTTAGATTCTGTGTTTTCTGGCTTGTTGCATAGGATGTAAATCATACCTCCTGATGAGCTTGGTGTAGTCACTAGGGAGGGCCCTCAGTAAATACTTATAGCATATGCAGGTGTAGGAGTGCATGCACAATGATGGAAATGAGGACTAGAATGAGATCTTCTGGTGGTGGGTGGTGAGGGGAAGCACCTGGCTATCTCTGCTGGGAGCCTTGGCCCCTCTTTCTGGTAACCTGGGAAAGGGACACAAGGAACAATTTGACCAGGCTCCTCCTATTTCTGCCTCACTTACCGGAATACTTGTTGCCCTTCAAGAGTTACCTTAGGCCTCTGATCACACATCCAAAAAGTACTGCCTTTGCTCTGAGCTCTTTGGAAGTTCCACTTTTGGAAATGTTTCAGAGCCAGTTTTACACACACACACACACACACACACACACACACACACCCCAGCGTAAAAAAAAAAAAAAAAATCTGTTTTACTTAAGAAATATGCCCAGTAGGATTGTTTTACTTTGGAACTAAAATAGCATTATCCAAGTTGACCAGTCCATCATGTTGCCGTTCAGGTGAGTTTACCCAGTGCGTTCTGGGTCCCTGCAGTGCTGGAGTCCCTCCCTGAGGTCCAGAGGCTAGAGTTTGTGTCCTTGAACAAAAGCTCAGGGCTTAGAGCTCTGCTCTTTGAAAATATTGCTGTGCTCTCGACATATGATTTGTCCCATTTTTAATATTCAGAGAAGGTAGGAGGTTTTACACAG
The DNA here is from genome assembly GCF_004348235.1 of Phoca vitulina. Lineage (NCBI taxonomy): Eukaryota > Metazoa > Chordata > Mammalia > Carnivora > Phocidae > Phoca > Phoca vitulina. The sequence goes on from NW_022589725.1 coordinate 3,865,575, forward strand.
GGCCCCTGAAAATGAGTTTCCCACCTTAGGAACAATGACAAAGAACTTGGTGTGAGGCCACCCGTACCCATGTGGATGTTCCAGTTCTCCTTCAGCTAAAAAGCAAAATCAATGCAACAACATAGAGAACTCTGAAAAGATACTAAGTGAAAGAAGCCAGACTCAGAAGCTAAGTACTGTCCTCCACTTATGGGATAATCTGGACAAGGCGAAGTGATAGGAACAGAAATTAGATTTTGGGTTGCTGGGGACTAGGGGGAGGGGGGGAGGGGTTCACCATAAAGAGAAAGAAAGAATTTTGGGGGGATGATGAACATATTCTCTATTTTGATTGTAGTGGTGATTACACGGATTATGTAAGGTTGTCGAAATTTAAAGAACTGTGTACCAGTAAAGGGTGAATTTTGCTGTATGCAATAAACCTGGAATAAATTAAAGTAAAATCAGTGACATTCTTTAATGGGCACATCTCCTATACCCAGTTCTGGTGTATACCTATATTTACTATTAGAAGAGCAATTCTTTTTAGCTTGGAACCAGGAGGATTAGTAATATCTAAGCCTGCTGGGTTTTATTGACTAACTTTGTATGGATGTGACAACCTAAAATCGTGGTCCTTATTCACAAATTTCAAGTGTTTCCAGGCATTCTGAATCCTCAAAGGAAGATTATGTTCAGAATAGTTTTAAGGTTGAATGTACTTTATTATTTTTTTGGTCTTTTGAAAATTAGTAATTCACGCTTGGTGGCTTGGCTGACTCCCTATTACTGAGTGCAAGTCATTCATCAGGCCAAAAAACACAATCCCCTCTAGTTGAAGGTTTTGCTTTGGCTCTTTATGTTAGTCATTTGTGAAATTCTTCAGGAAAGTATGGTGTTTAGCATAAAATGGTAGCATATGATGTTAAGTCATTCTTTTGTCACATGTTACATTCTTAAAAGGTGGTAGAGCTTTTAAGTGCCCTGTCATAATGTAGAATAAATACAACTCTGGTGGTACTTCTGGGCCTTCCTCATTTTGGACAAGTTGAATTAGAGCGCCCTTGCCTGGCTGCATTTGGACTTGCAGTCACCGAAGGCATTCATTTATAGCAGGGTAGACTGGGTATGGGTTTCTGCAGGGAGACAAGACACTTGGTGGTGATGGGGAATGAAGAACAGGGAAGAAGCATTTGAGAGGGAAACTGGGTGCAAGGAAGGGGAGTTTTTCCTTTGTCTTGCCTCCTCAATGCTTGTCTTGAGCCATCCTGTAATTCCTGGACCTCGGAGTTCTGTACTCAACTGACACCCCAAACTCACTGAAGACTTTTCCTGGAAACCTCTTTCATCTCACAGCTAGAAAAAGAAAGATTCCTTTTTTAAACTCCCATTGACCCTTTGTGTGTGTTTGTTCCTTAGGATCCTTAGTGACCCACACTTTGAAAGGTATGTGGTTTATTATTAGATTGTAAACTCAAGGGCATGGAGGAAGGTGCTTTATGCAGAGTTGGTGCTTAGTTAATACTCGATGGATGAATTCAAGATTTCTAGTTGATGGGCTGAGACATAGCATTTACATTTATGTATGATGAGGCAGCCTTTGTGATCTCTAGCAGAGCTACTTGAAGACCATATGTCTTGTAGAGTTTGGTGTAGAGGCCAAATGTGGGTTGGGGAGAGCCTGGACGATCACAGGATGCTTGGAACGGAATAAGGTGTCTCTGAGTAGCCGAGTGTCCCATTGCTGGCACGGAAAGCATTGTGGGAGGGATGGCAGCGGCAGCTGTGCACCCAGCCTATTAGCTGACTGGAGAGAGGGTCTTGGAAGCTCTGCAGTTCTCTGGAGCTTAATAAAACTAACGACTACTCTGCAGGTTAATCTGGAGGCTGGAGGAAATTTTACTATCTTATTGCCACTGTTGGGGAATGTGAATGTAGGAAGAATGAGGTCGTATTAGCTGTAAAACTCCTATTAAAGTTAATTTTTTTATTATAAAAGTAACCACCTGTTCCTTATCGAGAAGATAGTTACAGGAAGGTGGATAGAAGAAATACCCCTAACCCTGTCATCTGGAAGCAATCATGTTTACTATTTTGGTCTATTTGTTTTTGCTTCCCCCCACCCCTTCACTTCATTGGGAGATCACAGGACATAGACCTAATTTTCATATACTCTGTTTTTTCTAACTATAAAAATAATAAATGTACCCATAGAATGAGTGTAATAAAGACAAAATAGCAAGTGTTGGCAGAGATGTGGAGAACCTAGAACCCTCCTGTGTGGCTGGTGGGCATCTCAAAAGGTACAGCCACTTTGGAAGAAGCCTGACAGTTTCTTGTAGAAATTCAACATAAATTTATCCGGTGACCCAGCAATTCCACTCCTAAGTACCTCCCCAAGAGAAAGGAGACCTGTGTTCATGGAAAGACTTAAATGTTTACAGGAACATGATTCAGAATAGTCAAAAAATGGAAACCAGCCCAATGTCCAGAAACTGGGATATGGATAAACAAAATGTGGCCCATGCTTATCACAGTCATCCTCAGCAGTAAAATGAAATATTGATACAGGCCACAGGAAGAATGAGCCTCAGGAACCTGATGCTAAGTGAAAAAGCCAGGCAGAAAAGACCACCCCTTAGAAGATTACCTTTATGTGAAATGTTCAGAAAACAGCAAATTAGTGGACACAGTAAATCAGTGACTCTCTGGGGGCTGGAGGTGTGAGAAAAAGGGTTGACTGCAAGGAGGCACGAGGGGTCTTTTGGGGTCATGGAAATGTTTAAAAGAGGAGTGTGATGATGGTGGCACAACTGTAAACATAATACTAATCAGTGAATCACACTTACAATTGGTGAATTTTGTGGTATGTAAATTATACCTTAGATAAAGCTATTAAAACAAGAATATTCATAAAAGCATGATTCTGAATCACCCTACCAAAAAGTAAGTGAACAGAAGAATTCTGGTTCTAATCAACGTGATAAACAAAGTATGGTCTGCTGGCCTCTTTCTTTGCTCAGGGTTTTGCTTAGGCCAGCAACAGTGGTGGCAGGGGACCCATAACCCATCTGGAGCTAAATTTCCAGGCGATGCCAACGTGAGAAATGAAGTGTGCCTGAGTATGTATGAAAGATCAGAGGTAGGGGCAGTCAGTACATGTGTCTTAACTGTGGGGAGGACATGGTCATGGGTAACCTTTCTCTATTAAGAGGGGAAAAGAGTATAAATATGGGTCTTTGTAAGTTAGGGACAACCAAAATATTTCCAACTAGCAGTAGGAAAAAGTAAGGAAAATTGGATTGATTGAGCAAGAGATAGGAAAGTAGAAAGAAAAAGCTCAGTAAATCGAAAACACAAAAAGGGATGAAGAAATCAATCCTCCACTATCATTGATTACAGTATAAACAGGTTAATCTCACTGATTAAGACCTGGGGACTCCTAGATGGAGTTACAAAAAAGATCCAGCAATCTGTGGTTTTAAGAGAATCACATAAAAGCACAGAGCAGGGTTGAAAATAAAGGGATAAAAATGACATTCCAGGAAAATAAGATACACCAGGCTCATGGTTTCAGTATCAGATGAACTAGAATTTAAGATGAACAACATGAAAAGAGATGAAAACTGATGATGTATTCTGGAAGTGCCACAATATTCCAAGAAAATGTAATAGTCATGAATATAACCAATAGTATAGCCTTAAGCTATATAAAGAAATAATTTTCAGATTTATAGTAATACATAGATAAATCTACCATTGTAGGTAGAGATTTAAATGTACTCTTCTTGGAAACAGATCAGACAAAAGTAGGAGTATAAAAAATTTGGATAACATGACTAATAAGCTTGTACCCAGAAAACACGAAATGCCTATTTTGGGGCACACATGGAATTTTCACAAAAGTAGATCATATTATAGACCCGAAAGTCTCCAGGTTCTAAGAAATGACATCATTCTGACCATGTTCCCTGACCCAATGAAATCAGAAGGTTTGAAATAATAAGGTAGGGTAGAAATCAATAAAGGAGGTCTGGAGAGTAACAATGATTCACAAAGCCAAATATTTTTTGAAAGAATTAGAAAAATGAGCAAGTCTCTGGTGAGACTCATCAAGGATAAAAAGAGGAAGTTTCATATAAAATACAGGTACAGAAGCAACTTAGCTGTGGTAAGTGAATTGGATGTACAATTGTACACAAATATGAAATCCCATATGAAATGAATGGACTGATGGGAAAAGAGATTTCTGAGTTGGCCACCAGATTAATGGGGGGGGGGGAACCTGATTAGAACAGTGGTTGCTGAAGAAATTGGAACAGTGGTGAAAACTTTACCCCTTCCCCAAATCATAAGGCCTACCCAATTTAATATGGATAGTCCCTGCGTTGTATATGTTGTTCCAGCGACATAACAAGGGGAAAGCTGCTCTTGTTTTCTGAAGCTTAATACCAAAGTCAAAACTAAAGATGGTACCAGAGAAGAGATCTTAAAAGTCTGTTTCAGTTAAAATCTGAAATACAGTGTTAACATTCTAAATCTAACATTTAAAAAAAATACGTGGTTGGATTTATTCCTGGAGTACAAGATAGTATAGTAGGGTAACAGTAGTTACTCTAATAAGCTTCCTTATGCAACAGGGGTTTATTTCTTGCTCACAAAATGGTACAGGGGTTGTCAGGTGTCCCATATGGTGATTCATGGACCCAGGCTCCCTCCATCAACCACTACTAAGGCCCTGGAATCCCAAGGGAGCACGTGGAGCATCTCAGCCTGCTTTATGACAGTGTTGGGCCTGCAAGTGATAGAGCATTTCTGTTGATGAGAGTTAGTTGCATGGCCATACTTGATGCTGCTAAGTGTAGTTCTGGGAGGGGCAGCCACCTTCCAGTGACAATGCTGTATTATAGAAGGACAGCACTATTTTTTTTTTTTTTTTTTTTTGATGGAGACTAACATCTCTGTTGGTTCACAAATCTCTCATGAGCTTCCCAGGTGTAATGTGAAACCAGACCCTGTACTCAGAGGACGGGTAGAGACCAAAGAGGCAGCCACTCCAGGTTGGAAGGTGGCAATTTTAATAAAAACCATAGGAACTTACCTCTGAGGCTCGTTTTGGGCAGCAGCAAGATGAATGGATCCCTGCACCTCCCTGCTAATCTTAAGAGTTCCTAAAGAGGCCCTAACTGGGCCCAGTCACATACACTGTGCAGGTGTTTTCACCGCCATATCACCATCTCAAGGCTGTGTCCTTGGAGTGGTCTCTGGAGTGGAAAAGGCAAGTGGAACCCACATTCTAAGGATAGGGGAGGGGGGGGGAGATTGGGTGCCCACATATAGCTCACAGCTCAGCTGGCGGTCATGTCTTTTTTTATGACATTCCCCTGTAGTCTGCTATAGATTTTTTTTAACTTTTTATTTAAAATCAATTTAGTTAACATATAGTGTAGTAGTAGTTTCAGGGGTAGAATTTCGTGATTCATCAGTTGCACAGAACGCCCAGTGCTCATTACATCACGAGCCCTTCTTAATGCTCATCACCCAGTTACCCCATCCCCCCACCCACCTCCCCTCCAGCAACCCCCAGTTTGTTTCCTAGAGTTAGGAGTCTCTTATGGTTCGCCTCCCTCTGTGTTTTCATCTTAGTTTATTTTTCCTTCCCTTCTCCTCTGTTCATGTTTTGTTTCTTAAATTCCACATATGAGTGAATCATCTCATACTTGTCTTCCTGACTTATTTCGTGTAGCATAATATCCTCTGGCTCCATCCATGTCTTTGCAAATGGCAAGATTTCATTCTTTTTGATGACAGAGTAATATTCCATTACATCTATCTATATACACACTCCATATATATATACACACACACACACAGACAGACATATACATACACATATATATACACACCACATCATCTTTATCCATTCATCTGTCAGTGGACATCTGGGCTCTTTCCATAGTTCGGCTATTGTGGACATTGCTGCTATAAACATTGGGGTGCAGGTGCCCCTTTAGATTGTATCCTTTGGGTAAATACCTAGTAGTGGAACTGCTGGGTCGAAGGGTAGCTCTATTTTTAAAATTCTGAGGATCTTCCATACTGTTCTCCAGAATGGCTGCACCAGTTTGCATTCCCACCAACAGTGTAAGAGGGTTCTCCTTTCTCTGCATCCTTGCCAACATCTGTTATTTCCTGAGTTGTTAATTTTAGCCATTCTGACCTGGGTGAGGTGGTATCTCATTGTGATTTTGATTTGTATTTCCCTGATGCTGAGTGATGTTGAGAATTTTTTCATGTGTGTTAGCCATTTGTATGTCCTCTTTGGAGAAAGGTCTGTTCATGTCTTCTGCCCACTTCTTGGCTGGGTTTTTGGTTTTTCTTGGGTGTTGATAAGTTCTTCAGGTTTTGGATTCTAGCCTTTTATCTGAGAAATCCTTTCCCTGTGGTCTGCTACAGATTTAATCTGAGACAACCTCTCAGTAATCATTACATTAACAAATTATAGGAAAATAACTATATGATGACCTCAAAGCATGTGGAAAAGGTACCTGTTTATGACAAAAGCCCAGAGACAAAGAGGGATAGATGGCATATCAGCTTTTGCTGAGTTACGCTACAATGACAACCACCAAATGTCAGTGGTTTATGACAAAGTTTGATTTCCTATTCATGTTACATGTTGGCTGTGTGTCTGCTCTCTGTAGTCTTAATTCCAGAATGCAGGCTGGAGGAACAGCCCCTGGGATGTGGTGATCCAGGAGCAGAGGAGGAAGAGCTGTGGAAGCACTGGATGGTTGCCGGTGTCACCTTGGATGTGGCATACATCACCCCCTTTCATAATCCATTGGCCAAATAAAGTCTTATGGTCAATCTTGATATCATGTGATGGGATCTATAGTTTGCCCGAAGGAAGAGGCCCAGTAGAGATGGGCCTGGTAGAGAGGGGTAGCAAATAATTGGCAACAACAATACAGTCTTTATAGAAAGGAATGCCCTTAATCTGATAAAGGCTTTCCTCCAAAAGCCTATTGCAAACATTGTTTAATAGATAAATTTTAGAAGTATTCTTTTTCGGGCGCCTGGGTGGCTCAGTCATTAAGCGTCTGCCTTCGGCTCAGGTCATGATCCCAGGGTCCTGGGATCGAGTCCCACATCGGGCTCCCTGCTCGGCAGGAAGCCTGCTTCTCCCTCTCCCACTCCCCCTGCTTGTGTTCCTGCTCTTGCTGTCTCTCTCTCTGTCAAATAAATAAATAAAATCTTTAAAAAAAAAAAAAAAAGAAGTATTCTTTTTCAAGGTTAGAAACAAGTGGGGTCCCTGGGTGGTTCAGTCAATCAAGCGTCTGCCTTCAGCTCAGGTCATGATCTCAGGGTTCTGGGATCGAGCCCCGCTTCGGGCTCCCTGCTGGGTGGGAAGCCTGCTTCTCTCTCTGCCTCTTCCTGACGCGCCCTGTTTGTGGGCTCGCTCTCTCAATAAAAAAAATAAAATCTTAAAAAAAGTAAGGATACCCATGATTATTGCTGTTACATATTAAAGGTTTGGGGTGATACAGTAAAACAAGAAGAAAGTCATAAGGATTGGAAGAGAGAAGACAAATTGTCTTTTTTTTTTTTTTTTTTGCATGTAATACCATTTACTTGAAGAAAAGATAATTACCAGACCAACCAGTAGTAGTAAGGAGTTTAGTACGTTTGTCAGATAATATAAACATACAAATATGAAGTTTTTCTCTGTACTGCAATAATTAAGAATGCAATACCATTCACAATAGCAACAACTATAATTGTACCTAGGAATCATTCTGTTCAAAGAATGCCTAGATTTACCTGGAGAAACTCTAAAGGGCATGAAACCAGGCCGGAATAAGTGGAGAGGTATAGTATGGATTGGAAGGAGGACTCAGTGTTGTCCTGATGTCAGTCATTCCATATTAATCTGTCAACTTAATGTAGATACAGTAACTGTATCAACATTTCCAGAGGTGATGGGTCAAACACATCTCACCATTTGCATGGAGGGAAACTGGCTTATCAGTATCTATTTAAAGGAAAAGAACAGAAGATGTGGGGATTTGTCCTCTTACCTATAATTGTGAGTGTTGCATCTGAGAGTTGGGTGCTTGGACATGCTAGTGAATAGCACAGTTCACGGGTTCCCAAGTCTGCTTCATTTATTAGAAACTTCTCCTAGAGTGAATAAAACCTACTCTCTGCATTAATTGAATGTTTACTTTGTGCCAGCCATTGGGGAAATAGGAATAAGGTTTGGATGTTGATTTCTAGGGGCTCCCAGTTGAAGAGGTGAGGCAGAACACACATGCTGCTTAGCAGGATTGGTTCTAGACTCCCTGCAGAGGAGGAGAGGGGACGGGGAGAAAAGCTGTGAGAAACCAGAGATGGTGGCTGTGCTTAAGAAGGGTCTCTTGATTTCTAGGGGAGGTTTGTGCAAAGCATACAAAAATGGCACAAAGTGAAAAATGGGCCCAGAACAGAGCTGCACAGCATTCTGCAGTGATGGAAATATGATGTGGGGGAAGCAAAGTGGCATGTGTATTTATGTGTGTCTGGTGTGAGCAGCAGGATGGCGGGAGAGCCGCCAGCAAGAAGAGCAGCTTTCCTTCGATCATTTGGAAGCATAGTTTATTTCCCAATTGTTGGCTCTGCCTTTTCTCTGCCACTCAAACTTTATTGGGAAATGGATTCTCTTGCCAAAAGAGTGTGATTAATACTGCAACTGGTTGTGGGCTTAACAACAGATTGATGGTTATATTTTTAAAGGGGCAGCGTGCTCACGGTTTATGTCACCAACGGTATGTCCCGTTTATCATCCCTAAGTGGAAGAGGCCTGTGAAAGTTAGATTTTCATTCCTTTTTCACAGGGCGTTTGTTGTTCGCCTGCCACCTTGCATTTGTGGTTTGATCTTGGAGAGTGAGTGTGCATGGGGCAGGAGTGAGTGAGTGTGCATCGTACCACATTTTGTGTGTCTGGCAGTGTCTGCAAGTAAGGCAGCAGAGTTTTCTGGGTACTAGAAAGGAGACGGGGATATGAGGGACAAGGGCTGCCTGTATGCCCAAGCTGGGCCTCGGTCCAGTTCCCCATCTTCACCGGTCCCCAGACTCCTTTACTCCGAGCCTCTAGAGAGGTCCGTTTCAGGGAGACTAGCTCACTGATCACGTCCACAAGACACTGGGGCTAAAACCAGGTGCTGCTCTTATTAATTCATAAAAACAGATAAAACTAAAGTTTTCTAAAGTTTTTATCCACTCATTTTTTTTTTTTTCCCCCCAGAAAGAACTATTGAGCACTTACTAGAAGGTTTATGTAAGCTAGAAAGATGGCGTAGCCATGTAATTAGGCCAGAGGGTGGGGCTTGAGCAGTGCGGGAAGAGAGCACAGTGAGGACCCGGGCGCAGAGGTGTCCTGCCTCTTATGTATTCTCAACTGTGTAGGTTTCTCAGTGTGGGAGGAGCATGGACCCATCCACAGAGTTAGTGGGACATGGAACCCTTCTGTGTACTTGGTCCTGGGCACATACTTGGGAATGACTGGGAGAGGCCATTGGAGTAGGTGCATTTTAGGTGGCATGTGTTGGGTTAGGGTGCCTGGCCTCTTCTACTAGAGTTGGTACTCAGACTTCCTGATGTCTTCTGGACCCTCTCTTAGCCTGAGCGAGGGGCACCCTCTTGCACATTTAAGGGGTTTAGCTGAAGTGGGTATCGTAAGCAGTACCTGGTGGGTATTTGCAATGGCATCTTGATCCATACCACCAGGTCCAAGTGACCTAGACCATCCGTGTTGACATCATACGGGAGGCAGTGTGGCATAGTGAGCAAGGACATGGGCTCTGTCATCGCTCCTTGGGTTGAACTTCGGCCCATGCCACTTAATGAGCTGTGCATCTGCTTTCCTGATTGACAAATGGGGCAAACAATAATGCCTGCCTTCTTGTTGAGAAGATTGAGATAATGCATATATAGCATTTGGTACCACTTCCCAGAATAAGCATTTTGTACTGTTGGATGTGATTACTCTCCTTATTTCTCCTTTTCTTTATTACCTAAATCTGTTTGCTCATCAGGTCACCCTGAACCTTACCATTAACTGAGTAGCTATGGAATCAAAAGGTGGGCTGGGGCCGGCTCATGTTGGCCCTCATAGTCATGTTTGGCATTCTGAGTCTCAGCCTTTGGCAGTGGGGCTCTAGCCTGTGTTTTCCAAGCAGGGGATGATGTGATCTCATCTGTGATTTAAAACCAGCACTCTGGTAACACTTGGGAGGATCTGAAGTCCCATTGGGAGGCTGGTTGGAAATCCATCTGAGAGGTGCAGAGTGCCTGAGTGAAGACCGTGCCTGGAAGAGGAGAAGAGAGGAAGGGATGGTGTTTAGAAATGCTTAGGAGGTATGGGCATGGAGACTCAAGTGATGTTGTGGGAGGTGAGGGAAAGGAGGAGTTAGAGCTATCCCCAGGACCTGTATCTTGGGTGAGCAGCCTAAGGGGACTCCATGATGGAGTGAATAGAGGACAGTAGGTAGAGGTGGTACTGATGAATGCTGTGTATTTTGTCTCCTTTTCATCTCCTCCTGGGCAGGTTGCTCAGGAGTTCTGGGACTGGGAACATATTCCTTGGGATCTTTTTTTTGGGGGGGGGTGGGACAGACCTGAGAAGACTTTTGAGAATATTTTTTCCCCCTCTCCAATTAAGGACCACACATCTATAGTAAAAGGTCACCTGAAGACCACATGAAAGTAAAAAGCAGGCTCATTAGTGTTCTTTTCTTTCTTTTTTTTTTTTTTTTAAAGATTTTATTTATTTATTTGACAGAGACCGCGAGAGAGGGAACACAAGCAGGGGTAGTGGGAGAAGAAGAAGCAGGCTTCCTGCTGAGCAGGGAGCCCGATGCAGGGCTCGATCCCAGTACCCCGGGATCATGACCTGAGCCGAAGGCAGATGCTTAACGACTGAGCCACCCAGGCGCCCCATTAGTGTTCTTTTCTGAGAGTGTTTTTGTTTAATTTGTTTTGTATTTAAAATCAAGTAAAATGAGATAAAATCCTATTAAATATTAAATATATCACATGATAACATTTTAATTTTAATTTCATGTTGTGCATAGTTCAGGAGACTTATGGTATCCCAGATGAATAGGAGAATGTAGTGCTAGACTCCGGGACTTTTGGCACTGGACCCTAGGAATCACGAGGAAATTGGGAAGGTAGGGATTTTTCTTGGAAAAACAGGAGGGAAAGATGTGCATGGAATAAGAAGGCATTTATTAATCTGCCCACCCAGCAGGAGAAAGAATTTAGTTATACTGTGGGTACTGTTAGGTTAAAAAAAACCCAATTATTGTCTTTTTCCAACTGAAATAGTGAAAATTATTTTTAAATAGGGGGTTTATAGTCCCTGACAAGAATGTTTAGGAAATTTGCTGAAGGACAGATGAAATTAAGCCTCTGGTCAGAGGTTCTTCAGCTCTGTCATAGATGGGATTCTGCAGCTCTGGTGAGTGAAAAAGGGGTTTCAACCCTTTGAGACCTGGGGTCTCACATTTCCTGCTTTGAAAGTGAGCAGAAAACTCTCAGTCCTGCTTTATGCAAACAAAGGCTTGCAAAATTCTAACAGTGCGCACACCTGTTCCATTAGCAGTTTAGGTTCTGCACACTTATTTTTCTTCCACATTCAAAGACGTGCTTTCCATTGTAGATTTTACTTGCTATTAGGTTTCCTTGGGTCCAGGCAGACTTAGCCCACCACATGGCTGTAGATGAGTCAGGGGAATGGTCCAAGGTGCCTGACCAAAGTCAGGGAGGATTGATTCTGCTTTGCCCTCTGAATTGAGGCGTCCACATGAAATCAGAGTAATTTCCAGTTGCGCAGCACATTTTACTTGGGAGGCTGCAGGGCACATCCACACAGGGATCCCAGCTCCATCACAGATGCAAGAACCCGTGGGACAGAACCTGACAAATATTTATGAGAACATAGCCTGGCTGCATAATGAATCTCAGTAGAAGAAATGTGACCGGCCATCCGGCCTCTGCGTGCACATTGCCTTCCCAGCATCTGGCTGTGCACCTCTGCAGGAGAGGCCTCTTCATGGTACCAGATGGATCACGGAGGGAGCTGTGTGCACTTGAAATGATGCCCTCCAAGGATACCTTCTAAAATGTGTGTGTGCTCTCAGCTTAGGGACGCTCGCACTTTGGTGAGGAATCCCATGAGGGCTCCTACTTCTTAAAACTTTCTTTTAATTAGACAGTGCTCTTATGATGCTGATGCATCTCTGTAGTTTAGTGCTAAAAAGCAGGACAATGGCCTGGAGAAAAAACACTATTCATTAAGGGCTGGGTGTTTATCTTCTGCATCCATGCAGAGCTCTCCCCAGAGGCTCAGCACTGGGAATGAGCCTGAGATAAAGCTCTGGGAAGGGGTAGAGAGAGATGTGTAGTTTCGGAGTTGAAGTCAGCACATTCTTTCTGGAGAGCCTTGGCTCTGGGCAGCACCTTGATAGTGAGGACATATCGCTTCCAAAATGTGGCAGGAGAGCAGAAGAATGGTTGCTGTTCTTCATCGATTTTCTAGGGGTTTTGACAACCTGGGGTCTGACCCACGGCCCCAGACACTTAGCTACTTGATGACGTGATTATATGGATGCCTAGAATTGCAAGCTCCAATTAGAAATCTAGTCCAACCCTCTCATTTTACAGGGGAGGAACTAAGTTCTGGAAAGTTCCAAGAGTGACTTCACTGCTGTTCTGGGGGAGAATGGAAAGAGGACTGACTTTAGGACCAGATCTGGGCTCTGCCTCTGAACAGATGTGTGACTTTGAGCAAGAACCTAAATAAAAGTTTGAGTAAATGCACAGGCTTCATGGTGTTCTGCTGAGGATGATGTGTGAGGGCTTATTTGGTGTTCCTGTCTGTCTTCCCGAGTCGAATTGAATGATGGACATACGGAACTTGGGAACGCCGATGCACAGATTGCCAGCAAGAAGGCCGGTTTCATTTTCCCTGCTTTTAATGACTCAGATTGTTGGAGATCCAAACCATAGGGAAACATATCTTTTCCTCTGAAAAAGAGCATATGGTCATTAAGAGACATTAGAAAAGTTTGTTTAGTTTTTGCTTTTATTTAACAGTCTAATATCAAGCAATAGCTTAAGTGTGTGTGTGGGCAGGTTTTTATTAAAGGGATTGGTTAACTCAATTATATTACAGTCATCTACTATAGAGTTTCTCAACCCCCCTTTTTTTTTTGATTGCCCCCTCAAGGAGTCTTTTGGACATTTTTTTCCCCTAATTGCCATTCCCCTATAAAATTTTAATACCCCAGATATGCTGTTTATATATCTGTGCTTTATACATAAAAAGAATAAGATAGTCCGCACCCCCTGTCCCTCCCCAAGATCCGAGAGCGTGTGATGTGGAGGGAAGAGCCCAGCAGGGTGTGAAGGCAGCCTCACCAAGTTCTTACTCTCCCTGGAATAAGAGACCCATACAAACAGTTTTGAATGATACAGGGAAATGTTACTCTAAGTGGAGGAAATGAGAGAAATGGAAACAAAGTTAGATTTACAGTATAATGTATCTATTGTATATTCAACAACAAAAAAATGGAAGTCTTTGTTAAAAATGAAAGTGTTTGCTATCACTAGGCAGCTGATTTTATTTTTTTCCTTTATATTCTGTATTTCCCCCCAGTTTTTCTACAATGGGCATGGCTTCTCTTTACAATAAGACAACTATTATTTGTGAAGTAAGCAAGTGCTCTTTGCTCATGTCCTCTCTATGGACTTGAAAGGACCTTCGTTGGTGGCTGAAAGGCTGCCTGGAATGTAAGGCAATGGGCTGTTGCATTTTTGAACACACAGATGGTCTTTTATTCCTCTTGACTTCTTCAAATCCGCTTCTGCCTTGATCTTATGGTAGGGGACCACACCTGGACCATTTTTTGAGCTTGGTGGAAACTTAAAAGGATGTGGGCTTAAGAAGATACAAATTCCAGAATTAAGTACTAATTAAGTTCTTGGACACAAATCACTTCACACACTCCACTTAGAGGATTTGTGTAATTGACTGAGGAAATAGTTTGGAGGGGAAGAGCATTTCTTTTCATTAGTGTTCAAATGAAGTGCAAATTATAGAACTTGGGCTCCATATTTCCTAAAGATAGAAGCTTTGGAGAAAGGAAGAAAAATTAGGAACGGAACTTAGTTTAAAATCAGAAACAAATGCAGTTTGGGTAGAAAAGTTTGGACAATTTTCTACATGGATAATTTGAGAGCAGCCAACTAGTGCTGGGTTGGAAATGACTTCTTTATTTCCAGAGCTCAGGTTTGCAGCCGGATTTTATTTTGTTTGTTTTATTTCACATGCAGCTTGATTCTGTAATAAAAAAAAAAATGTCTCTCTCGGCTAAGGAGACCACGTGAATATTTGAACCATGTGTCAGGGGCCTGCAAACCTACTTTGAGGAATTAGATGTTAAATGAATAGGGGTGGCACCTGCACTTAGGTGGACTGGGATCAAATTACAGGGGTTATTAATCTGCAGGCTTCGGGGTTGAGGATGACGACCAGGTGAATCAGCAACTAATTTCTCCAGCATATTACATCCTTGCACAATTATAGCCAATACATAACTATAATGTCTATGAGGTCATTATATTAATTTGTTGCAGGGATTGTTTCTTGGGCTCTTAATTGTGTGAATTTTGCCTCTGAGTCTCTGGAATGTTGGCCAGTTTCAACAGAGTTGGTTCAGTTCATCTTAACTCTATTGAAATAGATCAATGCCAGCAATGTGCCAGGCTCTGAGGTTAGAGAGATGAGAAAGGCAAGACCTGATCTCGGGGAGCTTACAGTCTGGAGAGCTAGAGCAAATGTCCAGACTAGTCCATGGAGACTGGGCCAGGATGCGTGAGCCAGGCTGGTATAAACCAGTGGAACCCGGAAATGGTTTCAGTGGGGCAGCAGTCCTTCTGGGTCAAGCTGATTGCTTCCTTGTGGGAAAGAAGCAATTTCCAAGAGGAGCTAGAAAGAGAGGTATTTATTTTTTTTATGTGAACTTTCTTGTTATGGGTGGGTTCTCTGGAGGCAGAACTGGAGTTGGGAGCCTGTGTGAAAGCATGTCATTCCACCGCAGGAGGACTGGGGTTGTGGTTCTCAAACTGAACCACATATAACAATTACTCGGGTGGTTTGTTGAAACACAACTTCCTGGGCCCTCTTCCCAGAGTTTCTGATTCAGAAAATCTCCAGTGGGGCTCGAGATTGGCATATGGAACCAGGTTCCGGGGAGAAGCCCTTGTCATCCGTGGTCTGGGGACCTGTCTTTGAGAGGCACTGCTCTGGGGAGGGGGGAGGGGAAGGAAGTAGGACGGGCAGGTGGAGAAGCTAAGCAAGGATGTGGCCTTGGCTGGGGTCCAGGTTCAGCCCGAACCCAAGGGGGACTCCGTAGCATGAACTGCACCATGTTGGCCCCACCTTGAGGCAAGACGGGGAGGACTTTTGTCCCCTGTACCCCCTTGGGTTCGTTAGTCACTGGCCGCTGCTCTGTGGTCCTGGTTTGGTGGAGGGCAATTCTTTAGAGAGGGCAGCTGGGAGTGATTCACATTTGGGCAGTGGTCACCTCCTGGGGCTGTCCACCGGCGGCATTCACGACATCTTTCAAGTTCGAAGGGCTGGGAACAGGTTCACATACTAAAAACGAGAACAGAAACCACAAAGGAACTAGGCAGGGCCATTACAACACACCTGTAGGCCGAATTTGGCTCAGAGGCTGCCTGTTTGTCACTTCTGGGCTACAGGTTTTTCTGAAACCTTTTCTAAGAAGGCATATGCAGGGGTTGCTGGATTTCTTCCAAATAGCTACCTGAAGTTCACTCGATGTGTTCGCCTTAGGAGCCCACGGTGAGCTTGGTTCTCCAGAACATTTTCCATGGCAAAATAGGATGCTTTTCCAACTGATACTGTATAAATCACAGGGAGGCTGTGCAAAGTCTCCCAAACTGGAGTAACCATTATGCAAGCTGTCATACATGACTAACCCATTATTACGGCCCCAGAAAAGCCGATGGACTCCCACCTCATTTCTGGGGGAGCCCATTTCACACCTGAATAGCTCTTATTTTAAAAAGTCAGCCTGATACTCATTACAAACTTGCCTTTGCTAAAAGACATCCTACTGCTTTTTGTTAAGCATCCTCCTCTCCCCCTCCACGCCCCAACAAAGTCCCTTCCTTGTCATACCAGAAATAATTCTTGCTCCTCCATGGTGCTTACCTCTTCAGTTAATATTATAAATGAGAGATCAAGGGTGAATAAATAGAATGTGGCTATATTATATATTATAGCCTTTTTGGATTCCCACCTACGGTAATAATGGCAAGTCAAATCCATTCTGATTCTAAGGAATCAGTTTGCTATTATATACGAAATGTCATCATTTTGGAGTTAATGTAATACTGTAGAGGATTTATTGTAGCAAATAGAAATAGACCACTGGCCAGTCAGTGGCCACTGATGCCAGAAGTCCCCGGGTAGTAATTACCTTGAGCCATGACTGTTCCATATACCAACTGCATTGACGTGTTCGCAGAGGGGCCCCGGGCATGTTGAACATGACTCTGCTTTGGGAGTGAGCTCAGCTTTGGACCTGGGACCATGGTTGGGAGCAAGTATGCGTTGGAGGCTGCTTGTGCCATCCTTTCAAGCATGGGAATGATAGAGGGCCAAGGAGGGCAGAGCTTCTAGCTTTGGAGTCTTATTTCCTTTGGGTGCTAAGCTGCTTAGTCCCCATTTATCCTATGCATGGCCCCACTTACCTAGCAACCTCAGAATCTCAGAGGAAATGTCAAGAACCAGGAGGTAGATTTTGAACTCTGCTGCTCCCTACAACTCCAGTGACTTTGCACTAGTCCCTCCCTAGTTCCTTCTCTCCTGTCCTCCTCTTGATCCTCTGCCCATCCCTTCTTTGATACTCTTTCTGGCTATGCTTAATCTCCTTGCCCTGTAAAACTAGGGATTCCCCATTGTTTGTGCCAGCTCTTTCTCCTCTCGTCTCTCATGACAGTACCACTGCTTTAAGGATGAATCCTGCACCTCTTTCTGTGGCATTGATCTTGCTCTTAAATCCCAGTTCAGCATCAAAAACTTCCTGTTATTATTCCCCCCAGTTGTCCCACAGGTGGACAAACTCAGCAGGTGGCAAACTGAATGCCCCCTTTCCTAATTTGCTTTTTCTCCTTTATTTTTAATTTTTGTTCATGGTGGTGTCCTCTTCCAGACACCAAGGAGTAATCCAAGGACTTCCCTTTTTGTAAGCATTGCTGGGTTCTCGCCTGAAGGTGTATTTCAGATGGTGTCACTCCCCTGTTCCAAAATCCCCAGAGATTGACTCCTTAAAAAAAATGTGTACTTTTTGAGTTGTTAAAAAATTTGAGGTGAAATTCACACAACCTAAAAAAAAAAAAAAACATATTAGAGTGAGCCATCAAGTGGTATTTAGTACCTTCACAGTGTTCTACAACCACCACCTCTGCCTAGTTCCAAAACCTTTTCATCAGAGGAAATCCTGTTCCCATTAAGCAGTTTCTCCCCATTCTTCTCTTCCCCCAGCCCCTGGCAACCACCATTCTGTGTTGTCTCCAAGAATTTACCTCTTCTGGATATTTCATATGATTGGAACCATACAATATCTGATCTTTTGTGTCTGGCTTCTTTTACTTAGCGTAATGTGTTTGAAGTTCACTCATGTCATAGCATGTATCAATCAGTACTTGATTTCCTTTTATGGTGGAATAATATTCCTTTGTATGTATATACCACAATATGTGTATTGATGGACATTTGGGTTGGCTCCACCTTTTGGCTGTTGAACTATGAACTATGAACTTGTGTGTACGTGTATTTGAGTAGAGACTGGTTATTGCTGTACAGCTCAATTTTATGGCTTAAAAAATATTTCTTTAGAGGACCAGATAGCAAATATTTTAGGTTTTGCAGACCATAGGGTCTCTGTCTCAACTCTGAACCCTGCCATTGTAGCACAAGAGTAGCCACAGAAACTATGTAAACAAATGGGCTCGGTTGTGTTCCAATAAAACTTTATAAAAAGATATGATGGGCCAGATTTGGCCCATAGGTCACAGTTTTCTAACCTCTGGTATAGAACAAAATGAAGCCCCTCTCCCTAGAATTCAGTGTCCTTCCTGCTGGTGCTACTCTCCCTGACTTGCCCCCACTCTTCGTCTCACAGTTGACATGAGGTAGAGGTAACCACAGGCGGGGGTGGTGGTGGTGGTGGTGGAAATCAGGGCTTTGTGGGTGGAGAAGAAAGAGGGAAGTGTGATTTGGTTGGAGTAGGAAGGAGAGAAGCCAGAAATAACTCTGGGGGGCAAACTCTGATCTCACAGCCCCTGTGGGCTTGAATTCTAGGTTGATAGATTCTTAGGAATTGTGCCCATCTGCCATCCTTCTTCAGGCAAAGCTTGGGCTCCCAAACTTTCTCAGATTTAGGAAGCAGTGTGGAGATATTCCCACAACATTGTTAGGGGAACGCTTATCATTGGAAGCCTGTTGCGGAACCTCTGCAGTGTTCTTGGGTTAATCTCATTTTAGAAGATGGAAGGAAAGAAGTTCATTGTCTGGAACGTACCCTTTAAAAGAGTTGTAATTCGCAGAGCTTGCGGAGAAGTGCTGCTGTAGGTGACAGGAAGGCCTCCGGGGACAAATAAACATTTATGGATGAAAACTGAGCTGAGTCCTTCTTGGATGAGCAGGAAGCCATCTGGGTGACACAGACTGGTGGGTATGTGAGTGTCTTCGTCCTTGTGCCCCACACATGCACCTGCCATTTGCACATTTCTGTAATTTTGGAAGGAGAGACTTGAACAAAATGCCAGAATGGGAAACATGGTTTCCAGAAATCTTTTGTCTGAGAGAATACTCTGGCTTATAGCTGTTTTCTTTAAGGCCCACACTTGGGCAGATAGAGGGATACACAAGTGCCGTGGTGGACCGGGAGCGATAGAATCAGGTAGTAGAGCTCCAGTCCTGGCTTTCCTGTGGGCTACATGTGCAACTTGCAAATTGTTGTACCTCTCTGGACAGCTCTGCTGCCCCATCTGGGAAATGAGAGGTCTCCTGCTCTGAGCCCTTTGGCTACCTGTGGAAGTATGAGTCTGCTTGTCCCAGCTGGCATGAATCTAGGAGGCAACACAAGCTTTCTCCTCTCTTAGGACCTTCCTGGCCCATCCCATGCACACACAAATCTCCCATCTCAGATGCTTTGCTCCCAACTTGTGTGAGGTCGCACCTTGGCCTCAGGCTGGTTTTCATTATCCTGGTTTATTGTGCAAAGTTTAACATTTCTGCATAGTTCTAGGAGGTTTCATTTGCCGACCAACAGGTCTTTGAATCCAGTCCTTGAAAGCTGAGCACATGCTTCTGGGAGACATTCTCGTTCCCCATTAGGGGACATATACAACTGTGTGATCACCAAAATCCATTTCTCCTTTCCTTCTGAGCCATAGTGAGAATACATTCCTAGACCCTCTTGTCAGATGTAGGCATATATTGAGTTCTGGTCACTGGAATGTAGGCGACTGTGGTGATGTGTGTATATATACCACTTTTAGGCTTGGCCTGTAAGTCCCTATCACATGTGTTTTTATTCTCTTCCCTTGACTGTAGAGGACTCTGGGGCCATAGGATTTGGTGGAACTAAAGGAGCCTGGATCCATAAATCTGTGTTGGACTGTTGCATGAATGCATAGACAATGTTCATGGTTTCAAGCCATCAGAGTGTTGAGATGATTTGGTATAGCAGCTGCCCTGTGCTGCCTAGTGCACCTGCTCTGTGTGATGCAGAAGCGAAGGAGATGGTTTCTCCCTTTGGAGGTGCTTCTAGTCTAGAGCGTAGCTCTTCAGAAGCATGGTGTGGAGGAGAGGAAGTTTTGGCCATGGGTGTAATGATCTTCTTCAACAGTGCGTACAAGCCATGTCGTGTGAGAGGAAAGGGCAAACCTGAAGACTGGAGGGGCCAGGACGGTACATGCTAGCTTTCAAAACCATGACTGAGTCTAGAAATAACCTCTTCTATTTTCTCAACCGAGCGCTGGGATTTTCCTGCCTATTGGATCTTGACACTTCCCATTAACCTTTTCTTCGGGAGACAGTGGAAAAAGCTGTACTGAGAACCTCATGATAAGCAGGTGGTGGGTAATTGAAGTGTTACCAGCAGCAGCTAGACACATGTGGGCTTCCTGTTTGACACAGCCAGTTCCTGTCAGCTCTTAACTTCTGGAAGACTTGAACTTGATGGTTGTGGGAAGGAAGGGATGAGGACGCCTGTCAACAGTTCACAGCTTAAAGCAGGAGCTCTCAGGCTGACTTACGGTGGATTTTGATCAAGAAATATTTATCCTGCATAAGCTAGATGTTGGCATCCCTTTGTTGTTTTTCTATCTGGAATCATTTTAATGGGGGTTTTGAGGGGATAACTATATGGGAGGAAGGTCTGTTAGGACAGGTGAACTCTTGTAACAAACCATCTCAACATCTTGGAGTCTGAATACAGTAATATTTGTTCCCTTCACCATGCCGAGTGAAGGTGACAGAGGAGCTATGTTCCACACAGTCATTCAGGTACACAGCTGTGCCTAACTGCCCAACTGTAAGGGATCCTGGGAAGTGTGGGCTCCTTGTGTGCTCAGGAAAAGGAGGAAATGTCAAGGGATGAACCAGACAGCCCTCTCTGCCCTAGAAGGGAAGTCATTTTAAAGAAAAGTTGTTTGGGTCTCTTAAAAAGCTGTTATTCATGAGTAAAATACAAGGAAAGGCAAATCATGAAACAAAACTATATACTGCCGTTAGCAAATTTTATTTCCTAAAGAGTCCAGGTGGGGCTGTGCACTGGTGAGTCTTTATTCCCAGAGACCTCGGGACTGTTAGGACCTGAGTCGGGCTGGGGATGGAATATAACATCTGGGAACTTACAAAGCTTCCTCTTGGGTTGAAGAGTCCTGTTTCGGTGGCCCTGCCTCTGTATTATTTCTCTGGAGCCTTCCATGGGTCTTTAGAAGGCCCTGGATTCCCCAGCTGTCATTATGGACTAATAGCTCTGAGGCATTTCTGCCAAAAGGGAGACTGCTCCTGACACTGTGGGTTGATCTGTCCTAAGACTAAGAGCCCCCTGGGAGGAAACCAGCATAGCATTGAGCGGTAGAAGTTGGCTCTTTCGAAAGCTGGCTACAAATGGGACAGGGATGCTCCCCAATGAAGGTGGTTGGAGACATTTGCTGAAAGAGGGGCTGGCTGACACTTCTGCAGCTTTGAGCCTGGCACTGCATGGCTCCTTTCATTTGTTCTACCTGGGATCCCTGTTATTGCTCAGTCTTCGGCAACCTCCCACCGAGAGTCTTGATTCTACCAAGAACCTGGACACTTTCTCGGTCACCTTTGCTCCAGTTCCAGAGAGATTATTTGTAAGCCTAAATAGAACTGAACAGTTTGCTGCAGTTTTCTGAATGTGAAAGGAGATGACCAAAAAACAAAGAGATGAGCTCACAGATTATAGTTTTAAAAACGATCAAAACCAGATGGCTATAGATGTGAAATTTGCCGTGATGACCTATGTCTTACCTCTAGAGAAAGATACTCTTAGGAGAAAACTAATACAAAGTGATGATAGAGTCCAGAATTCTTTTTTTCCCCCCTTAATGACCTTATTAGAGAAATTATACCCTGGATAACAGTATAGTAGTAAGCTCCCCATGGAGTTACTTAGACTGAAAATCTGATTTTTTTGGGAAAAAAAATGGTAACTGTCAGCCTTGCTCAGGTTTGAATTAGTCCAAGATTCCATGGCCCATATTCATATATAAACATGAATTCTTTAATCTACATACATTTGGTATTCATCCTTGATTATCTCTTCTAGCATAACATTAAAATGATTGCATGCCATACAAGAGTGTGTGTTGGTTTCCAGTGAGAGCTAATAGCAAGGAACATTTAGCAGTTTGAGATCTTCCCAGCAAAGTGAGGTAGAGAATTGAAGCTGTTATTCAGATTATTATTTCTCATTATTATTAATTAACGGTAATAATAGAAGCTGCTGTTTATTGAAGGCCTACTCTTTTCCCAGGTGTTTGGCATGTATTATCTCCAACCCTGACAACAGCCTGAAATGAAGGCTCAGTTGTGTTAAGTGGCTTTGCCCCAGGTCGCCAGCCAGGAAGAGACAAAGCGAGATTCAGAGCAAGGGCTGTTGCATCTGAAGGCTTTTCTTTGGTTTTGCATAAAAATATCAGCTTTTGTCACATCCAATAAAATGCACACTTCCTATGTGTACAGTTTGAATTGTGACAAATGTAACCACCACCTGGGTTAAGGTGTAGAACATTGTCATCAACTAGAAATTTCCCTCCTGCCCCTTTGCAGTCCTGCCTCTGATGCCCAGCCCCAGGCAAGCAGTGACCTGATTTGGGTCACTGTAGATTAGATTTGTCTCTTCAAGAGCTTCACAGAAACAGAATCTTGTAGTATTTGCTCTTTTGTGTTTATATCTGTTTGTTCAACGTAATGTTTTTTAAGCTTTACCCCTGTTGTTCTGTCTGTCAGTTGTTCATCTGGGGCTGTAGTGTCGAGCTTTTAATTGAGCTCTTGTTCTGTATATTATTGGGCAAGAGTTATTCTTCCCAAGTTGTCCTTCCCAAGTCCTGCCACCCTGCCAGTTCCTTTATGGTGAAGTGTGGGACACAGATGCCGAGATCAGATTTGCAGACGGGATTTCATGGGTCTGAAAAGACTGGGGAGAAGGGTACCTTGAATTCTGCAAGCTCATCCATGAAATGGTGCCAATGACGGACTTCATGCACTTATTGTGAGGACTAAAGGAATGAAAATACGTAGCCTCTGTAACAGTGCAGGGCATGCTGTAAGTGCTCAGTAGATAGGAGCAGTTACAGTATTCCAAACTGAAGCCTCAAGATGGTGGACACCACTTTCTAGGAGCAGAGCCACTTGGGGCCCATTAGTTGAATACAGCATCCAAACACATCCTCAACAGATGTTGCCAGTCCTCCCCACTCTTTCCTAGCCATATAACTACTAAGCTGCCTAGCTTTCTAGGATCTAGATATTTAGATCTTCATAATTAAAACTTTTTCTGACATATGATTTACATACTATGAGTTTACAGAAACATGTACACTCCTGTAAAACCCACAGCTTGACTAAGATACAGAATATTTCCATTGCCCCAGAAAGTTCCCTTGTACTCTTTTCCACCTAGTCCTCCTCCTCTTAGGCAACCATTAATCTGATTTCTCTCAGCTACGTTTTGTCTATTCTGGAGCATCATATGAATGGATATTGTGTACTGTTTTGTGTCTGGCTTCTGGAGGAGAACATGGAAGCCCTTGTTAAGTGTTAAATGCACGGCGGGCACTGTGCTGACCACATTTGGAGTGAGTACTCATTTAATCTTCACAATAACCTTGCGAAGTATATGGAGCACCAGATTGTAGCCTTGTGTGAGTATGTCCGGAAGGGGCATTGTACATCACTTCCATTCCTGTTTTGTTGGCTAGAATACATTCTTGGAGCTGGACGCAGCTTCAGGGTGGTGGAGTGCGAGTGGTTGGAAGAATGGAAAGATGTAATTCCTAGTGGTCGCCCCATCCCAGAGGCAGCACTATACCACTGAAGAGGGAACCATACTACTACTATTTTTTTTTTTTTAATACCTTACGGTTTTATTTGTCAGTTATGCCTCAGTAAACCTGGAGGGGAAAAAAAAACATTGTTCGAGGAGTTCAATTACATGAGTCTACTGGCTCAACCACTTACTTTTTTTTATAATTTTATTTTGTTAGTCACCATATAGTACATCATTAGTTTTTGATGTAGTGTTCCATGATTCATTGTTTGCTTATAACACCCAGTGCTCCATGCAGAACGTGCCCTCCTTAATACCCATCACCAGGCTAACACATCTCCCCAGCCCCCTCTCCCCTAAAACCCTGTTTGTTTCTCAGAGTCCATAGTCTATCATGGTTCATCTCCCCCTCTGATTTCCCCCCTTCATTTTCCCCTTCCTACTATCTTCTTTTTTTTTTAAAAACATATAATGTATTATTTGTTTCAGAGGTACAGGTCTGTGATTCATCAGTCTTACACAATTCACAGCACTCACCATAGCACATACCCTCCCCAATGTCCATCACCCAGCGCCCCCCCCATCCCTCCCATCCCCCACCACTCCAGCAACCTTCAGTTTGTTACCTGAGATTAAGAGTCTCTTATGGTTTGTCTCCTCTCTGGTTTCATCTTGTTTCATTTTTTCCTCCCTTCCCCTATGATCCTCTGTCTTGTTTCTCAAATTCCTCGTATCAGTGAGATCATATGATACTTGTCTTTCTCTGGTTGACTTATTTTGCTTAGCATAATACCCTCTAGTTCCATCCATGTCATTGCAAATGGCAAGATTTCATTTTTTGATGGCTGCATAATATTCCATTGTGTATATATACCACATCTTCTTTATCCATTCATCTGTTGGTGGACATCTTGGCTCTTTCCATAGTTTGGCTATTGTGGACATTGCTGCTATAAACATCGGGGTGCACGTACCCCTTCAGATCACTACATTTGTATCTTTGGGGTAAATACCCTGTAGTGCAGTTGCTGGGTTGTAGGGTAGCTCTATTTTCTTTCAACTTTTTGAGGAACATCCACACTGTTTTCCAGAGTGGCTGCACCAGCTTGCATTCCCACCAACAGTGTAGGAGGTTCCCCTTTCTCTGCATCCTCGCCAACATCTGTCGTTTCTTGACTTGTTCATTTTAGCCATTCTGACTGGTGTGAGGTGATGTCTCGAGGTTTTGATTTGTATTTCCCTGATGCCGAGTGATGTTGAACACTTTTTCCTGTGACTGTTGGCCATTTGGATGTCTTCTTTGGCATGAAATGTCTGTTCATGGCTTCTGCCCATTTCTTGATTGGATTATTTATTCTTTGGCTGTTGAGTTTGATAAGTTCTTTATAGATTTTGGATATGAGCCCTTTCTCTGATATGTCATTTGCAAATATCTTCTCCCATTCTGTCGGTTGTCTTTTGGTTTTGTTGACTGTTTCCTTTGGTGTGCAAAAGTTTTTTATCTTGATGAAGTCCCAATAGTTCATTTTTGCCCTTGCTTCCCTTGCCTTTGGCAATGTGTCTAGGAAGAAGTTGCTGCGGCTGAGGTCGAAGAGGTTGCTGCCTGTGTTCTCCTTTAGGATGTTGATGGATTCCTGTCTCACATTTAGGTCTTTCACCCATTTGGAGTCTATTTTTGTGTGTGGTGTAAGGAAATGGTCCAGTTTCATTCTTCTGCATGTGGCTGTCTAATTTACCCAACACCATTTGTTGAAGAGACTGTCTTTTTTCCATTGGACATTCTTTCCTGCTTTGTCAAAGATTAGTTGACCATAGAGTTGAGGGTCCATTTCTGGGCTCTCTATTCTGTTCCACTGATCTATGTGTCTGTTTTTGTGCCAGTACCATACTGTCTTGATGATGACAGCTTTGTAATAGAGCTGGAAGTCGGGGATTGTGATGCCACCAGCTTTGCCTTTTCAACATTCCTCTGGCTATTCAGGGTCTTTCCTGGTTCCATACAAAGTTTAGGATTATTTGCTCCATTTCCTTGAAAAAAGCTGATGGTATTTTGATAGGGATTGCGTTAAATATATAGATTGCTCTAGGTAGCATAGACATTTTCACAATATTTGTTCTTCTAATCCATGAGCATGGAATGTTTTTCCATTTCTTTGTGTCTTCCTCAGTTTCTTTCATGAGTATTCTATAGTTTTCTGAGTACAGATTCTTTGCCTTTTTGGGGAAACCATACTTCTTTGTTGGACAGCTATCTCTGCCTCCATCCCCAGTTTGACTCCACCTCAGGTTAATAGTATCAATGGCAGCATAATGGGTGGGGATCCAGGAGTTCAATGTCTAGATTTGACACTTCTTGTGTGATCAAGGCAGGTCATTTCCCCTTTCTGCATCTCTGTTTTCTTGTGTACAAAGAGTGAGTTAAATTAGGTAACATCAAAGGTTCCTGTCTTAACATTTAATGGTTTTATGTTGTGCTCAATGTATTGTTCTCGGACACATTGAAAAAAATCTCTCTGAGGTTTTGGCTGAAGGTAGGTTCAGTAAATTTGGGCTAGTCTGTTAAGCCAACCACACATTGACTGCCAACCACTCATCTTTCACCTAGCAGCTAAGGGAAACAAGAAATCCTCGGACCATACAGCACAACTGTTGGAAATAGGAATTTTTTGACAGTTTAGTCATGAGAACAGTAAATTCAGCTTCTGATAAATAATTTACTTGGAGGACTGGGAAGCTAGTTTCACTGTTCTTATCCAGCTTGTTGCTTGAGAAATACAATTCTGGTCATGCCAGGAAGGAAAAAAAAAAAAGAATTTATCTTCTATGGTCCTTGACTGCCCGTCCTCTGTTCTTCTGCGACCATTTCAGAGAAAGCCACAATTTCTGTCGGCTGGAGCAGTGAACACTTTGCATTTCCAGTTGGCCTGTCTCCACACTGCCCACGATCACCCGTAACACTGTCCTTGGGGGTCACAGAAGGCACTAATGTTAGTGAAAACGTGCTGATTGATATTGTTTGTATCTGGGTGACCGAGGAGGAAGAGAGAAAGCCAAAAATGCCTCCTTGGTCATGCCCCTCTCCATTACTGGACAGGAACTGAAGGAGGCCTGGCCAAACCTGTGTGTTTCCAAGTCTGGTTTCATTCTGGGCTTTACATTTTGTATCTTTCATGTCTCTGAAGTTGCTTTTCTACATGCCCAGGGAACAGAGCCGCCTGGCAACACGTTTAGTTCTCTGTTGTCTGGGTTTTCCAGGGTCGATGAAACTTGGATTCTCATTAAGATTACTGAGCCTCATCATTTTTAATGTTAGGCCCAAGGTAATATTTAATGAGGCTGAAAAATATATTAATAAAATTGCATGTAGTAATTAGCAGGAAATTATAATGGTTGGGTGATGGGGAGATTTTAGAAATCAGTTAGGAGTGATCAAAACCAATCTCGAATGTCACTACTTATTTTTTTGCTTTCAATCATCATGAACTACACCTTTGCATTTTTATCTTTGAAAGGAAAGTCTTTGATTGGGCTCATGCATATTGCTATTATTTCATGTTATTTTGTTCCTTACAGAGTATCATAGAGAGCTCGAGCTAGCTGGGTCTTTAGAATTACTTGTAAACCATCCTGTTGCCCCCGAGAGGCAGATGGGATATTTATGATTTCTATCTTTAGGGTGTTTATTTGAAGAGAGAGGCTGTCAGAGATAGGAGTCCACATGGGCTTCTCCGAACAGGAGATGAGAACAAGACGCATCTGTGGGGCTCACCAATATAAATGACGGCAAAACACCAAAAGCTCACAGATTTGGGAGATATACATCTGGGACCAAAGTTTTAAGATCAAGGTCCTAAAACCTTTGCAACATCTCCAGGTTTGCCTCTTCTATGAATCCTTCTCCACGATTCCAGGAAGGCAGAGCTTTCCATTATAAACCTGGTTGAGAATTGAGCTCGGGCTTGTGGAGGGTTTCCCTATAGCCGCTGTTTTCCACTCTGGTCTGTTATTCCTACTCAGACTGGGGGCATGTGGGGAAAAACCTAGAGGTGGCAGAAGCTTCCAGGATCAGAGACAGTAGTAATTCGTTGACTCATAAAATAGGTACCTAGATTTTTGGGGGATGTGCGTTCATGTTCTCCCATTCCCTCTGTCCTTTTCTTGTTCTCGCAACACATTGTCACTGCAGGCTGGGTGCTGCTTCCTGGGAATGGAGCTGTGAGCAGATACAACTCCTGTCTTTCAGAGGTTTGCCCAGCAATGGGTGGTGGATAGTCTTCTTATGCCATGGAGACATGAAGGTCATGAAGGTGTTGGACAGTTCAGTGTTGGAGAAGGAGTGGAAAGGCTTGAATGGTCTGGACGTTGGAGTGATACTTCTAGGCAAGAAGAGCAAGGCAGGCATTCTAGGCAGGAGCAGAAGTGTGAAAGAGTGCAAGATCCAGGGGGCTGCACACAGCTGGGTGGTGCTGGATCCCTGGGTGTCAGTCATGGTGATGGTGGGTGATGCCAGGGGTTGCTTCAATCTGGTTGATAATGGGGCTGCGACTGAATGGTTTTAATCAGTCTGGCCACCTCTCCCTCTTAGAGACTCCCCCTCACCTGTAATGTGGGAATCATAAAAGATTGGGAGGATTGGCTGAAATAACCCGTGTAATAAATGCTCATCGTAAAGCTGGTGGTGTAGCAGAAACTCAGTAAATATTAGGGATTACTCTTACCCATAGCCATTGGCCCAGGGAGATTCCATGACGGGTACAGGTTCATAGAATCACATGGTGGCAAGGTGGGTCCTTACCTCCAAGTCTTACAGCTCCTGTCTCCTTGAGCTGTTAGGAGTGGGACTTAACAGTTAGCAGCCAGAGCCTGCTGCCATCTGAAGCATATCTAGACCTGAAGGAAGGTGCCCCTTGCACCCAGGAGAGCAAAGCTTCCTTGTCAGATTTTCCCAGGAAACACTTGGGCAGGAATACATAGGATGTGGGGATTGAAAGCCTCATGCCAGTGGTGCAATTGAGGGTTTAAACACAGAGCCATTCTGGCCTTGATGATCTGTGGTCCTGCTGGCTCTGGCAGGAATTCGCTTCCACATGAGGAGCACATTCTCTAAAGCCTTAGGTTTACTTGTGGCTGAGATGTTCGGGTTCAAGATCATAATCAGGCTACAAACTTCATACTACTATTTATATTCCTATTACCTACCTAATGCCTCTTGGGAATTTTTTTTTTTTTTTTAAGACCTTCAAGTAGAGTGATGGGTTTGTATATTCGTTTTGAAGTATGTATGTGGGTATGTAGGTACTTCTGTAATTTTTATCAGGCCTTTTATGGATTCATGAATCATAAATTAGATGTATAAATGGACTCTTCCTTTGCCGAAGACTGTGAATCTTTCCTCAATGCACGACTGGCAGGAAGCTGAGACTCAGAAGTTCGGATGTTGACCCCACCACCTGCTCCGTAACCATGGGGTTCTGGATCTAGGAGGGTGGGTGCTGAGAGAGGTCTGGTTGTCTTTTCCCATGTTCCAGGGCTTGAGGGGGAGATGGGGGACAAGCCCAGGGTGACTGCCTCTGAGGCAGAACTGGCCACTGAATATTCAAGCCTCGTTTCGTTCTCCTGCCGAGCTCCCCCGCGTCCCTGTGGATGGCTGCCTCAGACACTCCCGCTGGTGTTTGGATTCAGGTGCAGGTGTTGTGGGGCGGATGTGTTAACCTGTGACAGGAGGGTGGCTGCTGGGCAGGCATGAGCAGGCGCCTTAGTGAAGGTCACCTGCTAAAAGACTGCTGTTGGTCAACACCCTTTCTCCCTCCGTGGGATCAAGGATGCCACGGGGCTTTCTCGACATGTCACCAACTTTGTCACTTTGTTGATCATATTTGCCTCTCTGTTGTAGAGCAGATGGCAGAATGTATTAGGAATTTAACATCACCAGAAAAATGAAAGTAGAAACATTTTTTTCCTAGGAGAATTTGGGAAAATAATGTCTAATACTCCTAGACGCCTCTGTGGGCATCACCAACCCCTGTCATTCTACTACTTGAGCATCTCTTCTGTGTGTTTTTCCTCCCCGTGGCCACTGCCTGGGGTTGGAGCCCTCACCCTCTCAGGCCTGCCAGACAGCCAACAAACTGCCTTCCAGGTGGGCTTCTCTCTACCTTCCAGCCCCATGCTGTGGGCATGCCGCCATCACGGGGCTGTCTCTCTCTGACTGGCTATGCCACCCTGGTGCTTACACTCTTCCCTGGCTCCCCGTGACTCATCCTTAGCCTGCCTGAGGAGGGCCTCGTGACCAGTCGGCCCCTGCCAGCCTCCAGCCCAGGGTTCCTGGACGTCTGCCCCCCTGCTGTTGGCCTCGCCTCTTCTGCATGCTCTCGTTCCCTGAGCCTGCCCATTTTCTCAGGCCACCCCTCCCCGCTCTCTTCCCTCTGTCTGTAACCCCCTTCTCTTCTGACCTCACCCCATCTGCCCAGCCATCTCCAGTGAGCTCTTGACTTCTTTTTGGGATTGCTTCCTGCATCCTCTGCTGCCAGGCAGAACCCAGGACCCTCCTTTGTATCCCTAGATTCTCTTGTCTGTTTTCACACACAGTCTCCACATTGGATTACTCATCTGTTTTGCCTACCACACATGGTGAGTCCTTGCAGAAGGGACCATCCCTTGTCCATCTCGGTAACCCTGGGCCAAGGGAGCAGCATGTCATGGCAGTGATGGGGCATCTGCGGGTTCCAGTTCCACTGTGTCTGGGGGATTTGGGGTAGTGTGGGTATCCCCAGCAGTTCTGCACGGGGACAAAATAGCCACTATTGGACAGAATTACTGTGGGGATTAGTTGAGGTAGTTCTTGGAGGACTATACCTGGCACAGAGCACAGGAGCTGAATAAATGTTCTTTGCTATTATTGTTACTTGGTTTTGGAAAATGCTGGATTTTTGGTAAGCTCTTGTTAAATAGAAGGACTAAGTGCTTGAATGAAATGCATCATTTTGTTGAAATCTGACTCTCTGAAACAGAGTTAATAAAAGAACATTAATTTTCTCTTGTCTCTTTTCTCTCTGAACTTTATTTTTCTGTCCCCCAAGAGCGAATAGTTTCTCAGACATTAGCAAAAACACTGTACTTAAGCGACCCAAGAATGTTTGGAAAAGAGCCATTTTGCCCACTAAGCTAATAGTCAGGATTCACCTCCCTGCTGATTGAGTGACACCCCATTTCCCCCCTCCTAAAAGAACTAAATAGCCTATATTTCTTTTTTAAATTAAAGTGAATGAAAATGAATTTCACAACTCCCCTGGAGATGCCTGAAGACACACTGGGATGTCAAATAAAAAAGTTGGGAATTGCTGAGCTGAAGCACAGTAGTCATGGGATCCCAAGAAAGATGAAACACTAAAAGCATCCTGAGTGGAGGAGGAGGGCAGAGGGAGAATCAAGGAAAACAGCTAGATTATGAGGCGGAGAGATAGGGGAGTGGGGGTGGAGGGCTGTATTGAAAAGAAACTATTAAGTGACTGATCTTTAACTTCCATGGAAAGAAGCAAAACAGGTCCAAGACATGCTGAATAATTGCCCAAGAATTATTCCTGGCCGCCCTATAAATGATTCCTTACTATGCAAAAATATTGAAAGCAGAAGGGAAATTATTGTTCTGAGCTCAGAAATTTCTCAGTTCTCTGAGTTTGCTGACGAGATTTGAGCCCATTATCCTTGTCTCACTATGAGCCTCCATCAATAGCAGAACTTGTATATCCTCGGGGATTGTCTACTGAGTTCATTTTGGTTTAACAAGTGTTTATTGAAACCGGAGATGTGTCTAGGGTTGGGATTAGAACCATCGGGCATGCTGGGGTTGTGAGGAATGGTTCTTTGGACCTGAGGAGTGCTTGGTGGGATGAGGGGAAACCATTGGAGAATGGCTTGTGAAGGTGCTATGCCCCGACCTCAGCCCAGTGCCTTGAGCCATCTCCATGGGGAGGACTTCTTCAATGGCTTTTTTAGGTGTTCTGGTAGGATAAGATGAGGCAGGCCAACTCATGTGGGCCCCCGGGTGCTTCTCCCTGCATTCTCGGCTCCTCCAGCCTTCCTTGTTGCCAACTGCGTAATTGTCTTAAATCATGAAACAGAGCACGTCACCTTGTTGGCTTTGCATTGCACCTGGTTTCCATTTGCACCTGGAATAAAATCCATACTCATTAGCATGGCCCATGAGGCTCTGCATGACTTGGCCCCTACCAGCCTCTTTGCCTGGTTCTTCCCATTTCTGGGCTTTGCACTTGCTCTTCTCTTTGGAACAGCCATCCCTCAACTCCGCACAGCGTGGTGCTCTTGAGCTCCTGGGCTTTGGCTCAGAAGACCTTTCTTAGCCACAGAATCTAAATTTACCTCCCTTACCTGCTGCCTTCTTTTAGTCTCTCTGCCTATGTCATCTGTACTTGCTATTTGTCATTATCATCTGTTTTCTTGCTCTTCTCTCATGAGATTGTGAGCTCAAGAGGGCAAGGTCCTGTTTTTTTTTTCCCTTCTCTCGTTTGTCCCAGTGCATGGCACACAGTAGGTTCTTCATAAACTGTGGCTGACCTTTCCATGCGTTGGTGGGGTCAGGAGTGCATAGCACTGAGGAAAGAAGGAGGGAATTTTAGGGACCAGGGGTATGATGGAAGGAACACTATTAACTCAGGAGACGGGGGCCAAGTCCCCTGGCCCCTGGGGACGTGGGTAGCCTTGTCTGTAAAAAGAAATTATGCTCAAGGATCCTCCCTCCTGGCTCTCAAAATTCTTTGAGTGTAAAAGCTCTGAGACAGAACAGTTTATTGATTGACAGCTCTTTGGCCTAAGCCTGCCCCAGAAATGTTTTCATGAAGAGACGTTGCTCACTGCCTGCCTGTCTCAGGTTGACGTTTTCAGGCTTAATTAGAGGCTGTTACCCCTTCTTAAGTAGTCACACACCAGACACGCCAAATAACCTTAGCACCGGGTGCTGAGATAGGAGAATGGAATAACAATTTGATTTCGGGTAGTTAAAAGCCGAAGGCCTCTACACCACAGTTGTTCATTTCCTTGATTTAACAAGTTAAGTGAGTTCTCTGTGAGTTTTTCTAATTTGTTCTGTAACATTTTTTTGAGTCGGCTACACTGGCTCTGAAGCGGTGGGAGGTACGTCCTATTGAAAAGGCTCCCCACCCCTTGGAGCAACTGTTACGAACATCGTGCCGAGCATTTTTACACACCTTGCTGCGTTTCATCCTCCCCACGGCTCTGGGTGGGGTGGGGGGGACACGCCGTCAGCATCTGAGTCCTGTAGGGCTGAAGCACACTCGAAGACAGGCCCCCTCCGTGGTGAGGTTGCATGGCGGCACGACTCGAATCTCGGTCTCTGATTCCCCTGCCAGCGCCTGTGGAAAGAGTGAGTTGTTCGATTTGGTGTCTGCTCCTGGGGTTTGTAATGGACTGACGGGGGAGCAGCACGCGCTGGAAAGGATTAGTGGCTGTGTAGCCCCTCTTCATGGCACTGCTCATGTCTTCCTCTGGCTTCCCAGGTCAGTCTCACTGGCAGGTGTTGTCCCCTCCAGCCTGTGGGGTGATCACCTGATCCCCGAGTCTGCATGTGGTCACCTCTGGTCAGCTGCCTTCCCTCGGTTCTGCGGTCTCCTAGCCTGTCCACCTGCAGACGCCCCTCATGCTGGGCGCCCTGGGTGGATTTGCTTGGCGGTCTCCTGCCAGGCCCAGAGGCTGTGCTGGGGCCCCCGATTCTGCCTCAGCCTTCTCGGGCTCTGGCCCCGGGGGCTGGGCTCCTGCTCGGCAAGGTCTCCCCCCACCCAACCACAGGAGCCACGGGGGCGCCATCTCAGCCATTCCTGTTGGGGCCTGTTGGAAAGGTCCCTAAGATCCCCTCAGCCTGGCACCAAAATTGGCTTGACTCAGGCACATGAGTAGTTCTTGGTGGTGGAATTAGTGGAGGAAGGAAGGGAAAAGCAGCACCAGTCCAAAAACATGAGACCCTGTGAGCATGACAAATCTTACCCACCTCGCAGTCCCGTAACAGGAAAGCACTCCTACAGAAATCACTTTCATTGTATTACTCAGGCCACTTTCTCACTGTGTGACCTTGGGAAGGCGATGTTCCTGCCGGGGCCTCAGTTTACCCATTGGGTAAAATGGGAATACTGGACTGGATCATTTCACAGGTATGTGGCTTGAGACCTCCGTGACAATTCTTGGGCTTCTCCTTGAACTTGCACGCACACTCATGGTGTGTGAACCATGGTGTGTGGTTAGGACCGTGGACTTTTGAGGCAGGGAGACTTGAGATGGGGTTGGCTGCCTGCAGGCTATGTGACGTTGGGCAAACCAGTTATAAGCTTGCTAAACCTGTTTCCCCATTTGTAAAACAGGGCCAACACCAGAACCTTCCTCACCAATGGGGTACAGGCAAAATTGGGGGAGAGACCAGCAAAACTAGGCAGGAAACACCTCACTGAGATGATAGGTCTGATAGGATAGAAGCACAAATGGGAAGGAGGAAGGAAGTACTTGGACCCCTGGAGCTTGGGAGACATGACCTATTGGAGGTATGGGCAGATGGGGGGTGGGTTGTGAAAGAATACCCTCCCCACTACCTTGTCCCAACACAACTCTCCTTGTGTGGTCATTCTTGTACTTGACTGAGAAGAGAGGCAGATTCAGTTACCCATGCCGAGGGAGCTGGGGATTCTAAAACCTAAGGTCACTAAGGGGGGCGGGATACTCTTCCTGAAGTGGAGATTTCTGAGGATGAGTGC
Organism: Phoca vitulina; assembly: GCF_004348235.1. NCBI lineage: Eukaryota > Metazoa > Chordata > Mammalia > Carnivora > Phocidae > Phoca > Phoca vitulina. The sequence continues at coordinate 3,899,995 of NW_022589725.1, forward strand.
TCTATAGTTATGTTGCTTTTTCTTCCTGCAGCCCAGGATCTGCTGTCCCTGGGAGCCCATTTTTCATTTCCAGGGCAGAGCCAACTGTTGGCTCTGGGCAGGACAGGTTTGGCTTTCGGAGATGATGTATGGTGTCTAGATGTGCTGCCTGGTTAGTAAATTATCCCCTGGATCAGTGGACAGTGAGACATTTTAAATGGGAGCCTATGGGCTTTGTGGAGCCTCCGCATTCTGAATTTGCAGGGGGAATCAGCCGTCAGGGGAATGGATGGTGTCCCTACTATGTGCCAGAGCTGGGACTCCGACTAGTCTTGAGGAACGTCTCTACCTGAAGACGGGAAGGGAGGAAACCAGTCCTTGAAGGGCACTTACTATCTGTCACGCCTTTAACATGTTCTGTCCCACTTAATCCTCCCCACCATCCTGTGCAGCAATTACTGTACAAATGAGGAAACTGAGGCTCAGGGAGGTTAAGGGGCTTGTAGAGGTAAGACTCTGGTACATGACAGATCTAGACTTTGAACTCAGGAATGATTGACTGCAAAAATCTCTTCTCTCTAGCGTGAGTGACCTACATTTGGAGCACGGATTGGCAGTTGTTTTCTATAAGGGGCCAGATAGTAAATACTTTAGATTTGTGGGGCATATGATGTCTGTCACCTTGCCATCATAGCATGAAAGCAGCCATTGATAATACATAAATGTGCTTAGGCATGTTCCAATAAAACTTTATTTACAAAAACAGTTAGTGGACCAGGTTTGGCCCATGGGCTGCAGTTTGCTGACCCTTGCTTTAGAAAGGAGCCAGAATGACCGTGAGCACCACATTTGCCCAAGTAACCATGAGACAGCCACGTTTACTTTCCAGAACAGAAATGATTCTCTTAGACCTTGTGCAGTGATCTAAGAGCCAAAGGAGGCAGGTGGCACATTACTGCCATCCCTCCAGGTGATGAGATTGTTCTAGGTGCTTTCCAGCAACTAGATTCTGCTGTTCCGGAGAACCGGAAGGCTTGTCCCTGTGGTCTAAACAGGAGGCTGGTGGTATAGATGGAGTTAAATGAGAGAGAGCAAGATTAGCATAAATTTCTGCTCCGTTGTCACCTTCATAAATTTTGAAAAGTCAATTCTAAAGCTAATCGTAGCAACATTAAGAAGAGTACATTTTTAAAAGAAAACTTGGAAAAAAAAAAAAAAGAAAACTTGTATTCACTGTGAATTAGTACCACCGGCAACCGGTAAGGAGAGAGTAGAGCCTAGTGTTTAAGAATATGGCTTTGTAAGGAGAAGGACCTGGGTTCAAATCCCAGCCCAGCAACACACTAGCTGCATGGTCCTAGAGGTCATTTGAGCTCTGAGTCTTGGTTTCCTCATAGAGTGAGGTTCTTAACCTTTCCCGCAGATTAAAATCACCTGGAGGGCTTGGTATGGTGCACATGGCTGGGCTCTGTCCAGAGGTTCTGATTGAGAAGTTCTGGGGCAGAGCCAAGAATTTGCATTTCTGTTAAGTTCCGAGGTGATGCTGATGCTGCCGGCCCAGGGACCACACTTTGAGAACCACAGGGTAAGAGCATGGTGAGCGTTCCAGGTCCTGACTATTTCCCAGCAGACACACATTGTGGGATGAGGATTTGGGTGGAATGGGGAAACAGGGAGTTCCCATTGCATCCTCAGGAGGCACAAGTAGGGGCATGGAGACTCTCAGTGGTTCCATGAGAAGTTTCTGGAAGGGTTGGGCAAGTGTGCAGGAGGGAAAGGGGTTTCCTCTTCTACCTTCTCCTGAGAGTGGGAGGAAGTGAGTGGAAGGACCAAAGATAGCAGTGGAAACATTTTACTCCCTGTAACACTAGCCACGGGTTGTGGGAGGATACCAATAAGGCAGGGAGAGTGCTTTATAGCCTGTGGCTGGCCTACGGTGAGCAGCCAAGAAGTATTAGCTATGATTATTTTGTGATTGTAAAAACAACAAAAAACCACTGTTGTTTCGGAAGTGTTAGATCATGAAGGATCCTCTCTCCCTCCTCCCCAGTCCTGTTCTCTGGTGGTAACCAGCATTGGGTGTTTAGGGTGTACCTTTTAGGCATTTTCTTTATTGATACTCCTCATTCTAAATAATGACAGACCGCCGTCGAAAAGGGTGCGCATTTTTACGCTCCCTTCCCAACATGGTTATCATCCGTCTTTTTTACCTCAGTATTGCATAGATGGAAAAAACACTTTTAATTAGCATTCATTCAATTATTAGTGAGGTAGGAAAATACTATCAAATGTTTGTTGATGTTTTGCTTCATACCCTTCACATATATATATATTTTTTTCCAGGTGGTTTTCTTCCTTATTTGGAAGTGCTTCATGAGTATCACAAATAGTTCTTTCTTGGTCGTACATGTTGTGTTATTTTCTAAGACTTTTCTTTTTTAAATTTTTATTTATTTGACAGAGACAGCGAGAGAGGGAACACAAGCAGGGGGAGTGGGAGAGGGAGAAGCAGGCTTCCCTCTGAGCAGGGAGCCCGATGCGGGGCTCGATCCCAGGATCCTGAGATCATGACCTGAGCTGAAGGCAGACGCTTAACGACTGAGCCACCCAGGCGCCCCAAGACTTATTTTCTTGTTTATGGGTTTTTATTGTCTGTTTCTTTTTGTTGCACTGAAGTTTTTTTTGTTAATTTTTAGGTGGTGAAATGGATCAGTATTTTGTTGGTTTTTGGTTTCATCCCACTATCAGAAAGACTTTCCTCACTCTTGAAAGATTGTCCTTTTTTTCCCTAGTACCTTTGTGGTTTCTTCTTCCCTCCATCCTTCCTTTTTCTTAAATCTTTAATATGTCAGGCATTTATTTTGGTGTAAGGGTGAGGTAGAGATCTTGCTTTATTATTATTTTATTCCAAGATGACAACTAGTTGTCTCTTTGATTGAATAACCCATGTGTTTCCTACTTACAGGCAGTGCAGCCTAAAGAACATACTCCCATGTTTTTGGGGGTGTCATTAGCTTCTATTTATTTGTCTATGTGGTGGTACCATCTTGCTTTACTGCTGTAGCTATAAGTTTTAAAATTGGAGAGGATCATAACCCCCCATCACCTTAAATTTCAGAAGTTCCCCAGGTGTTTCTGTGTTTTTATTGTACCGGACAAATTTTAGAACAATTTTGTCAAATGATCCCTAAAATATCTGGTTTGGATTTTGGTTGACTCTGCATTATAGATTAATTTAGAGACCCCAGACATTTTTATGATATTCAGTTCTCTTATCTAATCACAAGATGAGTTGCCGATTTACTCCACTTTCATGTGTTATGAGCCTCAGTGGGGCTTCATCGTTCCCTCTTTTAGGTCTTGGTCATGTCTTGTTTATTCTTACATCTTGTTTCTTTTGTATGTAAGTGTTTCTGTTAGGTTTTCTAATAGGCTGTTGCCAATTGGTGTATACTGGTATAAAAGGATGTGGTTTTTAGGCACGTATTTTCTGTCTGGCACCCATAATAAAGATCTTTTTACCAGTTTTGATAGTTTGTGGTTATGCCCTTGGGGTTTCAGGTAGACAGTGACGTCATCTACAAATAATGGCTTCTCCCTTCTAATACATTATTGCTCTGATTTTTAAGTTTTTTTGCTTGTGCTAGAAATTCCTGAATCGGGTTAAATGATAGTGATGATAGCAGATATCCTTTTTCTTTTTTCTGATTCAGTTATAACACTTCTAGAGCTAAGTACGATGACAGTTTTTGGAAATAGATGTTATTTATCATTTTGAGGAACCAGAATTCTTATTACTAAGGTTTTTTTTTTTTTAAAGATTTTATTTATTTATTTGACAGAGAGAGACACAGCGAGAGAGGGAACACAAGCAGGGGGAGTGGGAGAGGGAGAAGCAGGCTTCCCGTGGAGCAGGGAGCCCGATGCGGGGCTCGATCCCAGGACCCTGGGATCATGACCTGAGTCGAAGGCAGACGCTTAACGACTGAGCCACCCAGGCGCCCCAGGTTTTTTTTTTTTTTAATAGCAAATAAATGTTGAGATCATCTGTGGCTTTTACCCCATTGACCTATTATTTTTAAAAATTGTGTGACTGAATTTTCAAATTTGAAACTATTATTATAATTAACTTTAATTGGTTATGGTTTATTATTCCTTTAATACAGTACTGGATTTGATTTGCTAGTATTTTATACAGCTCCATAATCCCTTATCTAAAACCCTTTGGGTGAAATGTGTTTGCAGTTGGTATTTTATTAGATTTTAGGAAGGTGGTATGATACATACACTGTGAATGATGTGTAATAACCCCAGTGGAGTCTGGGGAAGTACCCCTTAATCAAACACATTAATATTTATGCAGCCAAACATAGGAATGCAAAGCAAAGTCAGAGAGATGAATGCGAGAAAGTGTGTCAGGTCAGGGGTGGTGGCTGAAGGTAAGGTCAGGTTTTCTGCTGCCTCAGGGTAGGTCCCAGAGCAGCAGGGTTCATCAGCACCCCCCCCAGATAAGGGTTCATGTGAGAATGATGGGTTGTGAAGTGCTCCCAGGAAGAACAGGTGGACAGGTGCGAACTGGAAAAGGAGGAGGTGGCCGGCAGAGTACCAGGGAGGGTGACCTGGACTCCATTTCTCAGGGGTGTTCTGGAAACCATGACTCTTGAGCTGCCCCCATTGGGACAGGGGGCTGGAGTGTCTGTGCCCCTGCTTTCCCCAATCATCAGAGTGCCCACCAATGATGAGGGTCATGAGGAAGGGGGGAGCTTTGACAGCCCAGACCACTGCCACCACATGAGCTAAACCCAGGTTTCAGAGTTTTTTCACGTCCAGAATTGGGCATAAGAGATTATGGACTTTGGTTTTGGCCTCAGTATCTCCAAGTGAGATCACGACCCGAGCCAAAAGCAGATGCTTAACCCACTGAGCCACCCAGGCGCCCCCCAGGTGATGCTGTTCTGTTGTTTCCCTTGTCACGCTCCAGTGAAGCTTGGTAGTGGGTCTTATTAGCTGTTTAAGATGCACAGGGAACCCTTCTCCCTCCCTGTTGGCTGTGGGGTAATTTATAAAAGCACCAGAATTATCAGTTCTCTGAAGGTTTTTCAGAACTCGCCTGAAAAGCCACCTGTCATGGCACAAGTTTTGGAGGCAAATTTTGACAGATACTTAAGTTTTAAAATAGGCATTATTGATTTAGTCAAACTAGTTCTTTATATTTTCCTGAAAAATAGCACCTTTCATTGCAATGTAGTTTTCTGGTATAGTTTCACAGAGTAGTTGTTCATAAAATTTGCATATTTTCATAACACACCATAAATGCAATTACTTATCTTTTCTCCTTTATAGTGAGTTAAGTTAAAGATTTTGTCTAATTCGTTATTGTGTCACAAATTCCTGACACTTAAAGTACTCACTGAATGTTTGCTGAATGAAAGAATCAATGAATGTGGCATATTCACTTGCTCAGTTCCTAATTTTGCATATTTATCTTTTTCCCTCTTGCCAGAGGTTTATCTATTTTAGGGTCTTTTGAAAAGAACCAGGTTTACATTTATCAATCCTATCATTTAAAAGAAATGTCTAATTCATTAAGTACTTCTTTCAGCTTATTAATTCACTTCTCTTTCTTTTTAAAAACTTAAAAGTTGATTTCTCAGTTCATTTATCTTCGTTCTAACTTAATAGGAAAAATCAAGGTATGCTTTTTCATTTGAATACAGCTTTGGCTTCACCCTGAGAGTTGTAACTGGTAGTTACTACTTTTCTGTTTTTTAGATTAGTCTGTCATTATATTTTACTTCTTTAATGCAGTCGTTTAGCATGCTGTTTTAAAGTTTTTGAGTAGTTGAGGTTTTGAGTATTTCTTTCCTAATGAATGTCACATTATATTTCATTGTGATCACAGCCTATGACCTGTATGATTTAATCCTTGCAATTTAGGTTTCGTTTTTGTAAATTCTTAAAAACAAAATTAATTAAATCTTTTTTTCTCCTCTTCTGTCTCTACCACACACCCACAAAATTTTTTGAGAAATTTTTTTTTTTTTAATTTTTTTTATTGTTATGTTAATCCCCATACATTACATCATTAGTTTTAGATATAGTGTTCCATGATTCATTGTTTGTGCATAACACCCAGTGCTCCATGCAGAACGTGCCCTCCTCAATACCCATCACCAGGCTAACCCATCCTCCCAACCCCCTCCCCTCTAGAACCCTCAGTTTGTTTTTCAGAGTCAATCGTCTCTCATGGTTCTTCTCCCCCTCCGATTTCCCCCCCTTCATTCTTCCCCTCCTGCTACATTCTTCTTCTTCTTTTTTTCTTTCTTAACATATATTGCATTATTTGTTTCAGAGGTACAGATCTGAGATTCAACAGTCCTGCACAATTCACAGCGCTTACCAGAACACATACCCTCCCCAGTGTCCATCACCCAGTCACCCCATCCCTCCCACCCCACCCCCCACTCCAGCAACCCTCAGTTTGTTTCCTGAGATTAAGAATTCCTCATATCAGTGAGGTCATATGATACATGTCTTTCTCTGTTTGACTTATTTCGCTCAGCATAATACCCTCCAGTTCCATCCACGTCGTTGCAAATGGCAAGATCTTATTCCTTTTGATGGCTGCATAATATTCCATTGTATATATATACCACATCTTCTTTATCCATTCATCTGTTGATGGACATCTTGGCTCTTTCCACAGTTTGGCTATTGTGGACATTGCTGCTATAAACATCGGGGTGCACGTAGCCTTTCGGGTCCCTACTTTTGTATCTTTGGGGTAAATACCCAGGAGTGCAATTGCTGGATCATATGGTAGCTCTATTTTCAACTTTTTGAGGAACCTCCATACTGTTTTCCAGAGTGGCTGCACCAGCTTGCATTCCCACCAACAGTGTAGGAGGGTTCCCCTTTCTCCGCATCCCCGCCAACATCTGTCATTTCCTGACTTGTTCATTTTAGCCATTCTGACTGGTGTGAGGTGGTATCTCATTGAGGTTTTGATTTGGATTTCCCTGATGCCGAGCGATATTGAACACTTTTTCATGTGTCTGTTGGCCATTTGGATGTCTTCTTTGGAGAAATGTCTGTTCATGTCTTCTGCCCATTTCTTGATTGGATTCTTTGTTCTTTTGGTGTTGAGTTTGATGAGTTCTTTATAGATTTTGGATACTAGCCCTTTATCTGATATGTCATTTGCAAATATCTTCTCCCATTCTGTCAGTTGTCTTTTGGTTTTGTTGACTGTTTCCTTTGCTTTGCAAAAGCTTTTTATCTTGATGAAGTCCCAATAGTTCATTTTTGCCCTTGCTTCCCTTGCCTTTGGCGATGTTTCTAGGAAGCAGTTGCTGCGGCTGAGGTTGAAGAGGTTGCTGCCTGTGTTCTCCTTTAGGATTTTGATGGACTCCTGTCTCACATTGAGGTCTTTCAACCATTTGGAGTCTATTTTTGTGTGTGGTGTAAGGAAATGGTCCAGTTTCATTCTTCTGCATGTGGCTGTCCAATTTTCCCAACACCATTTGTTGAAGAGACTGTCTTTTTTCCATTGGACATTCTTTCCTGCTTTGTCGAAGATTAGTTGACCATAGAGTTGAGGGTCCATTTCTGGGCTCTCTATTCTGTTCCATTGATCTATGTGCCTGTTTTTGTGCCAGTACCATACTGTCTTGATGATGACAGCTTTGTAGTAGAGCTGGAAGTCTGGAATTGTGATGCCGCCAGCTTTGCTTTTCTTTTTCAACATTCCTCTGGCTATGCGGGGTCTTTTCTGGTTCCATACAAATTTTAGGATTATTTGTTCCATTTCTTTGAAGAAAGTGGATGGTATTTTGATGGGGATTGCATTGAATGTGTAGATTGCTCTAGGTAGGATTGACATCTTCACAATATTTGTTCTTCCAATCCATGAGCATGGAACGTTTTTCCATTTCTTTGTGTCTTCCTCAATTTCTTTCATGAGTATTTTATAGTTTTCTGAGTACAGATCCTTTGCCTCTTTGGTTAGATTTATTCCTAGGTATCTTATGGTTTTGGGTGCAATTGTAAATGGGATCGACTCCTTAATTTCTCTTTCTTCTGACTTGTTGTTGGTGTATAGGAATGCCACTGACTTCTGTGCATTGATTTTATATCCTGCCACTTGACTGAATTCCTGTATGAGTTCTAGCAGTTTTGGGGTGGAGTCTTTGGGATTTTCCACATAAAGTATCATATCATCTGCAAAGAGTGAGAGTTTGACTTCTTCTTTGCCAATTTGGATGCCTTTGATTTCTTTTTGTTGTCTGATTGCTGTGGCTAGGACTTCCAATACTATGTTGAATAGCAGTGGTGATAGTGGACATCCCTGCCGCGTTCCTGACCTTAGGGGGAAAGCTCTCAGTTTTTCCCCATTGAGAATGATATTCGCTGTAGGTTTTTCATAGATGGCTTTTATGATATTGAGGTATGTACCCTCTATCCCTATACTCTGAAGAGTTTTGATCAAGAAAGGATGCTGTACTTTGTCAAATGCTTTTTCTGCATCTATTGAGAGGATCATGTGATTCTTGTTTTTTCTTTTGTTAATGTATTGTATCACGTTGATTGATTTGCGGATGTTGAACCAACCTTGCAGCCCAGGGATAAATCCCACTTGGTCGTGGTGAATAATCCTTTTAATGTACTGTTGGATCCTATTGGCTAGTATTTTGGTGAGAATTTTTGCATCCATGTTCATCAGGGATATTGGTCTGTAATTCTCCTTTTTGATGGGGTCTTTGTCTGGTTTTGGGATCAAGGTAATGCTGGCCTCATAAAATGAGTTTGGAAGTTTTCCTTCCATTTCTATTTTTTGGAACAGTTTCAGAAGGATAGGTATTAATTCTTCTTGAAATGTTTGGTAGAATTCCCCTGGGAAGCCATCTGGCCCTGGGCTTTTGTGTTTTGGGAGATTTTTGATGACTGCTTCTATTTCCTTAGTGGTTATAGGTCTGTTCAGGTGTTCTATTTCTTCCTGGTTCAGTTTTGGTAGTTGATACATCTCTAGGAAATCATCCATTACTTCCAGGTTATCTAATTTGGTGGCATAGAGTTGCTCATAATATGTTCTTATAATTGTTTGTATTTCCTTGGTGTTGGTTGTGATTTCTCCTCTTTCATTCATGATTTTGTTGATTTGGGTCATTTCTCTTTTCTTTTTGATAAGTCTGGCCAGGGGCTTATCAATCTTGTTAATTCTTTCAAAGAACCAGCTCCTAGTTTCGTTGATCTGTTCTACTGTTCTTTTGGTTTCTATTTCATTGATTTCTGCTCTGATCTTTATTATTTCTCTTCTCCTGCTGGGTTTAGGCTTTATTTGCTGTTCTTTCTCCAGCTCCTTTAGGTGTAGGGTTAGGTTGTGTACTTGAGACCTTTCTTGTTTCTTGAGAAAGGCTTGTATTGCTATATACTTTCCTCTTAGGACTGCCTTTGCTGTATCCCAAAGATTTTGAATAGTTGTGTTTTCATTTTCATTGGTTTCCATGAATTTTTTAAATTCTTCTTTAATTTCCTGGTTGACCCATTCATTCTTCAGTAGGATGCTCTTTAGCCTCCATGTATTTGAGTTCTTTCTGACTTTCCTCTTGTGATTGAGTTCTAGTTTCAAAGCATTGTGGTCTGAAAATAGGCAGGGGAATATCCCAATCTTCTGGTACCGGTTGAGACCTGATTTATGACCTAGGATGTGATCTATTCTGGAGAATGTTCCATGGGCACTAGAGAAGAATGTGTATTCCGTTGCTTTGGGATGGAATGTTCTGAATATGTCTGTGAAGTCCATTTGGTCCAGTGTGTCATTTAAAGTCTTTATTTCCTTGTTGATCTTTTGCTTAGATGATCTGTCCATTTCAGTGAGGGGGGTGTTAAAGTCCCCCACTATTATTGTATTGTTGTCGATGTGTTTCTTTGCTTTTGTTATTAATTGCCTTATATAATTGGCTGCTCCCATGTTAGGGGCATAGATATTTACAATTGTTAGATCTTCTTGTTGGATAGACCCTTTAAGTATGATATAGTGTCCTTCCTCATCTCTTATTACAGTCTTTGGTTTAAAATCTAATTTGTCTGATATAAGGATTGCCACCCCAGCTTTCTTTTGGTGTCCATTAGCATGGTAAATGGTTTTCCACCCCCTCACTTTCAATCTGGGGGTGTCTTTGGGTCTAAAATGAGTCTCTTGCAGACAGCATATCGATGGGTCTTGTTTTTTAATCCAATCTGATAGCCTGTGTCTTTTGATTGGGGCATTTAGCCCATTTACATTCAGGGTAACTATTGAAAGATAGGAGTTCAGTGCCATTGTATTGCCTGTAAAGTGACTGTTACTGTATATTGTTTGTGTTTCTTTCTGGTCTATGTTGCTTTTAGGCTCTCTCTTTGCTTAGAGGACCCCTTTCAATATTTGTTGTAGGGCTGGTTTCGTGTTTGCAAATTCCTTTAGTTTTTGTTTGTCCTGGAAGCTTTTTATCTCTCCTCCAATTTTCAATGACAGCCTAGCTGGATATAGTATTCTTGGCTGCATATTTTTCTCATTTAGTGCTCTGAATATGTCCTGCCAGTCCTTTCTGGCCTGCCAGGTCTCTGTGGATAAGTCTGTTGCCAATCTAATGTTTCTACCATTGTAGGTTACATATCTCTTCTCCCGAGCTGCTTTCAGGATTTTCTCTTTGTCTCTGAGACTCGTAAGTTTCACTATTAGATGTCGGGGTGTTGACCTATTTTTATTGATTTTGAGAGGGGTTCTCTGTGCCTCCTGGATTTTGATGCCTGTTTCCTTCCCCAAATTAGGGAAGTTCTCTGCTATAATTTGCTCCATTATACCTTCTGCACCTCTCTCTCTTTCTTCTTCTTCTGGGATCCCAATTATTCTAATGTTGTTTCATCTTATGGTATCGTTTATTTCTCGAATTCTGCCCTCGTGATCCAGTAGTTGTTTATCTCTCTTTTTCTCAGCTTCTTTATTTTCCATCATTTGGTCTTCTATCTCACTGATTCTTTCTTCTGCCTCATTTATCCTAGCAGTTAGTGCCCCCATATTTGATTGCACCTCATTAATAGCCTTTTTGATTTCTACTTGGTTCGATTTTAGTTCTTTTACTTCTCCAGAAAGGGTTTCTCTAATAACTTCCATGTTTTTTTCAAGCCCAGCTAGTATCTTTAAAGTGATGATTCTGAACTCTAGATCTGACATCGTACTAATGTCCGTATTGAGTAGGTCCCTGGCAGTCGGTACTACCTCTTGTTCTTTTTGTTGAGGTGATTTTTTCCGTCTTGTCATTTTGTGCAGAGGAGAATAGATTAATGAGAGAACAAAATGCTAGCAGGGTAACAATGTCCCCAGAAAATATACTCTAAACAAATCAGAAAAGACCTGAAGCAGTGGGAAAAGAAAGGGAAAGAGAGAAAAAAGAAAAGGAAAGAAAAAAAGAAAAAAGAAAAAGATAAAGATAAAAACAAACAAAAGCAGAACAAAACAAAACAAAACAAAAACAGAATGTGATCAAATATGATCAGGCTGGATTATAGATCAGTGCCACACACTAGATTTTGGGTGTATTTTGGTCTGTTAAAAGAAAGTCCCTCCCAAAATTTTAAAGAAAGAAAAACTTATATATGTACAAAAATAAGGGTTGATATGATGAAGGGATGGAATATGACTGTAAAGATGGAAATTATAAAAAATTTTAAAAAAGGATTTGATAAGTTGTTTGAAAAAAGAAAGAAGAGGATTAAAAAAAAAAGAAAGAAAGAAAAAAGGGAGAGAATGTGATCAGGCAGGGGAGTAGAAAAAAACCATACACTAGAGATTTAGAGTATATTTTGATCTGTTAGAAGAAACTATCTCAAGATTTTAAAGAGAGAACAACTTATATATATATGCCAAAAATACGGGTAACTACTATGAAGGGATAGAATATGACTTTAAAAATGAAAAATAAAAATGTTTTTTTTTTAAAAAGGGATTGATAAGAATGTTGGTTGAAAAAGGGAAAAAGAAAAATTCAAAAAAAAAGAAAAAAGGAAAAAAGAAAAAAAGACAGTTAAAAAAAATAATTAACTTTGAAAGACTAAAGAATCATGGTAAAAAAGCCATGAATTCTATGTGCAGTGTTCCCCTAGCGCTGGAGTTCTGCCGTTCTCATTGATCGGTAAACTTGGCCTTGGCTGGCTGTTCTTGCTGATCTTCTGGGGGAGGGGCCTGTTGTCGTGGTTCCCAAATGTCTTTGCCGGAGGCAAAATTGCCCCGCCCTTGCTGGTCCGGGCTAAGTAATCTGCTCGGGTTTGCTCTCTGGAGCTTTTGTTCCCTGCAAGCTTTCCGTACAGCTTTGGAGGCGGAGAGTGAAAATGGCGGCCTCCCAGTCTCCGCCCCGGCGGAGCCGAGAACTCGGGGTCCCGCTCCTCAGCAAGCCCCCAGAGAAAAGCAGTCAGTCACTCCCGTCTCCCCGGTCTCCGGCCGCACTCCGCGCTCACCTGGCCTGTGACCGCGCCTTTCTATCTGGCACCCGACCCCGGGTGGAGTCTCCAAACCCAGCAGATCCCCGCGGTGCGCTCCCGCACCTCTCCTCCCGGGGGAAGAAGGTGAGTCTCCCCGGATCTGCCGCTTGTTGGGTCCCTGGTGGAGGAGCTGTGGCCCGACTGTGCCGCGGATCACGGTTTATAGCAGCCCCGAGCTGAGAGCCCGCGCCTGGGCTCCGTCTCTGCAGCCGGCTTCCCTGCTCCGATACTTGGGAGCTCTGCCGCACTCAGGCACCCCCGGTCTTTCTGTGACCCCGAGGGTCCTGAGACCACACTGTCCCGCGAGGGTTCCACCACCCACTTCGCCACCAGAGTGACGTCCCTCAGCGGAGCAGACTTTTAAAAGTTCCGATTTTGTGCTCCGTGGCTCTATCACTTGCCAGAAGCGGCCGTCGGAGGCCCCTCCCCCGCCGTCCATCCTCCCGAATATCGCCTCGGATTCACTTCTCCGCACGTCCTACCTTCCAAAAAGTGGTCGCTTTTCTGTTCAGAGAGTTGTTGCTCTTCTTTTCTTTGATCTCCTGTTGAGTTTGTAGGTGTTCAGAATGGTTTGATCCCTATCCAGCTGAATTCCTGAGAGGAGAGGAAATCCAGGTCTCCTACTCCTCCGCCATCTTGCTCCGCCCCCCCAAAATTTTTTGAGAAATTTGAGAAGAGTAATTCCTCCCACCAAAATTGAGTAATACGGATTATTTAATTATGTGTCAGACCCTGTTTTTTTTCCGGGGGCGGGGGGTGTAATATAAAAGTAACATGCGATCTCACCTGACCAGCTCATTCAATTTTATAATACAGTTCTTAGCATAAAATGTCATTTTTCCTTTGTGGACTCTGAAGGAAGTAAACTAGGAGGAGCTTCTACCTCCAGCCCCGTTTGCCTCTGTCCTCCTGTGTTAGGCCCCTTACCGGGACTTCAGGGACAGACTCATTGGAACCCAGAGGACTGAGAATGGCTGGCTTGTAGTTGCTGGTTTGGGGGAGTGCCCATTGTACATTGATGGTTCCGAGCAGACCTTTTCCATCCTTAGCTTCTAGACATGAGCATGAATACTACTCTTTTAAATTACGGTGGTGCCATGTAAATTTTCAGTAAATGTCTTATCTGGAATTTCCCTCAACTGGGTGGCCTGCTGTGAGTGTGGAAAAGAGAGATTTGACACCAGTGAGCAATTAAACTTGTTCAGTGGTCTCCAAATTCTGTTTTCTTAGGCTGTTAGGAGATTCTCTGCCCTTCATCATTTGGCTTCAGCATCCGGGCACCTAAGGATGCCCCAGGCCTAGGCAGTTTTACTCATTCACTCACTTACTTATTTACATAATCTATTATAGGAATATCAGGTGTTCTAACATTAATTAATCTTTAAATTTTTAAAAAATCGTTCAATCAGTTTAAGCAGTTAACTGTAATTCTCTGGTTTTTGAGCACAGACAGAAGATCATGGATATTGATGGGCAGAAACAAAGGTGAATCCCACAGAACCTTGTTCTCTGGAGGCCAGACCTGAAAATGACAGCCTGGTGGCCAAACCCAGCCTTGTGGTTGTATTGGCTTACCACCTGTTTCTATAAATATATTTTTTTGGAACACATCCATTCTTTTGTGTATTGTCTCTATCTTTTGTGTTACAATAGCAGATTCAAACAGTTGCCATACTGACCATATGTCCCACAAATTTAAAAATATTTATTATCTGGTCTTTTCCAGAAATGGTTTGTTGACCCCTGATGGAGAAGGCAAGGTCTAGGCAGAGAGCTGGCAAGACCCCCAGACATGCTAATGTACCTTGAAACTCGAAGTGCTCTTGGTGAGGCTTGGGCCCATTTCCTGGATGGTGTTGAGGCAGGAGATTGGTGGTGTTGCCTCTCAGGTTCTCACAGGGTGACATGCTGGAACAGCCTGCTTCGGTCTGGACAGCAGAGGGGTAGGGACGCAGAGGAGCCTGGTCTGACTTTCCAGGGGTCTCAGGGCTGGAGTTGGGTGCCCAAGCCCAGCCACCCAGAGTGGCACTTTGGTTTACTTGGCCTTTTGTGATATCTGCAAAATGCTTAGAACAGTGCCTGGCACAGAGAAAACTATGTAGAATAAGTGAATGCCTTTAAGGCCCCTGGGGGCCATGGTGGGGGCCAGTGGCCACTTCAAGTGCCCCCTTTCTTGCCCAGACTTAGGGGATTTCTTCGAGCAAACCCCACCCTCTATCAGCCAAGTGAGCCTCCCCTGGTGTTGAGGGCCTGTGACATAATGAGTGACCAGGTGTCCGTCCCCTTCCTCCTAATCTTTAGCTGTGGGCCTGGGTCCAAACGCCTCTTCTAGCTGGTAGACCTTGAACAGTAATCCTGGTAATGCTGAGCATAATTATGAGCATAGCTATCATTCGTTGAGACTTAGCATGTACCACTTACTTTGCCTATGTCAGGGGTTGGCTTGCAGACCACATCCAGCCCGTTGCCTAGTTTTTATATAACACTTTATTGGAGCCCGGCCATGTGTTGGCTGTGACCTGCTGTCATGCGGCCATGACAGAGTTGAGTAGTTGTGATAGGGACCAGAGTCTGCCGAGTCTGAAGTAGTTACCACCAGGCCCTTGACAGAACACTTTTACTGACCACTGGCCTACGTGATCGCCTTTATCCTTGGACTCCATCTGCGAGGTAGTCCTCCCATAAGCCCATTTTACAGATAGGAATGTGAGGTGCAGAGGTTGAATGGCTTGCACACATAGCAGGAACTCAAGGTCCTTGGCTCTAACTTCCTTTCTCCTCCTTTCTAAGTTGCTCCAAATCGTGGGTGTGGAGGAGTGGAGTGGCACAGGAATGGAGTGGCACAGGTCGGGGGTGAGATGGGGAGCGGGGCACGGGACAGGGTGGGGAGAAGGCTCGGGAGCTAGGTGACCCTGTTTAGCTGTACACGTTGGCCTAATGAGTGGGCCAGATGTGGGGCGTGGGGGGGGGCTCTAAGGCTCTTCTAGCTGTGAGGGGCTGGAGTTTAAAGACAAGGTGCCAAGGCCAGGGAATGCCAGTGCTCTGGAAAGAGTTTCAGCAAAGCAGAAGCAGCTCTCAGGCGGGTGTGGTGGGTGGGCCTTCTGCAATGTGGTGTAGGGGCCAGAACTCACAAAGCCTTGCCTTGACTTTCTGCTTCCGTCTTCCAGCTTGGAAGTTGATGTTGTGGCGTCTCCCCTAGACTCCTGTGAGCCCGCTTCATGCTTTGTAAGAGCAGGAGAAGAGCATGAAAGCTGTCTTTTCTGTCCCTGGCCTCATGCAGGTACTGAGAGAGGGTGGTCCTTCACCCAAGCAGGTGTCCAGAATCCTCCCTGCTGATTCACAGGGATGTGCCCCTGGGGAGGCAGAGGTGGGTGGGGCCTCTAGGTGGGGTAGTGAGCATGAGGGGCTCCCCTAGGGTCCTGCCCAGGGACCAGCAGATGAGATGGTACCCTCCCCGTGTACTTGTTCCTAGTCCTCACCCACCAGGGAAAACTGGAGACCAGGAGGGAAATGCAGATGCCCTCCCTCTGCCTTCACTTCTCTTTGCTCCATCTGCTGAGCTCTTTGTAGATTTGGGGGTAAAATTACCTTATTAATCTTTCTTTTGTAAATACTACTGTGAAAGAAGGGGATTTTGCATTCACTCATCTTTTCATTATTATGGTAATAGCTTTCAATTTATAACTAATTAATGTTGCTCCTTCCTAACCTGGCCTTTATTAGGAGAAGCCAGGGAGGAATCCGGGAGTGGATGCCACAGCAGGTGGGCTTCTGTGTGTGTGTGTGTGTGGGGGGGGGCGTGGAGCAGTTCCCTAAGGTCCCTGGCAGCTTCTGAGGGCCTCATCTCTTGCTGCCTGTGTTTTTGTTTCTGGGTCCTGGTGATGAAGAGGCCCATTCCCAGCCACCTGCAGGCTGAGTCACAGGAGTGGAGATCTCAGGAGGAGATTGGTACACAGCATGGGGAGGCAGCCCGGGCAGGGAAGTATCCAGAAGCCACTCCTTGAGAGGACCAGGAGAGAGATCTTAGAGACATTGTACGTGGAAAAAGGAAGGCTCAAGGGGACGTAACTCTTGTCTTTAAAATAACTGTCTAGTGAATCTAGACTTGTTCTCTGAGTCCCCAAGGAGTGACCCACGAGAAATAGGCAGTGGTTACAAAGTGGAGAATTTGATACAATGTGAGAAATGTGCCCACAGTTATGACATTCAGAGGTACCTGAAAATAGAGCTGTCTTCCTTGGGAGGTGGTCTCGGCTGCTGCTGCCCTCCCCCCACCCCGAAACATTTCAGTTAATTCAAGTTTCAAGACACAGTGTCTTGGCCTGAATTTTGTAGATGGGAAGTTGGACCAGAGAATCTCCAAGGCCCCTGTGATTTTTGTACCACCCATCCAGAATTTGTGTTTGGGGGAAGGTACCCAGAAAGGGAGCAGATATCCAGCTGTGGCTCTTTTGCTTTAATTTATTAGTATTGTTGGGGAATAAAAGCCTCCCTCTTCACTGGCAGGCTAATGTAGGCCAGTCTCTGGAAATTGGGGGACTTGGAAACCTACTAGGAGGGAAGGGGAGGAAATTCGGTAATGACATGCACAGATCCTCTTTGATCTCAGGCGTGAGTTAGAGCACAGGCCCTCCTTCTCTGCAGGGGGCTCAGATAAGAGATTCCAGTTTCCCTGTGGACTTTCCAGGAACTACAGAGTCATTAGCTTTTCCCTGTTTATCAAGTGAACATAAACAGGTACAAAAATGGTTTGCCTTCTCCCTTCTGGATTAATTATATACATTCCCTGCTCCCCTCAGATTCATTAGATTTATCTGCCACTGTTTTATCTGCAAAAAGATTTGGGGCAGTGGCTGAGGGGCATGGAGAAAATCTGGGTCATCATTGGGGCAGTGTTGTTTCCTCCAGGACTCCAAAGCCAGCGCCGTGTTAATACTTCCAGTGGGATCTTCTGCAGTGATGCAGGTGTTCTCTACCTGACCTCCCCTATATGGTCGCCACGATAGCTGCTAGCCACGTGGGACCCTGGAGTACTTGAAATGTGGACAATGCAACTGAGGAACTGGATTTTTAGTTTTATTGACTTCTGCATTGATGGGTGTCCAGGAGGAAAGAACAAAATTCTGGAGTGACCACGTACAGGTTGTGTGATCTCAGGGAGGGGACTCCCACTTTCTGAGTCTTCGTTTTTTTTAAGTGTAAGAATGATGCCAGCCAGTCACAGGTGCACAGTCTCATGCAAGGTGCCTGTGATGAATTTTGACTGGTCCTCTCCAAGCCTAATGTCACATGTTGGCCACTCTTCACTGAGCCAAATTTTTGCTCCCCTCCAAGGCAAGCTCTGGCCCTGGCAGAGAAAGAGGGTCAAGAAGGAAAAGCCTTAATAGCTGGGGAGCAGAGCAGCCTGGTGCAGAGACTGACCTCAGTGTCCTGCTCCTCGGAGGCCAGGTGTGTTTGAGAACCCATGAGAAGGCACAGGAGGCTTCTTTCTCCAGAGAGTCCTATGTGTCATCCCTTTGATCAGTCTGCCCTGCCTTTCTCTGGCAGCGTTCAGGTCTTTCCCACGTAAACACCGGAGTGCACAGCAAGTAGGTTGACTCCAGAGGCAGACACAGCTGAAGTTGAATTTCTGTCTGCTTGCACCATCTCTTGAGCAGATAACTAAACCTCCCTGAACCTCAGTTTTCTTGTCTGTCATAATAGAACCTACTACAAAGAGTTGTGTATGGATTAAAAGATAGAATACAAATAAATTCGCACAGTTCCTGGCCCACAGTAGGTGCTCAGTAAATTTGTTTTTCCCTGTTGATGGTCTGTAGTGGATATTGGCTGTATCCTCTGCTGGAATCTCCCAATTCCCACTTGAGGACTCAGGCATTCATTTCCCAGCTGCTGAGAGTATCTGCTGCTTATGCTGAAAGCTGAGTCCTTTCCTCATCATTGCGCTCTGTGGAAGGAAGGTACCATCCCTAGCTCGTATCCACTGACTATTTGATCTCCTGGTACAAGGGTCTGATAGCCTTGCCTCAACTCCGAAAACTCAGATGGGCCATCCTATGGTTTAGAGCTCCCTGGATGATGAGCTGAGGCCTCTGTGGTGAATACACAGTAGCTCAACAGCTCTCTCTGCCCCATCCTGGTTCCTTCATTCTTTTATAGGTGATATACCCACTACCCCTCCACATTCAACACCTTGCTTGCAAATTTCATCTTCTGAATTTGTTTCCCAGGGAAGCTGATCTAAGATTGAGAATGTGCTTTTCCCTTCTTCCATTTGATATTTGCTGTTGTAATTTCATTTTACCTAGAGTGAAATCTGTTCTTTCTGACTCCCAAAACCTAGTCCCATGTCCTAGCCACACCGCCTCCCATGGCAAGAAGACCGCTTCAGTTTCCTCCTTAAAAGCTTCCATTTGTTGCCCTGTAAGCCCCAAAGTTTAAGTCACACCTCCTTGGTGTGGTCTTCCAGGTTCTTTCTAAGCTGATTCCAGTGGATCTTTCTGGAATCATTTTATCTTATTCTTTGTCCATCCTGAGTCTTCACTAAACAGAGGTATGTGTTCATGTCATAGCATACGCCATTTTTCTCTGCCTGAAATGTACTTTCCCCATTTTCTGCTATTGGAATGCCATTTCCTTTCTTCCTGGTCAGGAACCCCCCCCCCCCCATATTCCTATCAAATTCAGAGTCGGTCAACCTTATTTATTTATAGTGTACTCTATATGTTGGGTATCTAGTCTTTCCTTGTTCCCTGGTAGAGGAAATGGAGCTAGAACCATGCCCCCCAAGCTCTTGATGAATCTTGTTACAACACTTGCCACAGTATATCAAAATGTATCAATGTAACATCACCACCTTTCCATCCTACACATCTCTTATTTGCACTTCCTGCTCAAGCCAGTGCCACCACATACTAGGTGCTCCGTTCATGGAAGGTTCTCAATTCATAGAAGGTCCTGAATTCATAATAGGTGCTTAATAAATAGTAGTGGAGAAAAGAGAAAAGGGAAGATGGTATTTCAGTTAAGCTATACTAGGCTATAATTCAGTAATAAACAATCTCCAATAATAAATGAGCCCCAGATCACTGTAAACAGCAACCACAATGGTTTGTTTTCATCCATGCTATGTATCCATCAGGGACGAGCTGTGGCTTCATACTCTGTGGCCTTTAATCCGCTGCGTAAGCTGATGAAACAGAGAAAACCATGAGCTAGCTCTTAAGCTTTCACCTGGAGAAGACACATGGCTGGCCACATTTAAGGGAACATAGCAAGTCCCGTAACTATTCCTGAGTTCAGTAGGCTGCAGGTGTACCTATCCCCTTCTACCTCACAGGCTGCCAGAAAGCAAGCTTCCTGTCACCAGGACAGGGATGTCTAATCTTCCTCCAGGGAGAAGCACCCCAAGTCACATGGCCAAGCCTCATCTCAACGGGGTGGGATGAATTAGACCTGTACCAGTACTTTGAACAATAATACAGAATACCACAGAATGCAATGGAGAACACAGGTGGTATCCCTAGTTACCTGCCCAAGGGTCTTTTGGAGTCCGCTTGCAGAACGTGTGGCCATCGAAGGTATGAGAAGGAAGTTCTACATGGTACAGCTGCTGTGTTTCTGGAAGCAGTCTGTGATGCCAAAGTCTCTGCTGCTAATGCTAGTGATGACAGCCAAAGCCCTTGCAGTCAGGCCCATTGGTGGCATGTATGCACGACTGAGCTCTGCTTCCCGAACAGCCAGTGGACCATGGCGACAGCTGATGGACGGCCGCTCCATGTAATTTCTGGGCCCGTGACTTGTTTGGAACTGTCAGCGCCAGACAGCATGACTACTGTACCATCATGGCTCTGAAAAATGCCCTTTTAAAGACTTGTTCCAGTCAGTCACAGGATGGAATAAATTGTGAAAGGAGCTGAGTGGCGTGGCAAGGCAGATCTCCTGGTTTGGAGATGGAATTCAAAGCTTGCACCTCTCTGTAGGCAGTTGAGAGGAGGTGCTGATGGATGGCTGGCCCCCTCTCCTCCTCTGCTGCTCTGACCTGCAGGTGCACGGCTTTGCTGGGCGGAGGAATCAAAGGGGTGATGCATAGGGAAAGGATTGCGAGAAGCCAGATGCTGTGTCTTCCTGGCTCCCTGGATTCTCACATCCCATCTGCTGCCACACTCTTGTTCTTGTGCCCTTATTCCCCCTGGCCTGGGTTCTGATTTCAGTTCCCTTCTTGCTCTCAGATTTGGCGTTGCTGCTCCAAAGGCATTTGGATCCCATTTGATGCACTTTGCCTTTAGCCTGTAGGGAGACGTGCCTTTCCTTAGGCTGGAGGCTGCTCAGGCCAAAGGAAGTAGCTCCTCAGCATCTCCTTCGGTGGCCTCAGACCTCTGACTGCCCTTTATCCTTGGGGCTACTTCATGACCACAGTGTGCCTCCCCTGCGATATCAGACCTCTGGAGCTGGAGGCTGTGGCACTAAAGTCATTTTAAAAAGGGATCCATTTTTATAACATTCAGTTCCTTGTTTCAGGACTGGGATAAACCATAGGTGACGACAGTGCAAGATGGTAGAGGCTTCCAGAACGACACTGAGTAAGAGAGCATATTTCGCATTAGAGAGGTGTGGGTGTGGGTTTTGTTCCTGGGGAGATAATTGCTGTGTATTGAGTTCAGCGGGTAGAGCAAGGGCAGAAGGGAAATTCAAGAAATCCAAGAAGGAATGCCTGGGCCCTATAGCATCTGAAGGAGCCTGCAGTCAGCTGTGTGGGGAAGGACCACAGCTTGGAGCAGGTCTGTGTGTGGTGGCCCTGGGGCATCACCTCTGTTCTGTCTGGTTCATGGGTGCTGCAGGCACAGGTGTGAGCGCTGAAAGGACATAAGCTATGCCTCTTGCCACTTCAGAATTGGCTGCTTTTGCTTCCCTTTCATGTTTCATTAAAAACAAAGATGTTAAGTCAGACAGTTCTGGCCTGTATCATGTAAGGGGCATTCACTTTTAATAGAGAAATTGCTGTTTCTTCGAGAAGGACTGTATTGGGCTAGAAGTGATGATGGGGCTGGGTGTGACATTCTTTGAAAGTTCAGAGAAAGAGCAGACTGGCTCTGAGATTTATTTTAGAAAGTATCTTGTCACTCATCTCTTGACCAGAAATTGGCAACTTACATGCCATCGGGGCTGTGTAGATGATATAAACAAGTACGTATGTAGTTAGTGCATTAGCTTGCTCGGGCTGCCATGACCAAATACCGCAGATGGCGT
Organism: Phoca vitulina; assembly: GCF_004348235.1. NCBI lineage: Eukaryota > Metazoa > Chordata > Mammalia > Carnivora > Phocidae > Phoca > Phoca vitulina. The sequence continues at coordinate 3,921,739 of NW_022589725.1, forward strand.
GGCTTAAACTGTTCCGGAGGATGAGGATAGAAGTCTACGGTCAAGAGGTGGGCAGATTTGGTTTCTCCTGAGGCCTCTCCATGGCTGACCGATGGCCACCCTCTTGCTGTGTCTTCACTTGGTCTTTACTCTGTGTGGGCACAGCCCACGTCTCTCTTCTTGTCCAGATTTTTTTGTCTCCTAAGGACACCAGTCAGATTGGATTAGGATCCATCGTAATGGACTTCTTTTAACTTAGGGCCTTTAAAGAGGTGACTATCTCCAAATTCAGTCTCATTCTGAAGTCCTGGGAGTTAGAGCCTCTGCATAGGAATTTTGGGGGACACAATTCAGTCCCTATCAGTGAGGCAATGCAGAACTGTATTCTGGAGGACTGAAATACCCAACTGGAATGACATCTCTTCTGGAAAGGCACCTACTGTCTACAGTCTCCTCATCATTGTTGGCATTCCTCAGAGACAGCACAGAGTTCTCCCAAGGCGGGGGGGGGGGATCCCCAGAATGGTGAGAGGACTGAGATCCAAGTCAGAGGTGGGGGTACTGAGTACCGGGGATGGGTCACTTTAAGAATAAAAGACTAGACAGGACATTGTTGTTGTCAATAGAATTTTGGCAGGCCGCCATGAGAAAGTTTTGTGTGTTCCTGAAAGAAAATCTGGGACTGATATGTAAAAGTCCCGGGAAGCAAATTATCACTCACCATAAGAAGGGAACCTTTAAATGGTTAGAAACCTCTGAAGATATTAACGATTATTTCAGAAACATGAAGTTCTTTGGCACAGGGTGTATTTAGGCAAGAGGTTGGAGGACCTCAGAGTGGGGATTTTGAATAGGGGATTCCTGTCCCACCTGGGGAATCAGGCCAGACACTGTGAAGGTGTCTCCCATTCCTGGGGACTCCTCCGTTTCCAAGCACTTTGTAAACTGTCGAGTACCACAGAAATCAAAGTGTCGCTAAGATTTTCACCGTCGGTGTAAAAGGATGGGCTACTTGCTGAAAATGAACTTTTTTGGAGGGGGCAGAGACAGAGGGAGAAGGGAAGAGAGAATCCCAAGCAGGCTCCATGCCCAGTGTGGAGCCCGACGTGGGGCTCGATCTCACGAGCTGAAATCAAGAGTCAGACGCTTAACTGACTGAGCCACCCAGGCGCCCCGGCTTATTGAGCTTTTTAATACAGTTCTATTTTCTAGTTTGCTGTTGGATTCAAATATTCATTAGAGGACTGTGTGTGGATGTGCAAACATGCGTGTGTGCACACGCATGTGTGAGCTAAGTGAGATTTATCTCTGACCCTTGTTTTCACTCAGAAAGCATGGGTAAAGTGTGTAGTTAAGTGTCAGGCGTGGTGAGCTCATGATGTATGCCCGCAGAGGATCACTGTCTGGTGGGGGCACAGGTCACCCTGTAGGGGAGGTGTCTGGGTGCAGGTGCCAGTGAAAGTTCGGGGATCACAGAAGGCTCTGGCTATATTTGCAGCGGTCGGGGGAGGTGTTGTTGAGGTGGTAGTGTTTGAATGATCTTCCAAAGAGTTTAAAAGTTTTAAGGGTGGCAAAGAGCAAGAGGACAGCATGTTCAGAAGGTCAGAGAGAAGAATGTCCACACGAGGTTCTGTGCCCCCAGAGGAGCCCTACGAGGCTGCAGCATCGGTTTTCCGGGAACGGGAGCTGGTGCCGTTATGACGAGCCTTGCACGTGCCGGCCTGAGGAATGACACGTAGATGATCGGAGAAGGACCTCCTCCTGGCTCTGAGGGTCTGATGCTGGATGCCAGGCAGGACAGCATTTCTATGAACATCTCTAATTGTGTTGTTACTACCACCCCACTGAAGCCTTCTCAGTTGCATATTTGATTCACGTAGGAATTGTTTACCTCCAGTACTAATACTAAATACTACCAGGGCTGTGCTTGTGTGCCTCGCACGGAGCTGGACGTTCTCCATGCACTACCCTCTTGTAAGCCTCACGACAGCCCTGTAAGCTAAGCACTGATAGCACCCCATCGTGCAGAGAGGTGAGGTAACCTGCACATGTTAAACTCACGGCGGCCTGGGGCAGAGCCGGGCATGAGCCCAGGTGCTGGAGCCCGTGGTTATGAGCACTGTATTTGCTCTCTGGTTCCCCACCTGCGGCGTGAGCCTGCAAAGACCGACTTGGGGAGCCTGCTGGTGTATGGAGCTGCATCCAGTGACAGGCAGCAGAGCTGAGATGCCAAGTGATCCCGGGGCATTAAGCATCCCTGGGAACCAAAGGTGAAGGAGAATAGCCTGTATTTACTGCAGCATTTGTCTCGGGGGGGGGGGGGGGAAGCTTTGCAGGGCGGGAAGCAACACTTTGATGGGGTACAGAGTGAGGCCAAGAGGCAATCTCAATTAAGAAAAAGCAGCCTTTAAAGCTGCCTTTTAAGGGGAGGGGTCAGAGCAATCGTGGGGCTCTGCTGTGGAGAAAGGGATGCGAGTTTGGGCTGGGGCCAAAGTGTGCCGGAGAGGCGAGGCGAGGCGAGGCAGGGAGGTACAGCCTGTGGCCACTAGGTCATTAGGCAGCTTTCTGCTGCTTCTCTAAGTAAATTTCGTCACGTGTTTAAAGGACATCTGTACGAAGAGGTGCCAGGTAACCAGTTGGCCTGGGGTGCCCACATGTCTCATTTTCTCTTGGGAAGGCAGGTGATGAAACTGGGAAGTAAAATGGACTTCCTGTGGCTGGTGTGAGCCAGAAAGCAGGCTGGTGGGGGTAGCTCATTTGGCTCCCAGAGGAGCGTTCCTTGGTGTGTTTGTCAGAAGGGGACAGGCCCTGGGTTTTCCTCCAGGTGGCTCAGCCATTGACCTGGTGCCTCTTCCCTGCTCCCAAGCGCTCCCAGGCGGTGCTCGGAGCTGCATGAGCTGTGTGCTGCAGCTGCCCCTTTGTGGGCTGGTTGTAGTTCTCCATCTGGAGCATGCAGCCAACACACACTGGACGGGATGCTTTCGGTCACATCAAAGTCGTGATGTAAAATAGGTCAAAGTTATTCAAGCAACAGAAGCTGAGAAGTGAACCCTGTTTGGGAAGCTGGCTCTGTTGTGAGGTGTAGGGCAGTCTTCAGAGAGGGCTGGGACTGGTCCTGCAGACTCAACATCGTGGAGCTCTCAGTGATCAGGGACAGAAGCGGCTGTTCTCGGCTTGAAACTGTGGATGGCAAGGTCAGAGTATCATTCCTCCTCCTTTCAGAAGAGAGAGACTGCAAGGTTGCAGGGACCCTCCCTCTGCTGTGATGGCCTTTGCTTTGTGTTGTCTTGCCATGGCTGGGCATCCTCAGTACCCTTGGGCATCAAAGAGTTCAGTTATCTTGGTTTTAGCTTTAAGAAACCCCCTCCTGGGTCCAGTGTAGCTACATTGCCAACTCTTCAAAAAGAGGCCCTGGGTAGGCAGAAGTCAAACTCTGGAACTGCTTACCTCCTGGCATTTTTGCATCCCATTACCTGGCCTGCTCCTGCCCTTTGTCACCCAGCTCTGAGAAGCCCCCCCCCCCCCATTTGGGACTTGATGACATGACTATCTAAGGAGACCATGGAAGGCCATAAGTGCAAGGTTTATTTGCCTGCCTTGTGTTGGAAGACTCTTGTAAGAATCTTCCTCCAATGCAAACATTGTGTCCATGCCCCCAGTTCCAGAATTTTCCAAACTCATGTGCCACCCACTCCCTCATTAGTGCATTGAGGAATTTACAGTTTATTTTTATAAAATATCTCCTTAGATAGACTGTTAGTTGCTTACCCGATGTCCATTCTTCCTCGCTAAAAAATCCTGAATTTGTTGGATAATATGTCAAGCTTTAAAGCTCCTAGCCTTTGTGGGATGAGTGACCATGTGACCTAGCTCTGGCCAATAAGATGGCAGAAGAAGCTGTTGGCTTCCAAGAGAGATCCCGCCAAAGGGGGGCCAACTTGGTCGGCTAACACCCCTTCTGTCCTGTGCCCTGCTGCTGCTTTCTGACTGGAACAGGGCTCCCATACTGGAGGTAGAGCCGTCAGTCACCTGTGACAATGAGGAAACCGTGAGGAAGAGAGAATTGTGAGATCTCAGTATGACAGCCTGAAGTCTCCGACTCCATGCCAGCAACCCCAGCTGTTCAGGGCACGTTATATTGGTTTCTGTTAAAAGTTGAGTTTAGTTGTTAAGGTTTGTACCTGGTAACACTGCTTCTCTTACCTGAACCCCCTATCTGCATCTCCTCTATTCGGTGTTGGCCTGAAAGGATGCTGGTGGATCAGCTTGGGCCCCCGAAACCACCCCCCCCCAAACATAGTCTTCTCCCATCCAGGAGGGCCTAGGGAGAACCGACCAGGGAACCTGTCCCATGGCCTTCTGGGAGTGCGATCTACTCCATTCAACTGCACTCAAATCCATTCTTGGACTGCAAGGCTTGAGTGGGCTCCAGGATGGGCTTTAGGCAAATGGAACAGGTTTTTACCTTGAAGGGAAATGTGCAGAATGTTCCATAGGCCATGGACTCAGCTGTGACAGCTGTAATGCTTTCAAGAGACTGAGGCGTATTCAGGGCGTTGCCCGTTAGGCCTCTCTCTACGGCTTCTTGGATCTGGACCAGGCAAAGGAGTGTCCCCTCTCTGTTGGCTTACTGCGTCAGCTCTTAGAATTTCCTTTGACTAGATACTTACCATGTGTTCTTGGTTTATAGTAGTGCTCGGAGTAGATTTCTGCCCTGCATCTTTTTTTTTTTTTTTTTTAAATTTTTTTTTTTTTAAAGAAAAACAAAAGGGGGGAGTGGGGGGCGGAGGGGAAGGGAGAAGCAGGCTCCCCGCCGAGCAGGGAGCCGGATGCAGGGCTCGATCCCAGGACCCCAGGATCATGACCTGAGCTGAAGGCAGCTGCTTAACCGACTGAGCCACCCAGGCGCCCCTCTGCCCTGTATCTTTTGAGTCTGCTTTGGTCGGTGGCCTGGGATATCTGCGGTCAGCTTCCAGCCTGGTGTTGGAATGGACATGAGCCGAACCGCCCAACAGACCTGGGTTGAAATCTTGGCTCTGTCACTTAACCCTGAGGGGGTGCCTATGATGGAGTCTTCAGTGGAATAGACCTTGACATCTTTAACAGGGCTGTTGCCATGAGGAGAGTGCACAGAACAGGAAGGAGGCATCTAATCCATAAATGGCAAGCCATTCTAGCTTTCGTTCAGGATGTGTCATGGTTCCTTGAAAATCTCAAAACATAACTAGGTTTAATTTAACTGCAAATAAGCGTATGCCACATGGCCCCTGTAGGAGAGAGCAGTGCGTCCGATTTGCAGCACCCTTAGGGCAGGCTGCTTTTGTTGATCAGGGGGGATGGTGGGGCACAGAGGGGTTGAGGGGGGAAAGGGTGCTTTCCATGTTCACAGCTGTCCTATTTCAAATGCTGGATGCTTTTCTTTTTTGTTACAGAAATATCTTCTCTTCTATGAATATGGAAGTAACAGGTACTCATGGTACAAATAAAAATAGGTTGGTGCCTGAAGGGAAGAGCAGATCTTCTGTAATCCTCCCTCTCCAGTCCAACCACTGCAGCCTGTTTCTCTCTCTGCTTCCAGGCCTCTTCCTCTGCATAAAAACACATGCATACGCTCCCATCCGCTCACACATACAGACACACATATTCTTAAAAGGGATCATGGTATCTATAGTTTCTACATTTTTTTTCTTTTGAATACCTTTCCACAATAGTTCATAAGATGTTTAGAATGTTGCCTTTCCCTCCCTCTTTCAAACAGTGTGGGGATGAATAACCTTTGCCCATGTGCACAGGTGTGCATGTATTCCTATGGGGCTGTTTCCTAAAAGTGGAATTAATGGGTTAAGAATCATGTGCATTTCAAATTTTGATAAATACTGCCAAATTTCTCAGTAGGAGGTTAGAGCAATGTCCATTCTCACCAATACTTTAAGAGTTCCCAGCTCTTTAAGCTCTTGATGATGATACTTAATTTTTACTAATCCAGTGGTTGATAAGTGATGTCTCATAGATTTAATTGAAATTTTGAATGCTTCTGAGGTTTTTATTTTCCATTTTTTGTTTATTTGCCTTGTGTAAGCACTTTTCTATAATTTGCTTGTTGGAAGTCCTTCAAATTTTCTTTTCGGTTATTAGACTTTTGTTGATTGGTAGGCACTCTTTGTATTTGAAGGGTATTAACCTTTTGTCCTATAGATTGCAGATGCCCCCCCCCCACTCACCTTTGTCTTTCAGTCTTGTTTATGGTATCTTTACATACCATAACACATACCATACATAATACATACCATACATATAATACAAAAACTACTTTTTAAAAAATGAAATTAGTCAACCTTGTGTGTTTCACAGCATCCTCAAAGTGGCCTTACCACCTGTGAATCAGTCACACTCCTGCATTTTCCCCAGAAATTTTATGTTTCCCTTTTTGCATGTAGTTATTTACTCCATTTGTAATTTATTCTGAGTGTGGTGTGATCTGGGGATCTGACTTTATTGTTTCTAAATCATTTAGACCATTGTGAATGTTGTCTCCTGATGAAGAAATGATTGTGGAACCTTTGGGCTGTCTTTCTTATTCCTTGCCATGTATGAGAGACTTAGCTCTTTAAATAGGATGGTAGAAGGAAAGGACTCTGGACTGGGAGTTAGACGTCCTAGGCTTGAATCAGGCTGTGAGCCCTTGGGCAAATCACTCAACCTCTCTGAACTGTAGTTCCTTCGGTTGCAGAAATAGTCATACCTAAGGGAAATGTAGGATTATGCATGGAAAATGATGGCCCCCAGTACAGCCAGAGATAGTTGGCAAATCCTTGTTGCTTCGCTTTTTTCATTGCTGTCCGGAGAAGGCCACGTGGAGAGTGAACTGCCCTGTCCTGGGGAATCTGGGTCCTCGAGAGCCTCAATGTCTGCAGTTCCTGTCAGTGGGCTTTCTCTGCTGGGGTCTGCCCCTGTGTTGGTTGCTGTCTGCGTCCATGCTGGGGGGCTCCAGCATCCGCCAGTGGCCTGCTCGCCTACCTCTGGGACACAGGGCATTTGTTGCTCTAGATGAGTTTGACAGGAATGCTGGCAGATGATTGCCGATCTGAGGTCTGAGACACGACTGAGGTTGGAGCTCTTCCCTCTGAGTCTTGCTTTTCTGCCAGGAGGAATCCTGTTTGTCCTTCCTTTGTACCCTTGGCAATGCTCAGGCTTGATGGGTTGTCCACAGGTGCAGGCAAGATGTGGAGAGGCCCGGAGGGTGACAAGGGAGGGAGAGAGAGAGAGACTCAGTCACAGGGGGAGAGCAGAAGAGAGAAAGAGATCAGAGGAGAAAGACAGACTTGGGGTGTGTGTGCACGGTGTGTGCGTGGCTTCCCCCTCCCCCCACATCAGAAATGGAGAGCAGAAGAGGAGTGGAGAGGGCATAAATGGGGAAAGAGGGAAGAAGGGGCAGAAAGGGAAATGCATTGCAAGGGCTCAGACACTGACAGAGACCCCCACCCCCCTAGTGCAAAATTTAAGGGGATGTCTGAAAACTTGATAATTAAGATCAAAATTTTAAAGCAGTTAAATCAAATCTCTGGCGGCTTCTTTCTGTAAAGTTTGAGAGCAGAGATGGATTAGGGTGAAGCGAGGGAGAGGGGTACGAATGCAGAGTCCATCCTGTCTTAATGCAAATTTTTGATTCTTCATTCATCATGGATTTTTTCGTGTTAATTTTGATTTTAAAAATACTACATGAAAACAATATTCTGATAACTGAGTTTTTTGGCACCTCCTTAAATTTGTGCCTTACTGACCTTACCCTAGTTCCCACCCTGAAAGGAGAAACAGAGGCAAATACACTGCGGGGGTGGGGATCAAGTGGTGAGAGGAGAGTAGGAGAGAGAATGAGAGGGGGTAGGGCAGGGGGAGTGGAGGTCAGGCAGTTAGGAGATGAGCCCACGACAGAGGGGGTGAGAAGGCAGAGCTGTGGAGGGCTGTGTGGGACACAGGAGGGGTAGCTGATGAAGGCAGGGGGAGCGGAGAGGAGAGATCGATGGTCCAGAGAGAAAGGAGCCCGTAGGTGGGGACACGGTGACACTGAGTGGGAAGGAGGAGAGGACAGAGGGCCCATGAGCATCAGGGCAGGGAGAACCTGTTCTCACCTCAGGCAGAGGTGAAGGGCGGAGCCAGAAACCTTGTCCTGGGCAGTGCGGTCTGCCAGCCCAGGGCTCAGCAGTGCCTGAGGTTTTCGGAGAGATGCTGGCTAGGGAGAAGGGGCCCTGTGAGTTCAGCTGTCCTGGGTGGGCATTACTCTCCTCTTTCCCAACCCTTAGACACTTAGCGCATCTGCAGCCCCCCTTGGAAAGGAATGAAGTGAAGGGGTCTGACTGTCCTCAGGAGGGAATGGGGGACACTTGCAGCTTGGGGCTAGAACCGCCAGATTCTGGCAGAGGGGATGTCTTTCAGTGCCGGTGTGGAATGACTTCTTATCTTTAATTGGGGGATATTTAGTGTATGTTGACTTGCTCTGTGAATCTTTCTGATTTGAGTGTAGTTCCCCAGGCCTGTTCCCCTGTCTTGTGCTTATGTCCCTAAAGGAATCTACCGACAGGTGACTTCTAAAAGTTGCCAAGCTAGGGAGGTGGGTACAGTGGTTGTCCCCAGCTGCAGGTGAGAAGACTAACCCCTTGAAGAGACGTGACTCGCACAGAGTCCATTGTAAGTCGCCGTGCCTGGGGTCCACCCAGGAGGTCTGATTGCACAGCCCCCACGCTCACCTCTTCTTCAGTGCTGGAGGTCTGCCGGGCTTAGCACCTGCCACATGCTGAGGACAGCAAGCTGGAGAGCACCGCGCTTCCACCCATCCACATCTGATATCCATCCCTGTCCTTCAATACCTGCTTGGAGATTTTTTTTATTTGTGTTTTTCCTTTCCTGCAGGTGTAGACCATAGGACAGTGGGTGTTGGTTAATCGTTGAATTATAACCTCCATAAGATACTGCTTGCCCTTCCCTGATTTAATACTGCTCCAAAGAGGAGCAGAGAGAACGGAGGAAACAGTTTTGAACACCTACTGTGTTCTACATAAGTTTGACCTCAGAGGTAGGAATTAACACTATATTTTACAGATGTAGAAAGCGAGGTTAGGAGAGTGTAAGTAATTTGCAGTTGGTGAGAGGTAGGGCTAGGATTTGAACTCGGGTCCATCTGATGCTGCGTCCAGTGTTGGCTTACCTCTCTTTCTCTGTCTCTTAAGAACCAGGTACTCCTGGGCCTTCATGTACATGTTCTTAGACCATGTCCCTCCCTTATGGCACTTAGCACTCTGGTGATAGTATTATAGTGGAGCCAGCCGAGGAAAAGTTACACAGGTTATAAAGGAGAAAGATTCTATGGTCGGAGTGGAACCCATCATTATTCCCTCGTTGAGTAGGACACAGGTGACTATAGAGGGATGTGTACCATAAAAGTCTTAAGTAGAACATGGAATGTGGTCTTTTTCCTTTAAAAGATCTTATGCCCCATAACTTGTGTGCAAATGATTTAAAATGCCTGTCTAGCCCCCATTTCCACATCCCCTGTACTATTTGACATGCAAAGTGTCATATTCAAAAGCAAATTAGTCTGAAATGAATCCTCTTTTAAACCCTTTTTATTTCCAAAATCCAGATTTAGAATTTAGGTTCATTAATATGCACAAACACTACTTGGTTAAGCCTGTTTTAATTTCTCTGTGTGCTTTGTAAATAGGGATTACAAAGACGTTTGAATTTTCATGGCAGATTTTGGAGTAGTGTATACATTCGGGCCATTATCACATAATAAATAAATAACCCCCTGAAACTCAGTGTTGATGGTGCCATCCCCGGAATGTTGATTTTTATTCTCTTCTCATCGTGTGGCTACGTGACTTTGGTCTCAGAAGTTACTGGGGGTCTGAATGTGGCTGAAAAATAATGCTCTGCCTCTTGGTGTCCATTTGGTGGGCATATGCCAGCCTTAACACTGAGGGGAATGAAACCTCAGCTTGGCTCGTGAAGCTGGACTTGGAAGAACACCCCGTTTATTAAATCTTTCACTAAATGGTGGCAGTTGTAGGCATTAGTTACTCAGTGTTTGCCAAATGAGCTGGAAGTGCAGGCTTTCTTGTTATGTGCAGATAACAGAGCAACAGGACTTGTCGAGGAAGGTTCCAGCCATCGATATGAGTGGCTAGGAGTCAAAACGGGGCAGTGCCATGCAGCACCTGGGTCCTCAAGAGCTCCGTGACTAAACATGAGGGACGAGATGCATTTTCCCATGATGCACCATGGCACTAGGCTTCAATCATTATCCCTGGACCAGCTTCTGGGGGGAAGGACCTGTGTCCAGTTGGTAATAACAGGAACAACAATTACTAGGATGTATTGAGCATATTCTGTTCGACAGTGAGCTAACTTATGTTCATTAACAACCCTGTGAGCTATTTGCTCATTATCCTCATGTCACAGAGAAGGAAAAGAATGCCTAAGGAACTTGCCCCAGATGACAGGGTCATAGAGAAGAGCTCAACCCCAGATCGGACAGTGCCAAGTCTGTTCTTCCAGTTCTCTCTCCTAAGGGCTAGTGCAGTGCAGGGATTAGAGTAGGTGCTCAGGGGTGGTTGCTGAGTGATTAGAGCTCACTGAATTCATGTCTCTGGTAGAGGGTTTACAGGCTCCAAAAAGGTAGGGTCTCTGAGCAGCATGGCCCCCTCCTAGATATGTGTGCTCACCCTGCTTTGTTCTTTATCTTAGCTGTTGCAGAACCTGTTTGTTTGTTTACTCTTCTGCAGAATGCAGGCAGACTCAGGATGCTAACTTATTCATTGGTTTTATCTATCTCCAGGGTCTAGAATAGCTCCTGGGCACAGAGAAGGTGGCAGATTTTATAGTTTCTTGCACTGGCTGGTTTGAAGGTTGCTTGTTTTGAATAAAATGCATTAATGGCAGCAGAAATCATTTCAAAGGGCTCGATGCTTTGGGGGAGAATTCCATATTCCACATGAGTCAGTTAGGCATATCCATGCTGTGTTAGGTCAGGTTCTTTAGAACATGCATTCTCACTGGGGGCAATAGTGCCTCCCAGAGGCAGAAATGGGTTATTGGGGAGTGAAAAGTTCTTAATCTTTTAATGTAAAAAACATAGATATACATACAGTACAAAAACAGATAGGGGCGCCTGGGTGGCTCAGTCGGTTGAGCATCTGACTCTTGATTTCAGCTCAGGTCATGATCTCGGAGTCGTGGGATCCAGGCCTGCGTCAGGCTCTGCACTCAGTGGGGAGTTGCTTGATGATTCCCCACCCCCCACCCCGCACCTTGTGCGTGCTCTCTGTCTCTGAAATAAATGAATCTTAAAAAACCCCAGACATATATTTGTTATATTAAAATATAATGGGGGTGATTGGGAAAAGTGTCTAAAAAGGCTCTTTGGTGGGGGACAATAATGGCAAAAAGATTGAGAAACGTTTTAATGTAGACCCTGAGACACGGATTCATGGGAGAGTTATTTATTGAGGGAACACTCTCAGGACAAGCATGGGGGAAACAGGACAGGGCAGGGGAAGACTGTTAAGCAAAGAAGCATTCTTAGCTGGAGACCAGCTACAGCTTGATCCCGTTGGTTGCCCTAGAGCATTCATTATACCATGGAGTTGGTTCCATCTTGAGGCAAGTGACTTTTGTACTACCATGTCACTCTGCCATTGGCTGCCAATGAGGGGGTGAGTGGAGCAGTGACCTCCCAGGTGGCTCCTGTTGGCCAAGGAAATTTCTCTGGAGAAGGCAGCAGAATCCATGAGCCTTCAGCAGCCATCTACATGGTGACTGGGGTGGGGTGTACCCACCCATTCTAGGGGATCTGGGTGATGCCGTGAGCATCCTCTACAGCACAGAAACTTCCTCCAGTGGCTTTGGAGAAGTCCTCTGATTTTTTTTTCTTTGTATCATGGTAAAATACACATAACATAAAATTTACCATTTTGGCCATTTTTAAGTGCACAATTCAGTGGCATTAAGTACATTCACATTGTTGTGTAATCATCATCACCATCCATCTCCCGAACTTTTCTTCTCATCATCCCAAACTGAAATTTTGTACCCACGAAACAACATCTCTCCATTCCTCTGTCCCCCAAGCTTCTGGCAACCACCCTTCTACTTTCTGTCTTTAGGAACTTTACTATTCTTGGTACCTCAAATGAGTAGAATCATAACATATTTTCCTTATTTCACTTAGCATAATATCTTTAAGGCTCATTCATGTTGTAGCATGTGTTAGAATTTCCTTCCTTTTAAAGGCTGAATGATTGTTGTATGTATGTACTACACTTTGTTTATCCATTCATTTGCTGATGGACACTCAGGTTGCTTGCATCTTTTGGGTATTGTGAATAATGCTAGCGTGAACTTGGGGGAGTACAGATACCTGCTTCCTCTGATTTTATGCTCAGATGCATTTCAGTCTTGGGGAGGGTACAGTGGGAGGCTCTGATTCATTGGTGCATCCTCACTCCCAGCTTAGACCTTAGCCTGTCATTGGTATCTTTGGTTGGGGAGTACAATGGCTTCAGCAAAGGTGGGGGAGGGGTCTTGCATTTGGATAGGAAAGACTCTTGTTTTGGAAGTATTTCTAGAAATTAAGTTGAATTTGTTAGTCCATTTTATAAAAAATACAAGAGGAAAAAATTAAAATTGGTGAGGTTTTAGAAGCATTCTACCTTCTTATTCAGCAGACAGGACAGACTCTAGCCATATGTTGCTTGAGGTGTTTTCTTTGGGGTCTGTACTTTACCATTCTCCGTAGCCTGACCTTTATCATTCTCCATAGCCTGCTCGATACTTATAGAGTATGGCAGGCACAAAGTGAGGCTTAGCAAAAGATTTTGAATGAATGAATGAGTAAGGGAATGTATGTGTCCAAGGGTGTGTGGAATCTGCCTTGGATTTGAACCACTTGCCAGCAGCACACACCCTTGCTTTCAGAGTAAGGAAAGGGCATCTGCCTGAGGAATAAGCAGGAGGGTGTTCAGTGTTTCCTTAAGGCCCAGGCCTGGAGAGAAGGCAGCCTTCTGCTCTAGGGGTGGCCACCTTGCTTCTTGTCTCTGTCCTGACACACCTGAGGACAATGGAGAAGCAATGCTTACCTGTTGCCTCTCTCTCAGGGCATTTGTGAAGCCGAGTGGAATGAGATCTTCCCAGCTCTTTAATCTGTTAGGAAGAAAGGAGTTTTATGAGGATAATAATATGCTGTCCTTGTTATGTGAAGAACCTGCTTAGTACTCATGGTTAGTGGGGGCATTAATTTTGAAGAGTGTTTTTTGTTCCCTTTTTTTTTTCCCCTTGCAAGTGGTGAATTTATACATCTCTGTGTTCCTAGCTGATGCAAGGTATTTGAAAATAAAGTTTGGTGATGATGGTATGATGATGATAGCACCAGTATATATTGAGTGTCACTAAGTGTACGACTTTTGCTAAGTGCTTTCTTTACCTGTGTTATCCATCCCTCCTGACACTGTAAAGTCAGTGCTGTAGTCGTACCAGTTGTGTAGAAGGGGAAACTGAGGTGCAAATAGATGATGTGATTTGCTCAAGGTCACACAGCTGGTAAGGGGCAGAGTTGTATAGACATCGTTGTAGTGTAGCTCACAGTAAGCATACCCTGCTGTAGATGGAAGCCAAGCCCTAACCAATCATAAAGGAAGAGAGTAGATTTTCAGTGGCTTGTGATGGAGAAAGACCTTTTGTAGAAGGTGCCCTTAAGTGGGCCTTGAAGGGCTAGAAGAATTTTAGGGGCTCGGAAATAGGAAGGGTGTTCCAGCACAGGTGTTGTCGTGAGGGAGGCAGGGTTTATTTGGGATTCAGATGTAGCTGGACATTCAGCTGGTGTTAGGATGGATGGGATGTTTAGGCACGGTGGGTGCGGTGAGGAGGATATGTGTAGAATACGTGTCGAAAGGGAGGTTGGGGTCAAATGAAGGAGAGCTTGAGTGCTATGTATCTACCTCACTGGTGACCAAGGGTACATATTTGGGAAATGGTGGCTGGAATTAGGATGGAAGCCTGTGGCCACAAAATGAAACAATGACTGCCCTTGAAGGAGATGAACCAGTCCCTCTGAGTAGCCCTCATTTGTAAGAGGGAAAAATCAGGAAGCTCATTGAGTTGGTAATTAGTGATTCAAGGTGACTGAACTTGGATTAATGGCCTTTGGAATGCATAGCTTCCAGAAACCCAGGACTGATAAGACATGGTAATGTTTTTATTGGAAAAATAGCCTCCTGCTGGTGGGTGAGAGGTTTGCGCTAGTTCATTGGAGAAGGTCTCACCAGACAGCCAGAGGGATGAGCACTGTGCATACTAGGGATGGTACGGGGCACCATGTATTCGTTTCCTAGGCCTGTCATAATAAAATACCAAATCTGGGTGGCTTAAAACAAGATAACTGAATTCTCTCATAGTTCTGGAGGATGAAAATCTGAAATCAAGGTGTTAGCATAAGAGGTTCCTTCTGGAAGTCCTGAGGGAGAATCTCTTTCATACCTCTCTGCTAACTTCTGGTGGTTTCTGGCATTCCTTGGCATGCTTGGATTTTTAGCCACATGGCTCCAATCTGTATCTCCTTTGACACATGGCTGTTTTCTCCTTGTGTGTCTTTGTCTTTGTTTTTTTTTAAGGATACCAGTCATGGCATTAGGGCCCATTTTGATTCAGTATGACCTTATCTTAACTATAATTAATCTGCAAAAACCCTATTTCAAATAAGGTCACATCCTAAGGTTTGGGTGGGCATAAATTCTTGGCGAATGCTGTTTGACCCAGTACACGCTGTGAGCAGAAGCCAGAGGAAGAAGAAGTATAAGGTGGGTTGGGTGATTTGTTCAACAGGAAGGACTTAGCAAGGGGAGTGTGAGGAAGGAGATCCTGGTGGGAATCCTCTGAGGGATCCGACTACCTTGGGTCTGAATGTCTTACAGTTATCAAATCCACATTGTTGGGAGTCTGGAGTCTGCCAGCTTTCTTGGGAAGTAATTTGAAAATGGGAGGTGGGCTGACAAGGAGGACATGTGGTGGCAGAGAGCCCAGGGGGGTCAGTATAGAAAGAGTTCATGGAGAGGTCACTGCCGTCTGAACGAGGGGTGGGGGCAGTGGGATTGGGAAGGAAGTGGGAAGGAAGTGGAGCCATTTTTGAAGGAAGATACACAGCAGGCCTTGGTAAGAGATAAGATGTGGCAAGGAGAGAACAGGAGCATCTGAACCTAGTGACCAGAATAGGAAGGAAGAAAGTGCTGGTTTTGTGGGAAGGATGATGAGTTTGGCCTTGGACATGTAGAGTTAGTGCTGTCTCTGGGAGGGCAGATTGGAGAGATCTATCAGGCAGCTGGAAAGGTGGTCTGTTGCCAAGAGATGCTTGTCTTCTCTGCTCAGCCTGAGTAAACCTGAAGGGTATTGAAGTGTGAGGAGCCCCTGCTCTCTCAGGAAGTCAGATGATCAGAATTTATGTAATTATAGCTATAGTCACGGATGCCCAGTGAATGGAATGAGTCAAGGGTGTGCAAGAGGCTAAGATGGCAGAAGGGTCTTTCTAAAACACAAATCTGAGTGTGTCATTCTTGGGCCACCCCTCCAGCATGAGGTACCCCTAACCCTCAGGGTGAGGTCCAGCTCCTTAACTCATGCACAGGGTCCCTCGAGGTCTGGATCACAATTTACGCCATTCTCTCATCCCCTCCTCCCTGAAGCTTTTCTGAACCTCGTGCAGCTGGAAGAACACCTGGTGCCCCCCCCCCCCCCTCTATGATTCTGTACCTGCCACTCTCCTTCCCTGGAACCTCTCCTTTGGTCCTCTCTTTTATGTTCTTCAATACCCCAACCCAATATCTCATGGCCTGTAACACTCTGGGCTAAATGTGTTTTTTGGCAGGCCTTTCTACCAGTGGCCTGTGGGCTCTCCAAGGACAGTGACTGCCTCTTGGGCATCTCTATGTCCCCCTTTTCTCTCACAGGGCTGGGCATAGCATATGCAAGAATCAGTGGGTGAGTAAGTGAATGAATACATGGATAGAGAAATGAAATGCCATCTACATTTAGTCCTTTTTCAGGGGCAGCTCTTTTCAACTTGTGTCTTCCCCCTGGCCTCTTGGTCTGCCTTGCCATTAGCTGCCTACAGCTCCTGTCTTTTCCTCTCCAGTGTATCATGGTCATTAGGTCAACCACAAGATGCTCATGGGCCACCACCTTCTGGTGAAGCATAAGGACTACCAGAATGTTCTCAGAAGGAAACTCTTGAGGTCAGGTGGAGGACCCCAAAGTGTCACCTGGCAGGTGCCTGAGTGACTGGAGTAGCTTTGTGTTCACTTGGACAGTCAAAGAGTACAGGAGATGGGTGAGGAAGGGTAGCATGCATGGTCAGGGGAGATGTCAGTCTTTGCTTCTTTGTTTGATTTTAGCCACACATTGACCCCGACCTCACAATGAGACTGTATGGCCATCCCTCAGTCTTCAAGAAGGGCGATTCCTTAACTCTTAATGTGACAAAGCTGTTACTGCAGTGTTCTGCCAAGGAACAATAATCTGCTAACTCTGTCAACATTTATTGAGTACTTATCATGTGCCAGGCACTGGGCTAAGTCAGCACTTTTACTTGGATTATTGCATTTCATACTTGGGGCAAGTTCTATTTCTTTACCCATTTCACAGTTAAGGAAACCCAGCCAAAGAGGGGTTATAACTTGGCCAAACCCGCACGGCTGGTAAGTGCAGATAATGCCTCAAGTATCAACTCCTGTGCGTAATACTTTTATGAGCCTGTAGACTCAGAACTTTTCAAATTGGGCTGAGGAATGATTCTGCCTGCATTTTTAAACAGAAAATTTGATCATGGTTTTAAAATTGATGGACAGGGTGCCGTGATGACAAACTGAGAAGCCCTTCGGAGAGGAAATCCTTGGTTGGTAGGTTTGGATTTTAAGTGGTCTCAAGTCTATAACTAATGATGTAATGTATGGTGATTAACATAACATAAAAAAAAACCCATGGTACCATAACAATGAATAAAAAAGTCTATAAAGTTCTGTCCAGGTTTTCCCTACGTGGTTGAAATTGGGTAGTTCCATTGCATTCAGTTGGATAAGCAAAATCCATAATGAGAAATATTAGTGTTTCTATATCTTTATCTAAAATCATAACATTTGGTACAGTGGCTTTAATTTACATATCACAGTTATTGAAAGTGAAATGACAAATCATGAAGGCAAAAATGGCTAAAGATAGAAGAAGACTGAGACCTGATGCTGCCTGAATTTAAAGTCAGAAGCCAATATATCCATTCTATTTCCAAGTAGAAATATTGGAACCAAAAAATACTTTGTGAGATTTTGTTGTTCCCTCTGAACCCTTTAAATTGTTAAAAGAGAGAACAACACTGCTTAGCTTCAGACAGCTTTCACTTTTACTCTGCTGGGTACTTTATTTTCTACTTAAGTGATGATGTTTCCGATCTTGTTTAGCCTTTTGATTGACCATGTGATCTCATGAGCCGTAATCTCTTTTGGACTTCTCTTGATGCTGCTCTTAATTTCAGATTGTTCCGATTGCTGTGATTGTTCTGAGCAAGGCTCATCTGGGTTCAGTTCTTGCTGATGCATCAGGGATTTGTCCTCCTGAATTAGAATGAGATGCTATTTTTATGACCTCTTAGGAGCTTCATGCTTACTGTGGTCTATAGATTTCTGGGCAGACTCCAAATTGCCAAGCCACACCTTGCCTTACATCTTTTTTCAGTTTTAAAAATCTGCTTATTCTCAATGTCTGCTTATGTGCTGAAGTGCTAGACTTCTCAGCAAGAGTATGTTTCTCTTCCTGGGGGCCTTTTGGGAGGGATGCTGATGGGCTCCCGAAGGTGGGTGACCTCCAGAAACAAAAATAATTGAATTGAATTCTTTAAGAGAAATGTAAGCAGATGATTTCACTTGTGATTTTATATTAATGGGGGAGGGAACAAAGACAGTTCAATAAATACTTCTCACATATTTTCAGATTATGGCCAGTAAAGGAGAAGGAGGCAGCCCAGTGGAGAATAAGGTCAATAAGGATGTCAAGTTGAAAAGGAAGTCAGGCGAAGTGGAGCGTGAAACATACGAGCAAAAAGAGATATGGACAGAGAAACCAGAACATGGTGAAGGGATCCTCCAGAGCAGGCAGTAAAAGGGACGGATAGACACAGGACTGAGGACTGGAGGATGTAGTGCATTTCCGTAGATTTTGAGGTGGTGAAGGAGCCCATATTAATGATTTTTTTCTTTGGGGCTTGGGAAGCAGAATAAATTATCGTATGCTATTACTGTGCTTTACATGCTGATAGAATCGCAATTTTAGCTAGAGCAATTGTCCTTGATTGGGTATAGCCATTCTGCCTTCTTTTCAAATTTGAAAACGTTTTTCAAAATGCATTTGAAAATGAAAGTTTTCTCTCCTATGAGATCTAAAGATTAGAGGGTCACAAGGAAGAAGAGATCTGTTTTTAAAGACATTATTTAAAATTGTTTTGCATTTGTTTTAAAAATGTCATTGTCAAAAATTAGAAAATAGGTAAAATTGGAAAATGTAGGAAGTATATGGAAGAAACCAAAAAACCATGATTTCTATTTGGAACCCCCTCTACTTTACATATACAATTGTATGTTCTGTTTTTATTAATATAGGGTTCAACTGTGCATTGTTGCCTACTACCTCTTAAAAATTTACCACACTACCATATACTTCATAGTCGACTGTTTCATTTCATATATTAACTTATTTAAATATTTCCCTCTTGTTGGGCATGCAGGTTGCTTCCAATTTTTGCTATTAGAAGAATGTTGTAATGAACATCTTTGGCTATTAATTTTCATGTATTTCTCTGATTATTTCCTTAGGGTCGAGTCCCAGAAATAGGAAAGATGATCAAAAACATTTAAACATGTTCAAGGTTCTTGATGCCCTGTTCAAAAGTGTGTTCACATTCATGTATTCATTCATCAGCATTTGAATGCTCTGGGGATGGTGGGTTCAAAGCTAGATTATTGTGGATTCCGTGAATAGCAAAATAGACCTAGGATCTGCTTTCTGGAACATGCATTCCACTGGAGGGGACAGTGAATAAGTGAGCTAATAATTAAAAAAAACTGCAGCCAGTATATTCCCCCTCTACCCCCAAAATTGTGATGAGTGCAACAAAGGAGACAGGGAGTGGTATCTAATAACAAAGGGGCTGGTTAGTGGATGCTGTTCTGAGGAGATGGTATTTAAGCCAAGCTCTGAGAAAAAGGGGGAAGGGAACTTTCTTCATAGTGGAGAAGATTTCATGTGAAGGTCCTGAGGTGGGACAGAGCTTGGAGTGTTCTAGGAATTGTTAGAAGGCCCCTATGAAAGGAAAGATGGAATGAGATGGAATTGGAGAGTGAGCAGTGGCTGGTCACCGTCACACAGGGCCTTGTGGGCTGTTAACTGTCTGTGAGTTTGCATTTTCATGGCAAGAGTACTGAAAAGCCTGGGGGACGGGGGGGAGAGCTAGGGTTTAAGTCAGATTAAAAACAAAAAAAAAAAACAACAAAAAAAACCGTCCTGGCTGTTGTGTGGGGAGTGGATACCCAGGAGGGGATGTGAGCATCCGGGGAAATAATATGGAGGCACCCGACCCAGCCCCCTGGGTATTCGAGTGTCCTTCCCAGGACTGCTGGACTCAGCTCTTAGAGGCGCCTAGGCAGCCTTGGGACCTCACTTTCAGAAAGCTCTGAGCGGGGCTTACCTCCCTAAACCTGTGTATTTTACATTCAGGACTAAATCCTCCCATATTCTCCCATTACCATCATTTAAAATGTATTAAGGTTCCTACAGCCTCTCACTATCTTTGCTTTGGATCTGAATTGCTGCAAAATAAATATTTCAAAATATCATCTTAGTCTGCTATTGATATGATTTGAAAAATAATACATGAACAGACAATAAGAGATCAAGAACTGTTACTTGATACTTTTATACCATTCTTCTATTGATGGACATTTTAGTTATTATGTCTATTGTAAATAATGCTGCGAGGAAGCTCTTTCACATAGATGTATTTGTCTATTTCCTGTGGATATATTCTATTGGAAAGTATGCCTTTACAAGAATTATTTACCAAATTATTTACCAGCACAATGGCATACCACTTTAAACTACAACATTGAAGGTGTCTGTTTCCTGGCATCCTTTTCAACCCAGAATATGAATCTGTCTATTAAATCTTTGTTAATTGGCTGAATAGCACTTCTTTGATAATTAGTTCATCTTCCCTCATAGGAAGTGACTTCATTTTCTTGGCTAGAACAGAACTGTGAACCTAATGCATGAAGGGTAAATGCTCATTTAAATCTTGTTGCTTGAACAAATGAAGCATAGATCTATTTATTGACTGTTTGCCTCCCTTTTGTGAATTGGTTAATATCCTTCATTTGTTTGTTGGAGCAGTTGTCTTTTTCTTGGTAAGTTTTAGTAGCTTTTTATAATACATTATAGTAAATAACCCTTTCTCAGAAGCTTCAAATGTATTTTCCGAGTTAGTCATTTTTCTTTAACCTTTGTTTGTTAAGTTGAATGATTTTTGCAATAGAGATTTTTAAAAACTTTGAAGTAGTTCAACCATGTCCCTTATAGTTTGTGGCTTGAAAACCAAACTCAGAAGAGCCTTCCCTAGCCTAAAACTATTATTTTTATATAAACTTACCTATATTTTTCTACTAATAGACTTACTATGAACTAGGACCATATTCCTTGAACAAACGCCACTTCTTTGTTGTATGGTGTTTCTGTAACAAGGTGTGGGATTCTTTTCGTTAGAAATTTTATTTTAGAATTTTATGTAAATCTGTAGTTTATTTTTTTTGGCATGCTATCTTTTTTTTTTTTTTTTTTTAATTTTATTTATATATATGACAGAGAGAGACACAGCGAGAGAGGGAACACAAGCACGGGGAGTGGGAGAGGGAGAAGCAGGCTTCCCGCAGAGCAGGGAGCCCGATGCGGGGCTCGATCCCAGGACCCTGGGATCATGACCTGAGCCGAAGGCAGACGCTTAACGACTGAGCCACCCAGGCGCCCCTTGGCATGCTATCTTAAAGAATTTTCCTCTTTAGATAGAAAACCATGCTTCTCAAACTTTGACTTGCCTCTGAATCACCTGGGAAGCTTGTTAAAAATGCAGGTTCGGTAGGTTCTGAGTGGGGTGGGAAGGGCTGCCTTCCCAACAAGCTCCTAGCTGAGGGCCATGCTGCTGACACGTGACTACATTTGAGAAGCAAGGTCCTAAGGGACTTAAAATACCACCTGAATTACCCTAGACAGTGCGTGGATCCAGTGCTCTTTTAAGAATGTGTATATATGTGTGTATTTTCAGAAAAATTTCAAAGACTCATTTGTCGGCCAACAGACTTGAGAACGTAAATAAAATTAAATCTATATAATTTATATTTATATAATATATATAATATATATAAACACACCCCTATACATTATATATATTTAATTTTATTTACGTTCTCGTCTGTTGGCCGACAAATGAGTCTTTGAATTTTTTTTCTGAATATATCCTCAGTCTTTGAATTTTTTTTTCTCTATCTCCTCAGATATTTCTATTTTCTCTTCAATGAGACTCTTTCATGATTTATGTAGTTTATGGTCTTTTTCTCAACGAACCAGTCTTGGGTTTATTTATTAATTTTGGTGTTCTTCTATTTTTTAATGAATTGATTTGTGCTTTCATCTTTATTAAGCCCTTTTTTCCTGTTTCATTCAATGTTTTATTTTCTAGCTTCTTGAGTTGATTTCTTAAATAATTGATTTGTTTTATTTCTTACTCCGTTATTAAAATATTTAAAGCTATGAAATTTACTTTTAGTACACTTTGGCCACTTTCCATGTATTTTGATATGTGTTGGTTTCATTATTGCTTTTCTCCAAAAAATCTGTAATTGCTGTTTTGGTTTTATTTTTGACCCAAGAATTATTTCCAAGCTGCTGGAATAATTATTTTGTTCTACTTTTGAAATTAATTTCTCGTTTATTGTAGTGTGAGTGGAGAATATAATCTGTGTTATTAATTTCCTTTTGGGGCATTTAATGGGATTTTCTTGGTTGTTTTATATTGGTAGATTTATAACTGTTTAGTGGACCTTAGAAAAGGAACTTAAATTCTTTGCAGTATACAAAGTATGAATAAAGCTTTTACAATGACTTTAATAATATTAATCAAATCCCCTACTTGAATAGTGATTATCTTCCTGATTAGCCACTGCAATGTTGTTTCATTTCCCCCTCCCCCATCCCCTGACACCCCACTTTGTATTTTCAACATTTTTTTCTTTGGTGTTTGACACGATGTTACTCAGACCGAGGATATTTTGACAGATCTCAGTTGTGGCTTGTGCAACTTGTCAGTTTAAAAAATGACCTCTTTTGGCAAAAGTTAATACTGTTCTCTGTGGATTCAACCTAATCATCTGTAAATAGAGGAATGTTTGCTTTTATCTTCTTTGCATTTTTCTCTGGCATATTTTTGCCTTTCGGTATTTTTGATCCTTATATTTTTGTCAGGTATCGCTCCCATCTTTGCATTATAGCTTTAGTCTTTCTCCTGATAAACATCATACATTTGTTTTTACTGGTTTTGGATTCGGTTTGAGAATTTCTTAACCGCTGAGTTCATCTTTTTAATTGATATTTTTGCCTTTAAATCTGTTTTCTGTTCAGGAGTATTGATCTTGGTGACAGGGAAAAACCTACAATCTACTTTTACTTCTAACTAGGTTTTTATTTTTTTGTATTTTGAAAATGATAAGGTTTTATGGTTTAAATTTTTATTTTCATTTGTTTTTCTCCGGGGGACAGGGGGAGGGAAAGAATCTGAAGCAGACTCCATGCCCAACATGGAGCCTGACGTGGGGCTTGATCTCGCGACCCTGAGATCATGACCTGAGCCAGAATCAAGAGTTAGACAATGCTTAACCGACTGAGCCACCCAGATGCCCCATGGTTTAAATGTTTTTATACCACCATTTTATCAGGAATATAAATTTCATCAAGAATTTTATCAAGAATATAAAATACTTTGGTATCACTAATTTTCGAGATCTCTATTTTTGATAGAGCGTTTCGATGGACAGCATGGGTGCAAGTTTTCTTCATCGGTGGTGCTTTAGCATCTGCTGCCTTCAGTCCTTCATGCTTGAGAATATCATGACTTATCATCTTGGCCTCTGTGTTGGCTTCTCCTTTCCTCTCCCTTTCCCCCTCCTCCTCCTCTTTGTTGACACCCAAATGACTGGTTGGCTAGGTGTAGAAGAATACCTTTTCATCAAACTCCCATGGACGTTGCTCTGCTGTCTCCTGGAATCCAAGGAGAAGACTTACCTCTTTATCTTTTTTACATCACCGACTTTGGCCTACGTGCTCATGCAAATTCTCTTTATCCTTGATACTCAAGGACTTCACTAGCCTGTTTCTCCGTGCTGTTCATTTTTCAGTTGTCTTTTTTTTTTTTTTTTTCCCTCTGATGCCTGCAAGTCCTGTCACAGATTTTAAGATCATACACATTTTCTTCGGCCATATCACTGAATATAGTTTTTATTTGGCTTCCTCAGTTCTTTCTTCGGGCCCATCCATTCTAGATCTGTGGTGTTTTATCTGTCCCCTCTAACATCTTCCTGATTGCTTGGGTCAGTCTACCATGTACTTTCTGCATGCTGAGTCCATGATGACCTCAAGCTCGTTTTTATTGTTGACTTGGTTCATTATGCTATCTTGAATTCTTCAGTGGACTTGTTTCTGTAGCTTTTTTCCCCCCTCTGTCATGTCACTTTTTTGTCTTATTTCAGATTTTAGATTTTGATTTATTGTCTCCATAATTTTTTCAATTTCTTGGAGAGTTCAAACCATTGCTGTTACAACATTTTTTTTTTTCTTTTGGAGTAGGTCTTCATAAGGTATGTGCTCTTAGAGATGCACACTTCTTTTTTATTTTTTTATTATTTTTATTTTTTTTAAATTTTATTATGTTATGTTAGTCACCATACAATACATCATTGGTTTTTGATGTGATGATCCACAATCCATTGTTTTCGTATAACACCCAGTGCTCCATGCAGTACGTGCCCTCCTTAATACCCATCACCGGGCACACTTCTAATCCATTTAAAAATTGATTTACTTTTTTTTCCTCCAACAGTGCTGCAAGAGTCTCTCCTCCATCTTTTGCTGCCTTTTAACACTTTTTGAATCAGGACTCTGTAATTTCAGTTCTCCTACTTATCCTGAAATTGTCTGGTTGATTTTCCTTGGATATGCAACTTGTTTTCCTAGGCACCATCAAATCCTTTTGCAGAATCAGGGCCGAGGGCTGTGTCTGAGGTTATTCTGAGTTGTTTAGTCCTTTGTGAGATTGGACAAGAGGAGGGAGCTGGGTCTGTGGTTTATTGCCGCTAGAGAGATTTGCCTTTGCAGGCTTTTAAATTTTTTTCTTCTCTCTTTTTCAATTATTTCATAGTACATCAGAGCCATTGATTTGAGGGCATATCCTGTCTCACTGTGGGATGAGATTCCAAATTATTCCCTATTTCATACCTCCTTAATGTTTAGCCATATTGTTAAGTAATTCCCTTAAAACAAGCAAAACAAGCACTGAGATATTTATGGCTTCTAATAGATGTGGGCTCAGAAGCATTTTATTCCCCACCCTCCCACTGCAGTTTCCCTTACTTTTGAAATAACAATTTCAATTACAGAAGTAATACATTCTTATTGTATAAATCTCCAGGAGTCTTTACAAATACCCAAAGAGAGAAACAAAAATTCCTTATAATCTCACCATATGGAAATAACCAGTGTTCGCTTTTCAACGCATGCTTTTAGCCTTCTCTCTGTGTGTATTGTATGGAAACCTTTTTTGCTTAGCAGTGTATTGTGGAAATTTTCCCATGTGGCACAATATTATTCTTCATCATTAATTTTAATGGCTGTGCGGTACTTTTATTTTCCTCTGGCTTACCTGTTTCTTAAAAGAGCCTGTAAAGAGATGCTATGTTTGTAACTAAACAAAAGGTGAAAATGGAGGGAGGTCCATATAAATTTGAAATACATCTACAATTGATTTATTATGGGAAGTGGTTGGGGAAATGGGGGGGGCATAGCATTCCTCTCTCCACACACTCTTACTCATGTAGACACAAATGTTCCCATAAGTGGAGTTTGGAGGGTGGGGAATACACCAGATGTCAGGAGTCCCAAGATGAGTCTGGGCTCTTCTCATCCCAGCTGTATTACTGGGGGCAAGCCACTTGGCCCCTTAGCTTTATTTTCCTCACTTGTCAAATGGGGGATGGTAATACTGACCTTGCCTACCTTACATAGCTATTTTATTCCCAACTAAGATTGAAATGAGAAAATGTCTGTGCAATTGCTTATTGAACGAATAATTCTATATACTGCAGAGGGATATCTTGGTGGCAAAAGTCCACTTGATTCCACTAACATTTATTGAGCACCTACTCTGTTCAGAGGCCAGTACAGCTAATCAATAAAAGTTTGAGGAGGCACCATCCTTTGCTGAAATGGCCTTGTTACGAATGTTTCATTTTCCTCAAATCAATGATCTTCTGGGTGACAGTGCTGGCTTCTTCTCATCACTCTGATATGATTAATTCATTCATGATGTTAGACTGATTTAATTATTTATTATGTCATTTTGTTTATTTAATTTGCATATCAATTGCCAGGGTGCTGCATATCTCTGCTTACTGCACAATCATATTAAGAAAGGTTTTGATGCTGAGCAGGTTCCAGTGGTCTCCCCAGGGGCAAAAACTTTTCTGTAATTGAATACTTAGGTGCTGGGATGCAACAGCTAGAATTTTTTTTCTGACCTGAAGTTCAACCTACTCCTTCCTGCTTGGGTCCAGGGAGACAGCTAGTTGTGAATTATGCATTCTCATCTATCCTCTGGTCAATGTTTGCATATTTTACTTTTCCATAGAGGGGGAGCCTTTCCCTCGAGGAACAAGTATCTCAAACTCTTCGTAGTTGGCTTAAAGGAAAAGAAAGAAGGCTAGTCACTGTTCCCTTACCCACTGTCTCCTGGTTCTCTTTTTTCAGCCCAAACTCCAGTGTAGAGGCCCCAAAGAGACCTTGCCTGTGTTCTCATCATTGTATTATTTCAGCCTTTCAGCTGGGAACAATGGGAGAAGAAGCAGTGCTTGAATCCCTGGACATTAGATTTGCTTACCTTCCTGTTCATCAGCCTAAGATGAAGTGAGACTGAGGTCTTGGGATTGAGTTCCTGGTCATGATCCATATTAGCTGAGTGATTTTGGGGGAGTTACTGAACAATACTGACAATGATCATATACCTAAACAGCATTTAATACATCCTCAGGACTAAGCTAAGTACTTATTATATTGTCACATAGTAATCTCCCCAGAGTTCCTCTTCTGGTTACTAGTGCTGCATAACAAGCCACCTCAAATCTCAGTGGCTCAAAACAGTCAAAATCCTTTATTTTCCTCATGCATATGCATGTTTTGCAGGACTCAGCGGAAGAACCCATCTCTGTTCCATGCAGTATTGGCTGCACAGGCTGGGGGCTGCAGAATGACTCACTTACCTGAGTACCAAGCCTGGCTGGGGGTTGGGGGTCTCAGTTTCTTTCCATGTATTGCCTCTTCGTGAATTGCTTGGGCTTCCTCATGGCATGGAGCCTGGGTTCCAAGAGTGGGCATCCTCAGGGAGCCAAGAAGAAGCTGCATGGTTTTTGCTAATCTGTTCTTAGAAGTCACACAGCATCACTTCTAGTACATCTTACTATGGAAGGGTTCACAGACCTTCCAGGTTCGAGGGGAGGGGACTTAGCGTTCACATGTGGATGGGGTAGTGGCAAAGTCAGTATAGAAGACCATGTGGGTGGGAGATGCTGTTGCTGCCATCTTTGGAAAATGCAATCTGCCTGAACTCCTCCAAGATGGAATGTTCTCCCTCCTTTGACAGAAAGGTTATGTAAGTTGTGGTCACAAACTTGTGGAATGATTGACTGGGACTTGAATGCTGGCAAGCTGGCTCTAGAATGTATCCTCTCACCACTAACAATCATAATAGTAAACATGTATTGAGTTGCTACTGTATGCTATTTACTCATGTAAGGTCTTTAAATGTTTTCACTTAACCCTTCTAACAAACTTTAGTGATGGGTGCTGTTTTAATCCCCATTTTACAAATGGTGACATTAGGGCACACAGGCTGTTAAGAGTCTTACTCCAGGTCACGTGGGTAAGTGTCAGAGCTGGGATTCAGACTCCGGCTCCAGAGTCCACATGCTTAACAGTGTACTCTTCTGGTTCTCAAGTAACTATGCAGATTGATTGTAATGACCGTTCTGCCCCCCACCCCCACTTCTTTCCTTCCACACTGAAGACAGATGAGATCTTTTTCTAATAGCCTCCCTCACACACACATTCTGAGGATTAATTAGAGTCATTAAATCTCTTTAATAGTGGGAGGAGCTTGTGTGCACCAAGTATATCTAGGCTGGCATGCCGTCACATCCCATCACCGAGAGCCAGGTTCTTGTCCTGGTATTGAATGAAACACTCATGGATATGGCTTCCCTGTGCCTCTCCATCTCTCCTTCCTTCCTTTTTGTTACCCCAGCCAGGTTTTGAGGCTTTTGGTACTTCGTTCAAATCCTGCCTCTCATCACTGAGTGAATTGGCCAAGGTAGCTGCTCGACCTGAGCCTCACCATTCTCATCTGTCACACATGGTGCTAATACCACCTCTTTCATAGGGTTGCTGTAAGGATTTAAAAATGGCACGTGCAAGGAGTTGTACATACAGAAGTTGCTCACGTATGTGCTGACTTTCCTCCTCCCTCCTTCCCTCCCTGGTATCCTTGAAGCACACTTCCTGCTGGGGAACTCTTCACCTAACAGGTCGTTGCCCTTGCTGAACTCCCCCATGGGAAGCAAGAGGGGTTGAGCTGCCTTAAGTGGGTGGCAATGAGTTGAGTTGGATTGGGGTCATGACAGAAATAGATTTACCACAAAAAACCCTCAAATCAGAGACTCTCCCTTTGAGGAATGGGATTTCTGCCCTGTATGGAAATGCAGTAGATTGGATAGCATGATGGTGTTTCCTGGTGTGTGGGAAGATCACAGTCACAATCCTCCTGGGGAGTCTCAGCGAAGCCTGTTGGCTGCCCTCTGTACAGGGTGCTTCTCTGTTCTTATCTCTGGCTCAGTGCCTTGGGATGGTCATTTGGGCCCCAGGACCCCAGGGTTCCAGAGCTTGAGAGAGTTGTAAGAATGATCTGAGTCCTCTAGTGGACACGCAAACTGGGTGAGCCACGCAGGTTCACACAAGTTTTATTTATTTTTTTTAAGAGGGGAGGGGGGCAGAGGGAAAGGGAGAGAGCGAATCCCAAGAGCAGGCTCCACGCCCAGGGCCGAGCACGATGTGGGGCTGGATCTCACACCCCCAAGATCACCATCCGAGCAGAAATCAAGAGCTGGATGCTTAACCAACTGAGCCACCCAGGCACCCTGGTTCATACAAGTTTTAAGGTTAGAGATGAGGCTAGAACTGGGGTCTCTGGATCTCCCAGCTCTGATTCCCTCCCCCTTTCTCTAAAATGTTCAATGTAAGCTCTGACTTAAAATGGAATCAGTGCCTTCATTTCTACTTGTAACCATTTACTCCTTAATCTTTTTTTTTTTTTAAAGATTTTATTTATTTATTTGACAGAGAGATAGAGCAGGAACACAAGCAGGGGGAGTGGGAGAGGGAGAAGCAGGCTTCCTGTTGAGCAGGGAGCCCGATGTGGGGCTCCATCCCAGGACCCTGGGATCATGACCTGAGCTGAAGGCAGACGCTTAACGACTGAGCCACCCAGGCGCCCTTTTTACTCCTTAATCTTGATTGCACCCTCACGAAGAACCCTACACTAACGACCCAGCTAAGCTGCTCCTGACTTTATGATGAACAGAAAATGTGAGATAATGAATGTTCATTACCTGAAGCTGCTAAGATTTGAGGTGCTTTGTTAGGCAGCAACTGATAACTAATACAACGCGGGAATTCCCATTGGCTAGTACCCTTTATAGGCTCTGGTCTCTTAATGCATTACTGTCTCCCCTTTCTCGGCCCTTTCTGTCCATTTGTCCTTTAAGGACAATTTCAGGAGACTGCTGGGCACTCCATAATTCCTGTTGTTTATCCTAATGAACAATTTTACTACTTAAAAAAAAAAAATTAAATTTCTCTTGGCCATGTCTGGGTAGGCCTCATTTTTTTATAAACACATTCAGGTGTTGCCCTAAATAAAGGGCTATTACTTCTCCATGAGAAATTCTGTTCCTCTAGGCCAGCTGGCCCAAATGGTAACCAACTTACCCAATACCAGTTGTTCCCATGTCACATAATCTGAGGCTCAGGGAATGAATGGGAGCGAGTTAGTGATTAAGTTAGGAAGTAACAGAGCTGGGTTTCATCTAACTCCAGAGGCTGTCTATGCCAAATGCCTTAGGATACTTTCCAGATATTTCCACTGACGTTCTACTAACAGCAGAGAGTGAATGTGTGTGCTCCTGGGGGGTCTGGGGCATAGCCAGGGTAGGCTGCCTCAAGCAGGACATTCCTTTAAAGTTTCATGTTTTAACTTAAAAAATTCATGTGAATTTTAAATTCTGCTCATTAATATATTCATGTTTTAACATAATGTTAGGTTAGTCCGGCTAGTGTCTGTTACATGGCAGTAACAAACTCCAAAATCTCAGGGGCTTGCTTGAGAGGGGAGTGTGCCTGGCATCTAGTAGTCCGTCAAGGTGTGAGATGGTTTATGTGAAAAAAAAATTGTATTGCCCCAAATTCCTGTACACCACAGTTCTGGGTATCTTAATTTGGCTCTTAGCTTTGGGGTAAGAAAGAAGAAAATCTCAGCGGCTTAATACACACAAAGGTGATTTCTGATTCAAATCACGTTTCAGTGTGGGTTCTGTGGATCCTCCGAAGTCGTTACTCTCTGGTTCTTTTATGACACTCCCATGTGGCCTCTGGAAAGGGTGGGGGGAGAGCAAGTGTGGAATGTTACCTGGGGGGTGCTGTGGTGAAGCTTGGAAGTGGTGTACAGCCCATCCAGTTGACCAGAACCCAGTCACACAGTCCTGTTGGAACTCTGAGAGGACTGGACTAAAGTGGTCCTGCATGCTCGGGAAGAGATCATTTCAACAGGATTTGATAAATACATAGCATTACCTCTGCCACAGGAATTTAAAGTTATAATCGAAAGGTTTTCTACTGTTCCCAATATTTAATGGGCGAGAATGTGTTGCTTTGAGACTGTCACTTGAAAGATGACGTTGAGCAAGAGAGCTGTGTTGGGTTCTCTGTCCAAGCAGTTTCTCTCGTATTTGTGCCACGGTATCTCAGTAGGTCTCACATAAATTGGTTACTTCACTGCCTTACACGTTGGATCAAGGCAGTCACCAAGCAGGGTTCTGAATGATGCCAGGCTGGTGCCACAATGCAATATTTTAAGCCAACCTTGGTGGGTTTTGGTGATGAGAGATCAGGTTACTCATATCACGTGGTCTTGTTTACCATTTGTGGGAAATGCCAGTCAAAGGAGTGTGTGAGCAAAGGAAGAGAAGAATATTTGCTTTATCACTAATAACTTCAATTTTATCCATACAGAAACCAGCTAAAACTCACCCAAGTGAAATGTCCAACCAGGTTGTTGTCAGATTCCTGATCCGTAGAGACCATGAGAGATGAATAATGATTGTTGTTTTAAACCACTAATTTTGGAGTGATTTTTTTTTTTTTTTTTTACACAGCAGCTAGTAACTAGAACAGTTCTCTCTAATAAGCTCTAACCACCCAATCTGCCAACCTACTTTTTTTGGTTCAGTCCTCTTGACATTTGTCATTATAACACTAAGAGTTTAGTCTTGATGGCCTGACAAAGGTGTTGACTTCCTTTTCTTCTCTTCTGGAGGGGTAGGAAGAGAAGGATATGCAGGACATGTAGATTCCTGACCCCAGATCCGTTTACACAGAGCACCAAAGACTGAGTTTTCCCCCTCTCCCCCATCTTTCCAACAGGAAACAGGTAAGGCAACATGGATATGCATCTACCCCATTTATGACCTACAGCAGCTTGTCTAGAATTAACACGGGCTGATTCTTCATGTCCTGGTTCAATGTAATCCTTTTATCCAGACCTGAAATCCTTTCCCTTTTGACCTCATTCTTGATGTGCCACTTGACAAGCTACCCTAGAGTTCTCTCCCAAGGTTAACTAGAACAGGGGGATGGCAAAACTGTGATCTGGGGACCAAATGAGAGTCTTTTTTTTTTTTTTTTTCCCTTTATCGCTGGCTTTCATTTACCTCTTAAATATTAATGATATTCAAAATAATATCGAGAAATTGTACCACATATATTAAAGTAAATTAGAGTATTAGGGAAACCAAGGCAGAATAACTTCTGTTGCTGCTCTCATCCCAACAAGAGAAAAAAATTGCTAGGATTAGAAGTTTGTTGGCCATACTTGGAAGAGTTAGCCTAAGAAGTTAGCCTAAGAATTTTTATAGGATGAAGCTATTTGAACTTGGTTGTAAAGCTATTGTGTGGGACTTTTCATTAAGTGGAAGATACCACTGGGAGTCCCAATGGTAAGACATAGCCATTTCCAACAAGGAATCATATCTTTGTGTGTGTATGTAAATGTATTGAAAAATTTTTTATTGTGGTTAAAATACATATATAGCCTAAAATTTACCATTTTAACCATTTTTAAATACACAGTTCAGTGTCATTAAGTACATTAAAAAATATATATTTTAGAGAGAGCATTGGGGGTGAGGACCAGAGGGAGAGGGAGAGAGAATTTTTTTTAAATTTTTTATTGTTATGTTAATCACCATACGTTACATCATTAGTTTTTGATGTAGTGTTCCATGATTCATTGTTTGTGTATAACACCCAGTGCTCCATGCAGAACGTGCCCTCTTTAATACCCATCACCAGGCTAACCCATCCTCCCACCCCCCGCCCCTCTAGAACCCTCAGTTTGTTTTTCAGAGTCCATCGTCTCTCATGGTTCGTCTCCC